>NC_053390.1:12254091-12563098 GCF_905171765.1 Bufo bufo | reverse complement strand
TACTGGAACAACCAAAACTGTTTGGTCGAATGCTCCTACCTATACACAAACTAGCCGCCCAGGTCTGGGAAGCTGGCAGGAAACTGCACTCTCACACAGACTTGATACCTGAGGTACCTCTATGGGATAACCCCATGTTTCCTTCCCTTCGCATAGGAATAGATGGACGGTTCTGGAGAGATCATGGGGTAGGTATACTGGGGGATTTGTACACCAGTAATGTGTTTAATTCCTTTGAACAATTAAAGGATCGCCATGATCTCCCTAGAACATCCTTTTTTAAATACCTCCAGATACGTCATGCAATGAGCACTCACTTCGGAAATACTACAATATCCATTTCTGAGTATCCACTGATTGGTGTCATACGCTCCCAGGGCCCCAAGGGATTTATCTCTGCCCTCTACACTCACCTACTGAATACTAAAATGCATGGAACCCCCCTCTTGGTGCTATCTAAATGGGAAGCACTAATACCAGGTATTACTAATGAGGAAATTAATGATATATTAGAATCCTCTGTGTTGGTTTCTCCATCTATCAACAATAAATTCATACAGCTATGTATTGTCCACCAAAGTTATCTATCACCCGTGCGGCTACAAAGGATAGGCAAATTGACACATTCCAGGTGTCACAGATGTGACGCGGAAGGGGCAAATTTTTGGCACCTTATATGGGAATGTCCATATATACAAAACTTCTGGTCTGACATTATAAATTTCCTCAATACACTCACGCATCCTTCTGTGGCATTGACTCCACAGGTGTGCTTGTTTGGTATTCTGGACGAGGAAGTATACCCACATCATTGTAGAATATTTTTAAGAGAAACACTATTTCTCGCACGAAAGGCTATTGCAATTCGCTGGATGGGTGATAGACGACCTTCTATTAACCAATGG
This sequence comes from Bufo bufo, assembly GCF_905171765.1. NCBI lineage: Eukaryota > Metazoa > Chordata > Amphibia > Anura > Bufonidae > Bufo > Bufo bufo. Next base: position 12,562,193 of record NC_053390.1, on the reverse strand, counting down.
AAAGTACTTGTGAACAGCGTAGTGTCCTATGAGAATATTGTATTTAAAAACCGAGGGTGTTCCCAGAAGTTTAATAAAGTATGGGGATCTTGGTGTTCATCCATGCATACGATGTATTCAGCTCCCAGATTTATAGATAACCTTAATACAATGTTAAGGTAAAATGCTTGTATACACACTATAGATATATGTCCTACCTGTCATGACTGCTTTATGCATCCATTATAACTATGAAGTGTAACTTGAAGCGGATGTTAGTATGAATATGGTACTGTTTTGTTGTACTTTGTATTTGAATGTCTCATTGATCTTCATGTGTACTATGATCTGTAATTCTCTAATGATTCGTTCAATAAAACGAGTTTAAAAAAAAAAAAAAAACCAGAATCCTGGACTTTGTCAGGAAGTTATAGAAACTTTGTAAGGCTGGGATCACAAGTTTTTTTGGCCAAAGTCAGGAATGGATTCCAAATGAATGAACACTTCTCCTTCCTGCTGGATCAACTTCCAGCCGAATTGGAATGTTATAAGTTTGTCTACTCTGTAGTTTGCAAAAAACAACAACTTTAAAACAAAGTTACATTTTTATCTTAACAGAAAATCCCAGTAAGAAATGTGAAAATGTCATGTTACTACTAGATAAAGATATCCTGCAGTGCTCTAAAGGAGAAAACCTCATTACCCTTAATGTACATCCAGGACTTCACAGTACAGATCTGTCATATAATCCTTCTAATTATGAGGAACCTTCTCCTGACCAATCACAGATTGTTACCACAAGTACAAGTCAGAAAAGGATTAAAAGGTTTAATTGTTGTAAAGAATCCACAAACCACTCAGGACTTTCTACACACCGAAGACGTCACAAAGGAGAGAAAATGTATTCATGTTCAGAATGTGGGAAATGTTTTAGACACAAATCACATCTTGTTACACATGAGAGAAGTCACACAGGAGAGAAACCATATTCATGTTCAGAATGTGGGAAATGTTTTACAGAGAAATCAAATATTGTTATACAGGAGAGAAGTCACACAGGAGAAAAAGCATATACATGTTCAGAATGTGGGAAGTGTTTCACACTGAAATCAATTCTTGTTCAACATCAAAGATGTCACACAGGTGAGAAACCATATTCGTGTTCAGAATGTGGGAAATGTTTTACAGATAAATCCAATCTTGTTAAACATGAGAGAAGTCACACAGGTGAGAAGCCATATTCATGTTCAGAATGTGGGAAATGTTTTACATATAAATCATATCTTGTTAGACATGAGAGAAAACACACAGGAGAGAAACCATATTCATGTTCAGAATGTGGGGAATGTTTTAGACAAAAATCACATCTTGTTATACATGAGAGAAGACACACAGGAGAGAAACCATATTCATGTTCAGAATGTGGGAAATGTTTTACACAGAAATCCAATCTTGTTACACATGAGAGAATTCACACAGGAGTGAAGCCATATTCATGTTCAGAATGTGGAAAACGTTTTTCAGATAAATCGAGTCTTCTAAAACATAAGAGGAATCACACATGAGAGAAGCTGCATTCAGAATGAGAAAAATGTTTTTGCTTCTTAAGGCATAGGCTACTTTCACACTGGCGTTTTGGTTTCCGTTTGTGAGATCCGTTTCAGGGTTCTCACAAGCGGTCCAAAATGGATCAGTTTTGCCCTAATGCATTCTGAATGGAAAAGGATCCATTCAGAATGCATCAGTTTGCCTCCAATCAGTCTCCATTCCGCTCTGCAGGCGGATGCCAAAACGCTGCCTGCAGCGTTTTGCTGTCCGCTTCACGAAACTGAGTCAAACAGATCTGTCCTGGCACACAATGTAAGTCAATGGGGACAGATCTGTTTTATCTGGCACAATAGAAAATGGATCCGTCTCCCATTGACTTTTAATGGTGTTCATGACTAAACCGTCTTGGCTATGTTATAGATAATACAAACGGATCTGTTCATGACGGATGCATGCGGTTGTATTATTGTAACGGATCAGTTTTTGCAGATCCATGACGGATCCACCCAAAACGCAATTGTGAAAGTAGCCATAATTAGGGGTCATTAGTGAAGTCCCACAAGAGAGAAGCCATATGGCCACAATATAAGGAAACACCATATCACTGGGTCATAGACATTGTTTTAATTTCAACTTTTATATTTGGATATAAAAGCTTTATTGATGTCACATAACGGCTTCTTTAAAACATCTGATAAATCCTGCTTCGGAAGGCATAAATTCTGTTCATGACTTATATATATAAAAACGAGTTTCTGTCTGTCTAGATGTCTGGAAGTTCTTTATGCGCGACCAAACGACTGGACCGATCTTGTCACGGTGCGCTCTATGCGGGGTTCCAGGAGCCGGGACTGCCGAGGCGCGCTTGCGTCATCAGCACGCCCAGTGTCACCCGTTCCCGTTGGTAACCGCAATAGGGCTGAGCGCCGAGCCGCTCACTCGGCGCTCGGCTGGATTGGAACTCAGGAGTCATGTGGCGCTGACCAAGTCACATGACTCCACTGGCGCCCTATTTAAACAGGCAATTGCCTGTTATTGAGGTCCTTCCTACGATTACTTACCTGGTTTGTTGTTCTCCTGCTCGTGTTATACTTCCCGTCCATCTCATCCCTTGGTCTTGGCGTTCCCTCCTGGTTCTGACTTCGGCTTCCTCCTGACGATCCTCTGCTTGCTCCTCTGGTATTTTGATGCTCTCTTGGTTATAGACTCGGTTCGTTTGACTACTCTGTTATGTGTTTTGTCTGTCTTCCCTGCACTTATCCTAGTTGAGGGTTTGTCGACCAGTTGTCCCTTGTCACTAGGACTTGCGAGGCAAGGGGTGCGGGTTGAGCTCAGTGGTCACTTCCCCCACTCCCTGTGTGTGTGTGTGACAGAATAACAGGCCAAAATTACCATGGTTACCATGAATCCTTTGGTTACCCTGACGGAGCATGTTTCTAATTTGACTCAGATGGTTCAGGAATTGGGGGAGAAACTCCATTTACAGTCAGGTCCATAAATATTGGGACATCGACACAATTCAAACATTTGTGGCTCTATACACCACCACAATGGATTTGAAATGAAACGAACAAGATGTGCTTTACCTGCAGACTGTCAGCTTTAATTTGAGGGTATTTACATCCAAATCAGGTGAACGGTGCAGGAATTACAACAGTTTGCATATGTGCCTCCCACTTGTTAAGGAACCAAAAGTAATGGGACAGAATAATAATCATAAATCAAACTTTCACTTTTTAATACTTGGTTGCAAATCCTTTGCAGTCAATTACAGCCTGAATTCTGGAACGCATAGACATCACCAGACGCTGGGTTTCATCCCTGGTGATGCTCTGCCAGGCCTCTACTGCAACTGTCCTTAGTTCCTGCTTGTTCCTCGGGCATTTTCACTTCAGTTTTGTCTTCAGCAAGTGAAATGCATGCTCAATCGGATTCAGGTCAGGTGATTGACTTGGCCATAGCATAACATTCCACTTCTTTCCCTTAAAAAACTCTTTGGTTGCTTTTGCAGTATGCTTTGGGTCATTGTCCACCTGCACTGTGAAGCGCCGTCTAATAAGTTCTGAAGCATTTGGCTGAATATGAGCAGATAATATTGCCCGAAACACTTCAGAATTCATCCTGCTGCTTTTGTCAGCAGTCACATCATCAATAAATACAAGAGAACCAGTTCCATTGGCAGCCATACATGCCCACGCCATGACACTACCACCACCATGCTTCACTGATGTGGTGGTATGCTTAGGATCATGAGCAGTTCCTTTCCTTCTCCATACTCTTCTTTTCCCATCACTCTGGTACAAGTTGATCTTGGTCTCATCTGTCCATAGGATGTTGTTCCAGAACTGTGAAGGCTTTTTAAGATGTCGTTTGGCAAACTCTAATCTGGCCTTCCTGTTTTTGAGGCTCACCAATGGTTTACATCTTGTGGTGAACCCTCTGTATTCACTCTGGTGAAGTCTTCTCTTGATTGTTGACTTTGACACACATACACCTACCTCCTGGAGAGTGTTCTTGATCTGGCCAACTGTTGTGAAGGGTGTTTTCTTCACCAGGGAAAGAATTCTTCGGTCATCCACCACAGTTGTTTTCCGTGGTCCTCCAGGTCTTCCGGTGTTGCTGAGCTCACCGGTGCGTTCCTTCTTTTTAAGAATGTTCCAAACAGTTGTTTTGGCCACGCCTAATGTTTTTGCTATCTCTCTGATGGGTTTGTTTTGTTTTTTCAGCCTAACGATGGCTTGCTTCACTGATAGTGACAGCTCTTTGGATCTCATCTTTGAGTTGACAGCAACAGATTCCAAATGCAAATAACACACTTGAAATTAACTCTGGACCTTTTATCTACTCATTGTAATTAGGATAATGAGGGAATAACACACACCTGGCCATGGAACAGCTGAGAAGCCAATTGTCCCATTACCTTTGGTTCCTCAACAAGTGGGAGGCACATATGCAAACTGTTGTAATTCCTACACCGTTCACCTGATTTGGATGTAAATACCCTCAAATTAAAGCTTGACAGTCTGCAGTTAAAGCACATCTTGTTCTTTTCATTTGAAATCCATTGTGGTGGTGTATAGAGCCAAAAATGTTTGAATTTTGTCAATGTCCCAATATTTATGGACCTGACTGTACATGAGTCAGGACAGAGTGCCTCCACTCCGCATTCACCTAGTCATCATATGGAGCCCCAGATAAAGCTTCCGGAACTATTTTGTGGTGACCATAAAAAGTTTATTTCCTTCAATGAGAACTGTAAGCTTTACTTCAGGTTACGCCCCTTGTCATCCGGCTCTGAGAGTCAACGAGTAGGCATAGTTATCTCCCGACTACAGAGGGATCCCCAGGATTGGGCTTTTTCCTTGCCTTCTGAAGCTAGTTGTCTCAGTTACGTCAAGGGGTTGTTTCAGGCCCTGGGAACCTTGTATGATGAACCTGACAGGGCCATGGTAGCTGAAACCGCTCTTAAAGCTTTGGTTTAGGGAGATCAACCTGCAGAAGAGTATTGCACCCAGTTCAGAAGATGGTGTGTCTTCTCTGGCTGGAATGAACCAACCCTTAAAAGCCAGTTCAGGTCAGGGTTGTCCGAGAATCTTAAAGACCTATTAGTAAACTATCAGCTTCCTGAGACATTGGAGGAAACTATGACACTCGCTGTTCGACTTGACAGACGTGTTAGGGAGAGACGGCAGGAAAGTTTGTTTTTTCCCCAGGAGACGGTCCAGCCAGAGGTCCGTCCTAGGAGCAGAGCCGATATCTCTTCTGAGGAACCCATGCAGGTCGGGATGTCCTGTAGAGATCAGCGTCGCCGTCATGGGGCTCGTTTCTATTGTGGAGAATCAGACCATTGGATTAACCAGTGGTCCAAGAAGCCTTCCTCCGGTAAATCGACCAAGATGGGGGAGCCTAAGAACCAGGTATATCCAAACGTGGTCAAGAATAAGGTATTAGTACCTATTACTATCTCCATGAGTAATAACAAATGTTCTGGTAATGCTTTTATCGACTCTGGTTCTGCCGCCAACTTTATTGATCATAAATTTGCACTAGGGTTGGGCATTCCGATTTTGACAGTAGCCACTCCCATCCACATCATGGCGATAGATTCCACCCCCCTGGTGGGTGGTACCGTGAAGCATTTCACCTCTGAGATATCCTTGACTGTGGGGGGGTGTCACTCCGAAATATGCTCCTTGTTAGTTCTTGAAAACTTACCAGTTGAGGTAGTATTGGGGATGCCTTGACTTCAGTTACATAATCCCATTATTGACTGGACCAACGTAGAACTGGTGAAATGGGGGCTTAAATGCAACTCGTGCTTGTCTGTGATGCAAGCTGGGGTCTCAGCAGAATCCGATACATTGCCTCTACTCATTAAGGAATATATGGATGTGTTCTCCTCATCTGACCCCGAGTCTCTACCACCCCATAGGTCGTATGATTGCGCCATTGAATTGGTAGAGGGGGCACTCTAGGCTGTTATTGTAGGTTTCAGAGGTGAGAACTACAACTCCCAGCATTTTTCCAGTTCTGTAGGAAAGAAATCATAAAATGCTTTCTCCATACAAGGATCATCCCTCACATGTCACATGACCACAATTACAGCTCCTCCTCCTTCTTATCGCCTCTCTACAGCTGACCCCGCCCCCTTCACTGATCACATGATGGTGACATCATCACAGGTCCTTCACTATCTCCTCTCTCCACTGCTGAGCCCCGCCCCCTGCAGTGATCACATTACGGTGATGTCACCCCAGGGCCTTCCCCACTGCTGAGCCCCGCCCCCTGCACTGATCACATGACAGTGACATCACCCCAGGTCCTTCATCTCTGGCAGTGCAGCAGATACTGGGCAGGTCCTGGTCGGTAGTCACTGCTGAGCCCCACGTCCTGTACTGGTCACATGACAGTGACATCATCACAGGTCCTTCACCACCTCCTCTCTCCACTGCTGAGCCCCGCCCCCTGCACTGATCACATGATGGTGACATCACCCCCAGGTCCTTCACCACTGCTGAGCCCCGCCCCCTGCACTGATCACATGACGGTGAGGTCACCGCAGGTCCTTCAGCTCTGGCAGTGCAGCAGATACTGGGCAGGTCCTGGTCGGTAGTCACTGCTGAGCCCCACGTCCTGTACTGGTCACATGACAGTGACATCATCACAGGTCCTTCACCACCTCCTCTCTCCACTGCTGAGCCCCGCCCCCTGCACTGATCACATGATGGTGACATCACCCCCAGGTCCTTCACCACTGCTGAGCCCCGCCCCCTGCACTGATCACATGACGGTGACGTCACCCCAGGTCCTTCAGCTCCACAGTGCAGCAGATACTGGGCAGGTCCTGGTCGGTAGTCAGGGCTCTTGTTCTCTCTGGTATCAGCCATTCCTCCAGCCTGCAGGTAAGATGAGCTGTGAGGAGACAGTGTGGTGGAGAGCTCAGACATGTCACCTCTGGAGATTCTCCTCCATTACACACAAGGAATCCTTCTCCGCTCCTCAGCTTAGTATGATGGGGGAGGAGTAGTGGGGAGAGTGTGGGCTGTCATCATTCGCTGGCCCTGACTGTCCTGGTAAGGGGCCCCTGCCTCCAGGAGGAGAATGAATGGAGCGGGGCCCGGCCTGAGCTCAGCTCTCTCCAGTCTCTTCTCTAGGAGTTCTGGACACAGCTGAGCACAGCCCAGAGGTGGGACCTGCATCTATCAGACATTTATCTCCTGTGGAGCCACCAGAGATCTCCATGTTGGGGCCCCTGGAATCCATGTGTTGGGGGCTCTTAGAAGCGGGGCCCCTCCAGGCTCAGGAAGTGCAGTTCTTGAGGTGACATCTGGTCTTGACCCTGGATGATTTCCTCTCCTCTTCTCATAAAGGCGCCTGCAGTACTAGAAGCCTCCAGCTCCTCCAGTTCTCTCCTCTTCTCCTGAATGACCACCAAGGATGGACAGGAAGGAGATCAGCAGAAGAATATTAGACCTCACCTTGGAGATCATCTCCCTGCTGAGCGGAGAGGTAAACTTTTCTAGATTTCTCTCCTCTGTATTGTATTCTGTAACAAGTCAGACATCGGGAAGGAGAATCCATCATAGGAAGTGACAGGAAGAGTCCAGGGTCCTGGAGAACGGCCTCCAGACCTTCCAAGTGATGGAGAACCTGAAGATCAGCCCCCAATATGGTGAGTGATGTGTCATGTGACCAGTGACCAATAGTCATGTTGTAGGAGCCATGAGGAGGTAAGTAGGCACGTTGTACCCAGGAGGAGAGGGCCGGAGGAGAGCACATGGCCCCTGAAGGGTTTATTCCCTAAGTGTCTCTCTCCATCCACAGGAGTACACAATAGTGAAGAAGACATCGGGGGACTGTGTGACTCCCATCATCCATCTCCAGGAGTCAGGAGGGCGGAGCAGGACCCCTCCCCCCATCACAGAGCCTCCCCCTCACCCCCTGATACATGAGCAGAAGATCCTAGAACTCACCCACAAGATGATGGAGCTGCTGACTGGAGAGGTGACACTGCTGGGAATGCTGGGAAATTCTCCAGTAACAGCACTGGAGGGGTCTGGGTGATGACGGTGTCATTGTGTTGTCAGGTTCCTATAAGGTGTCAGGACGTCACTGTCTATTTCTCCATGGAGGAGTGGGAGTATATAGAAGGACACAAGGATCTGTACAAGGAGGCCATGATGGAGGAGCACCAGCCTCTTATATCACAGGGTAAGAGCCGTCATGTGCAGTGTATACACGTGTGTGCAGTGACATGTAATGGAGGAGCACCAGCCTCTTATATCACAAGGTAAGAGCCGTCATGTGCAGTGTATACACGTGTGTGCAGTGACATGTAATGGAGGAGCACCAGCCTCTTATATCACAAGGTAAGAGCCGTCATGTGCAGTGTATACACGTGTGTGCAGTGACATGTAATGGAGGAGCACCAGCCTCTTATATCACAAGGTAAGAGCCGTCATGTGCAGTGTATACACGTGTGTGCAGTGACATGTAATGGAGGAGCACCAGCCTCTTATATCACAGGGTAAGACCTGTCATGTGCAGTGTGTACACGTGTGTGCAGTGACATGTACTGGAGGAGCTCCAGCCTCTTATATCACAGGGTATGACCCGTCATGTGCAGTGTATACACGTGTGTGCAGTGACATGTAATGGAGGAGCACCAGCCTCTTATATCTCAAGGTAAGAGCCGTCATGTGCAGTGTATACACGTGTGTGCAGTGACATGTAATGGAGGAGCACCAGCCTCTTATATCACAGGGTAAGAGCCGTCATGTGCAGTGTATACACGTGTGTGCAGTGACATGTAATGGAGGATCTCCACAGTTTCTTCTCACATTACATTAGATGCTATGTGTTCTTTATATGTCAGTCATGTCCATAGGGCTCCATTCATATGATTTTTTGTATTAAAATTCTTGTCTGGCATCGGCTTTAAATTGCTAGATGTGATCCTGTTGTCCATCACTTAAGCGATTATCTGCTCATCCCCTTCAGACTGAACGTGTGACTTCTAGCAGTAATTGCATGTCCCAGAATGTTCCAGCTGCATTAGAGCGTGTTCACACAGGGCACATTTATTGTAGACATTTCCATATATTGGGTTGTTTCTGCAGCAGGTGCATGGATTATTACAAGCCACATTCAGGGCAGCGGGACAGTCACAGAAATGTCTGCAGCTGATCTGCTATGTGTGAACTTGCTGGTAGATAACCAGTGGCTGATCTGTGCTGCTCTTATAATCTGTCCAAAAAGGGGGGATTTTAAGGTTCCACATATAGAAACAACAGGCAGGTTCTGCAGGGGCGGGGCTTACGATGCTCCATTGTGACAGAAAAGCCAACCACTAAGTGGTATAGAGGTAGACAGACTTGTGGAGCTGTGCAGCAGATCTGTCCTCCAGCCCAAGCTCCTGTGATAAATGAGGAGCATCTCTAGATTTACTCTGTACGTTTTAAACAGGATTAGTAAATCTGCCCATTTGTTTACCCAATGGTTGCAGAGTGTCCAGACCATGAGGCAGAAAACAGCTCCAAACCATGATGTCCCCACAGCAGCTACAATCATGATGTACCTTCCACCAGCCCCAAACCATTAGGCCCCACTTCACCAGCTCCAACCATGATGCTCCTTGTTTAGTTCAAATGATGTCTAGTTGATGTTGAAATGCAAAATGTGTTGGCAGAGAGCAGGGCTCGTTTCCAGACATGGTCGGGCTTTTCAAATGCTTTAGTTTTGTTAAGTCATTATTTACTGTGTGTAATAAAAGTCATGACCTGGTGTAAACCAGAATCCTGGACTTTGTCAGGAAGTTATAGAAGCTTTGTAAGGCTGGGATCACAAGTGAAGATTTTTGGCCAAAGTCAGGAATGGATTCCAAATGAATGAACACTTCTCCTTCCTATTGGATCAACTCCCAGCTTAATTGGAAGGTTATAAGTTTGTCTACTCTGGAGTTTGCAAAAATAAATAAATTTAAAACAATTTTTCATTTTTATCTTAACAGAAAATTCCATTATGAAATGTGAAAATGTCATGTTACCACTAGATGAAGATATCCTGCAGCGCTCTTCAGGAGAAAACCTCATTACCCTTAATGTACATCCAGGTCTTCACAGTACAGATCTGTCATATAATCCTCCTAGTTATGAGGAACCTTCTACTGACCAATCACAGATTGTTACCACAAGTACAAGTCAGAAAAGGATTAAAAGGTTTCATTGTGGTAAAGAATCCACAAACAGCTCAGGACTTTCTACACACCGAAGACGTCGCAAAGGAAAGAAAATGTATTCATGTTCAGAATGTGGGAAATGTTTTACACAGAAAACACAACTTGTTAAACATGAGAGAAGTCACACAGGCGAAAAACCATATTCATGTTCAGAATGTGGGAAATGTTTTGCACAGAAATCCACTCTTGTTACACATGAGAGAAGTCACACAGGCGAAAAGCCTTATTCATGTTCAGAATGTGGGAGATGTTTTGCAGTGAAATCCACTCTTGTTACACATGAGAGAAGTCACACAGGAGAGAAGCCATATTTGTGTTCAGAATGTGGAAAATGTTTTACAGCGAAATCCAATCTTGTTATACATAAGAGAAGACACACAGGAGAGAAGCCGTATTCGTGTTCAGAATGTGGGAAATGTTTTACAGAGAAATCACATCTTGTTATACATAACAGATGTCACACAGGAGAGAAACCATATTCATGTTCAGAATGTGGGAAATGTTTTACACAGAAACCGAATCTTCTAAAACATAAGAGGAATCACACATTAGAGAAGCTGTATTCAGAATAAAAATGTTTTTTTCCTAAAGCCATAATTAGGGGTCATTAGTGAAGTCACACAAGAGAGAAGCCATATGGCCACAATATAACAAAACAATATATTACTGGGTCATAGACATTGTTTTCATTTCAGGTTGTATATTTGGATATAAAAGCTTAATTGATGTCACATAACGGCTTCTATAAAACATCTGATAAATCCTGTTTAGGAAGACATATATTCCGTTCATTAATATTGGAATTGGAGCACCGCACACTATAATTACTGGTGCCAGCAAGGACTGTATATTCTTATTTAGTAGTATGCAAATTGCTGCACACAGATTATTCAGCTGCAATTTCAATATTTTATTGGTGCGATATCATACAAATCAGGATCCAGTTACATCATGAATTAGTTTGGTTAACCGCTCTCTATAATAATGGCGACCGTACGTTTCGGTCCAGGCAGACTTTCTTCAGCGGTCTGATTATCTGTAGTTGGTGGTAGAGGAGGTCTGGGCTGGATCACATATATTCTGTTCATGACTTATATATTTAACCCTTTTAGCCCCGGAGGGTTTTGCGCATTTTAGTTTTTTTCTCCCTGCCTTTCCAGGCCTTTTTAATTTTTGCGTTTTACATAGCCGTATGAGCGCTTGTTTTTTGCAGGACAAGTTGCATTTTCTAACTCCACCATTTAATATTGCAAATGATGTAGTAGGGAGATGGAAAAAAATGCCACATGTGGTGAAATTGTAAATATAACGCAATTTTGCAACAGTTTTATGTTTTGTTCTTATGCTGTTCCCTATACGGTAAAACTGACCTGTTACTTTCGTTCTCCAGGTCAGTACAATTACGGAGATACCACATATGTATATGTGTATATACATCTCACTCCGGCGTATAAAAGGAATGGAAACAAAAAACATAAGTACATGGCCCATTTCCTTTCGCCCGGATCCAATGGAAAACCAGTGAGCCCCAAGACCTCCCAAAGCTTTAAAAAGGATTCTGACCCTCACTAGTCATAGCTCCGCCTCTGTCCTGCTCCTGTCATTATGGGCCTGACCCTTGTCCTCACAACTGGAGGATCCCACATCTACGGGTCGCCTAGCTGCCCAGACACCAATACAGGATTAACAAGCGAGGAGCAGGAGCCAGAGCTAATATTAATATTACCCTTTAAGAATGTATTGTCTATCAACAAATGCCTCCTTGTAACAAATAAACAAAAGTGATACTCTGCATTCTTTGACTTAGTTGAGCAGCTTCTTACAGTGACCGGTGTGGATCCAGTTGTCTCGCCCCTTGAACTTCGGAGAGGTTCGCGTCATCAGCAGCACCTGGAATGGCCCAAGATATCTCGGCTCTAGTCCCGTCCTCGGATGTTTCTTTAGCACGACCCAATCTCTTGGTTGACTAGAATGAACACTGGTTATTGAGTCTGGGTCTGGAAGAAACTCCCGAACCTGGTGGTGGACATCGGGTGATAACCCATGGGGCTGCCTGGGGGCATACCTGATGGAATAAAAGGGTTACAGCGGAACATTCAGGCCATGGATCGGCCGTGATTTTTAACTTCTTTGCAAAAATCGGACCCAAGTACCAGCAAAGAAAAGGCAGTTGTGATGGTTTAGAAATTGATTGATATTTGAGAGGTTAGAAAGTTTGAAGATCGTTGTTTTCTGCACCACTTTCCCCCCTTCTCATCGTCCTTAAAACCAGGACGAAGAGAAGCTGGATTAAACATGGTGCATCGTCTCAAGGTTAGATGGAGAGATGAGGGAGGGATGAGAGCGAGATAGAGAAAGAGAAAAGCACTTCTCTTGGACTCTGCAGTCTTAGCGGGACAGGAGTACATGACAGTGTTAGTTCGCACTGTCTGGGACTTTTGAATGCCCTGTTGCTGGAGATCGATGGATTTGTGCAGCCACAGTTCTGCACATACTCACAAACACACTCTTTAAAATTGGCATATAAAAATCCCAGCGTCTTAAACTTTTGCCCGACCCGGGTTTCACTCCTTGAGCTTCGTCAGGGGCTCAAGGAGTGAAACCCGGGTCGGGCAAAAGTTTAAGACGCTGGGATTTTTATATGCCAATTTTAAAGAGTGTGTTTGTGAGTATGTTTCTGGCACCGACACACGGACTCCGTTCATCCTAGTTAGACCTCAGGAAAAGGAGTAATCAGTGTGAGGAAAAGGGCTCTTGCCGACACACGGCGGCCCTCTGAGTCTCCTAATGAGATATACCAGCCTCGGTTTTGGCTCTGAATAGTGACCTGACCACAGGATAGGGCTTCCAATTGACCTGGAGTGGAAAAAGGGGTGCACAGAGAACACACAGTACCTTCTGTGGGGACGAGGGGTGCACAGAGAACACACAGTACCTTCTGTAGGGACGAGGGGTGCACAGGAAACAAACACACAGTACTCCTGTGGGGAATGGGGTTACTCACACAGCTATTGGTATGCCCAGGTGATATATATCACCTTGTCTCCTTAAAAAAAGCTCATCAACTCACTTTCCTTTGCCGATATGATTCTATATAGTCAAGCTGAACAGCACACGAAGCCTTTTTTGCAGTGACTGATCAAAAACCTCTCACTCAGCAGCAACCCTTGAATTCAGACAGTAGTTTCCACACAATATCATGAGACCCCCAGTACTCCTAACCAAATCTACAGAGAAAAGAGAGGGAAAGAAAGAGGAAAAAGAGAGAAAAGCGCCAAATATGTAAAATAAAATAAAAAATGGATTAGTAAAAGAAGAAAAATTTTAATTAATCAAAGAAATACCCAAACCAAAATAGACTAAAATAACTGAAAAATAAAAAAGGAAAAAATCTTGATTACAACAATAAAACCTAAAAATAAAAAATGGATTAGTAAAAGAAGAAAAATTTAAATTAATCAAAGAAATACCCAAACGAAAATAGACTAAAATAACTGAAAAATAAAAAAGGAAAAAAACTTGATTACAACAATAAAACCTAAAACCTTAGGAACACGTACAATTGTGTAGGACTGAATTAACAAATCAATGTCTTGGAGGGTTCCCCTGAAACCGTACAGGAGAATTTCTACCCACCCTGTCATTGAAATGTTAATTTGCCCAGCCCCAAAACAGCTTCAGATTCATACCAGAGAAGCAGGATTTAACATTTCAATGTCCCAAAACCGTTTTTTCAAAGACCTTGGCTGTCCCTGGGTTCTTTGCCTTTGCAAAGAAGCATGTCTGGGACCATTACCCCACCTTGCTGAATAAACCACTTCACTTCTAGGTGTGGTTCTGGGGTACTTAACATACCTGTATCAGTTGCCATTAGCAACGTCACAATATCGTGCAATGTGCCCATATTCCCTGCATGCAAAACAAAGGATAGCTCGCCTCCCTGCATAATACCTTGTCTGGGCACATGGCGATTTTACTTGGCGCACATTAACCATCCTAGCATGACTAGATCCCACACTACTATCTGTATTGAGTCCACTTACCACGGACTCATCTGAGGAATCTTCTGACCTTGTGTTAATGCTTCCAACTCCAGGGTCAGACACATTGTCCATCTCCATCCCTGAGTCGGTTCCACTATCTGAACCACAATCCTCAGACTTCTCCATGCTTACAGTGCATACATTGCCTCTAATCCCAGACACATTACTCTCTAACGGTTGTTTCAATGACTCTGACAATTCCCTTACAGCATCCTGTGCTTGCGTCAGGCTTTCAGATAAACATTCATTCTCCTTGCGCAGCTCAGTATTACACCTCACAGTACATTCATACTCAGGGCTAGCTTCAGCTGCCTGATGGACAAGAGTTCTCAATTTAACAATTTCCACTTTTAAATCTTCCACGTCTCCTTCCAAACTCAGCTTCAGCCTACAAGACTCCTGATATTTATCCGCTATCCACCCAGCAGCAAAAATCAGAGCATACTTGCCTTTCCTTTTGCGCCATTTTTTGGTACCGATCAGGTTTGCTACACAATTCTGGGCCTGCAGCCATGGATCAGTAGATCCCTGCATAGCCTGAAGAATGGCCGCCGTGTCCTTCTACTTTGCTACTTCTTTAAAAATACTTTCCATTGCACAAAAAAAAAAAACACCACAATGGTTGCTACAAAAAAAAAAAACACTAGTACCAATTTCTAGGAGTTGTCCCAATACTTTTGGCACAGAACCTTTCTACACTTTAGTACCCGTATTAATTATGCCAAACAAGTCTACAATTCAGTGTAACAGCCTCAGATATACAAACATTAAGCAGAATCATCAACTATAGGACGATTTCACCACTAAACTGCCACTAATGCTCAAACAATGATTCCTGTATCAGACTGATCACTGAGCTATAACATAACCGAACACTCAACTGATATCCAGCATAAAACTTATCAAAACAAAATCAAACTGTACATAGAAAGGTTACAAAAAGACAAGATAACTATTCGACAAAACTAACATTTCAGCTCGCTTTCCATAGTAAGATGGCCGACAAGCACATTGTAAAGATGGCCGACAAGCACATGGTAAAGATGGCCGACAAGCACATGGTCATCACACAGAGGAAATCAAGATAGTGTGTACAAAATCCAGCAATAAAAACAGTTTCTATATTTCCTGTTCCCTACCGCCGAAACCAGAGCAAAACCTCCACTCTGTGGGTGATTTACAGGTTAACAATATAAAAATACTCTCTAAATACTGTCTCTAATGTACAAACACTAAAACCAATTGCTGCCTCTATAAACCTCTATAAAATTGCCTCTTACAAAATCTCAGTAACATAAAAGTTAAGAAGTTACAAAAAACACAATACCCTGTACTACTCATCATACAATCTCATCATACAATCTCTGTACAATCAACTCAGATCCATCAAAAATTACACAAAGGAAAAACTTCTACCTTATCCTTACACAAATAGAGCGAAAAATGTTCTTTTAACAAGCAGAAATTTTCTCTGACACAGCAGACAAACCTACAGTTTACTATTCCCCTCCCTTTCACCTACTGTGTAGAGAAAAAAATCAGTTGAATCCTTCCAAGCTCGCAATCTGTTGTAGAAAATATTAATAGTTGTAATCACCTCGCATCAAAGTTTGTGTAAGGAAAAAGGTGAGTCCCCCCTTCCCTCACCCTCAGTCAGAGACCGACACACTTGTTACCATCTTGGTTGAAAATTCTGAGCAACTCCTCCTTCTCCATGCCCAGCCTGTACTTTTATTTAAAAGGGGCTGTCCCAAGACAAGGATACAGGAAGTGATAACATGCAGGAAGTGATGTCAAAGGACAGGGCGGGGCAATCAATGTGGCCGGGCAGACAATGCACACGCCCCATCCCTGTATAAGGAAGGATGAGTCATGACCATTGTCTGATCAGCCAGGTGGCTGCCCACCCCCCATCACTGTCAACATGGACTTCATTCAATACTGCTCAAAGGTGATCAGTATCTAATAAAGATCATTCTACTGGTTCCCATAGGTTTGAAATTATCTGCGAGACATTGCTACGGCTATTGTCAGTATACGGTACTAGTATACCAACAAGGCAGATATGCATGTCTTAAAAGCAGATATGTCTCCAAGCCCATGAGAAGGTTTTCATACTGACTGTTTTACCACTGGTCCCAATTCAGCCAAAGTACCCTCTGCTAGAGCGCTCTTTGGCTAAATCAGACACAGGGAGACAGATGACAATCTATAAAATCACACCCACATCCTAAAGTAATAAAAATTTCCATAACAGAATGTTATCAGTTTGTCTACTCTGTAGTTTGCAGAAATAAAAACTTTAAAACAAATTTTCATTTTTGTCTTAACAGAAAATCCCAGTAAAAAATATGAAAATGTCATGTTACCACTAGATGACGATATAATGCAGCGCTCTTCAGGAGAAAACCTCATTACCCTTAATGTACATCCAGGACTTCACAGTACAGATCTGTCATATAATCCTCCTAATTTTGAGGAACCTTCTCCTGACCAATCACAGATTGTTACCGCAAGTACAAGTCAGAAAAGGATTAAAAGGTTTCATTGTGGTAAAGAATCCACAAACAGCTCAGGACTTTCTACACACCGAAGACGTCACAAAGGAGAGAAAACGTATTCATGTTTAGAATGTGGGAAATGTTTTATATATAAATCACATCTTGTTAAACATGAGAGAATTCACACAGGGGAGAAACCATATTCATGTTCAGAATGTGGGAAATGTTTCACATGGAAATCAAATCTTGTTATGCATGAGAGAATTCACACAGGAGAGAAACCATATTCATGTTCAGAATGTGGGAAATGTTTTGTATATAAATCACAACTTGTTACACATGAGAGAATTCACACAGGGGTGCAACCATATTCATGTTCAGAATGTGGGAAATGTTTCACATGGAAATCAAATCTTGTTATACATGAAAGAATTCACACAGGAGAGAAAAGCATATACATGTTCAGAATGTGGGAAATGTTTTAGACAAAATCATATATTGTTACACATGAGAGACGTCACACAGGAGAGAAACCATATTCATGTTCAGAATGTGGGAAATGTTTTAGACACAAATCACATCTTGTTACACATGAGAGAAATCACACAGGAGAGAAACTGTATTCATGTTCAGAATGTTGGAAGTGTTTTAGGCAAAAATCGCATCTTTTTACACATGAGAGAAGTCACTTAGGAGAGAAGCCATATTCGTGTTCAGAATGTGGGAAATGTTTTACAATGAAATCAAATCTTGTTAGACATGAGAGAAATCACTCAGGAGAGAAGCCATATTCGTGTTCAGAATGTGGGAAATGTTTTACAATGAAATCCAATCTTGTTATACATGAGAGAGGTCACACAGGAGTGAAGCCATATTCATGTTCAGAATGTGGGAAATGTTAGTGTTCTTTCACACTTGCGTTGTCCGGATCCGGCGTGTACTCCATTTGCCGGAATTACACTCCGGATCCGGAAAAACGCAAGTGAACTGAAATGCGTTCAGTGTTACTATGGCACCCAGGACGCTATTAAAGTCCTGGCTGCCATAGTAGTAGTGGGGAGCGGGGGAGCGGTATACTTACAGTCTGTGCGGCTCCCGGGGCGCTCCAGAATTACGTCAGAGCGCCCCATGCGCATGGATCACATGATCCATGCGATCACGTCATCCATGCGTTTGGGGCGCCCTGACGTCACTCTGGAGCGCCCGGGGAGCCGCACGGACGGTAAGTATACTGCTCCCCCGCTCCCCACTACACTTTACCATGGCTGCCAGGACTTTAGCGTCCCGGCAGCCATGGTAACCATTCAGAAAAAGCTAAACATCGGATCCGGCAATGCGCCGAAACAACGTTTAGCTTAAGGCCGGATCCGGATTAATGCCTTTCAATGGGCATTAATTCCGGATCCGGCCTTGCGGCAAGTGTTCAGGATTTTTGGCCGGAGCAAAAAGCGCAGCATGCTGCGGTATTTTCTCCGGCCAAAAAACGTTCCGGTCCGGAACTGAAGACATCCTGATGCATCCTGAACGGATTTCTCTCCATTCAGAATGCATTAGTATAAAACTGATCAGGATTCTTCCGCATAGAGCCCCGACGACGGAACTCTATGCCGGAAGAAAAGAACGCAAGTGTGAAAGGGCCCTAATACACATAATTCCAGTCTTCTAAAACATAAGAAGAATCACACATGAGAGAAGCTGCATTCATAATAAGAAAAATGTTTTTGTTTCTAAAGCCATAATTAGGGGTCATTAGTGAAGTCACACAATAGAGAAGCCATATGGCCACAATATAAGGAAACAATATATCACTGGGTCATAGACATTCTTTTCATTTCAGGTTGTATATTTGGATATAAAAGCTTAATTGATGTCACATAACGGCTTCTATAAAACATCTGATAAATCCTGTTTAGGAAGACATATATTCCGTTCATTAATATTGGAATTGGAGCACCGCACACTATAATTGCTGGTGCCAGCAAGGACTGTATATTCTTATTTAGTAGTATGCAAATTGCGGCACACAGATTATTCAGATGCAATTTCAATATTTTATTGGTGCGATATCATACAAATCGTGATCCAGTTACATCATGAATTATTTAGGTTAACCGCTCTCTATAATAATGGCGACCGTACGTTTCGGTCCAGGCGGACCTTCTTCACCGGTCTGATTATCTGTAGTTGGTGGTAGAGGAGGTCTGGGCTGGATCACATATATTCTGTTCATGACATATATTTAACCCTTTCAGCTCCGGAGGGTTTTTCAAATTTTTGTTTTTAACTCCCCTACCTTTCCAGGACTTTTTAATTTTTCCGTTTACATAGCCGTAGGAGCGCTTGTTTTTTGCAGGACAAGTTGCATTTTCTAATTCCACCATTTAATATTGCAAACGATGTAGTTGGGAGATGGAAAAAAAATTGTTCTCCAGGTAAATACAATTACGGAGATACCACAAATGTATAGTTTTTCTTGCATTTTAATACTGAAAAAAAAACTTTGCAAAAAAATGTTTTGTTTTTTTTTCCTTTTCATCGCCATATTTTTTTTTTAACTCGTTTTATTGAAAAAGAGTAACAAGGCACTTTCATGGTACAAACATATGCACACAAAGTATTCTTATACAGCATACAGTAACATGCAAATTGACTCTCTCTGATATAAGTACAATAAAATATAATACAACGGATTTAGTTGCGTTAAATTCACTTTGCATGAAATGCAGACACCCATAACAATAAGAGTCTATAGAGATCGCAGAGCCGGACGAGGTAGTTAGGTTAGATTCACACCATAAACCCCACACTTTCTGAAATTTCTCAGGACATTTTCTATTCACATATAGTACTTTTTCAAAAGGTATGATCTGGTTTACTAGCTTTTTCCAGATACCCACTGTAGGGTATTCCTCTGCCATCCACTTAAGGGCAATCACTTTGCGGGCCATAAACAGGGATTCACTCAGGAGTATTTTATTATAGTGAGTCCACCCATCATTATCTAAAATACCCAGCAGACATATCTTGGGACATAAAGGTATAGGGCCCATACCTAAAGATGATAAAATTTCAAGTACATCACGCCAGTATGATCTGATATGGTTACATTCCCACATCATATGCCAGAAGTCAGCATTATTGCGAGTGCATCTAAGACAATTAGGCTGGGTCATCCTCCCCATCTTATGCAGCCTGGTAGGAGTCAAATAACTACGGTGCAGCATAAACAATTGGATGAGTCTGTTATTAACCGATGGGGACACATGAGTCACAGCCTCCAGCGCATCCGTCCTCTGCAGTAAGATGGGGAATGTTCCCTTTCCATCTAGTCTCAGCCAGTATGGGCTGTGAGGACATCCGTAAACCCAACAGGTAAGTATAAAGAGCTGATATTATGCCCCTAGGTCCCTGCGATTTTATGACTCCAATTAAAGGATAGGAGGAAATGACTCTGTTCCGATCCTTAAATTGTTCCCGCAAAGCGTGCCTGATCTGCAGATATCTAAAAAATTGAGTACGTTCCAATACAAATTTCTCTTGAATTTGGGAGAAGGAACAGATAATGCCGTTCTTATATAAGTCTCGCAGCGCGGTAATCCCTAAAGATAGCCAAATGTGAGTACCCTCTATGGACTGCAGGTGCGGGAATAATGTATTATCCCATAAGGGTATATCATCTGGCCAGTCCTGGTATTGACGCAATTTGGTGTCCCTCCAAACCTGTTGTGCCAACCTATGGATCTGTAGCAGTTTCCCAGATATAGACTCAGCTCCTTCCAGCACTGGCCATAGATTGGACAGTTCCAAATATTGTTGCAGATAATATTCCATATTCAAAAGGGGTTTCCCATTCACCCAGTTTGCCAAAAACCTCAGCTGGCCTGCAAGAAAGTATAAATGGAAGTCTGGTAGCGCTGCGCCACCCTGTAATTTAGAGCGCTGCAGAGTGTTTAAGGCGAGTTTATGTCTAGCCCTGCCCCAAATGAACTGAACCATTAATGAGTGAAGGCGGTCAAAAAAGCTCCGAGGTATTGGAGTACAGGCATGTTCCAATAAGTATAACCCCTTGGGTAAGAGGATCATCTTTATCAAATTGATTCTTCCCATGATAGATATAGGTAGTGTTCTCCAAATTTTGAATTTGCCCGAAAAAATAGATTCTAATGGGGCAATGTTTTTGGTATAGGCCTCTCTTGGCTCTCTAGTAATATAAATCCCCAAATATTTAAAATGGTCTACTATCTTAAGATTATGACAGACACTGGGCCAGTCAGAGCTCCATAGTGGCATTAGTGCTGACTTGGACCAATTAATATGCAGCCCGGAAAATTTCCCAAACAATTCTATAACAGTGATCGCTCACGGTAGAGAGATATCCATTCTATTGATGAACAGTATGAGATCATCTGCATACAGGCCTACTCTTTCTTCCCTCCCGCCCATCTCGACTCCTGAGTATATTTGATCTTGACGAATACGAATGGCCAGGTGTTCAATGGCAATTGCAAACAAGAGGGGGGAGAGGGGACATCCCTGCCTCGTACCTCTCTGCAAGTTAAAGTAAGCTGAAGTCGTGCCATTTACCAGGATGTTGGCTCTAGGGCTTTTATATAGTATCCGGATCCATTGCATAAACCTAGGCCCAAAGCCGAACTTTCCCATGGCTTTCATCAAATACGGCCACTCCAGTGAGTCAAAAGCCTTAGCTGTGTCTAGTGAGGCCAGGGCCCAATGTCTGTCATGGTGGGTTCCAATTTGGGCTATGACTTGAGTCCTACAAATGTTATTAGATGTCGATCGTCCAGGCATAAACCCAGTCTGATCACTGTGTATAATGCTAGTAATTATCTTGTTCAACCTATTGGCGAGGATCTTTGCCAGAATCTTGTAATCTAGGTTTAACAAAGATATCGGCCGATAGGATGCACAGTCTAAAGCAGACCTGGGCAAACTACGGCCCGGCGGACCTTTTAATCCGGCCCCCGGGCGGAGCCAGAGGCGTGCCAAGCAACGATACCCCTCCTCCGCGAATGAAGAGGACTTCCGACTCGGCGTGCTGCGTGTGGCATGGCGCGGTGGCAGGGAGGCAGCGTCAGCGGCAGTACTGTCTAGGTAAGACACAGCAGGGGGGGGGGGTGCCTCGTGCGAGCCGTACCCGGGACCCGGCCGGCCGCAATTATTCCCTTCTCTGTAACAGCGCAGCGCCCGCGGCTCTCATAGTATCGGCTGTGACTGTCTGACACTGACAGTCACAGAGCCGACAAGCATGAAGCTGCGGCCGCCTCCCCCTGTGCTGTGTGTAGTCAGTGTGACTAACACATGGCTGATCATCTCTGAGCATTACGTTTCTAAAGGCAAGGGGGGGGGGGGAGGGGTGTGTACTATTGTAAGGGGGGGGGGGTGTTCTGTATATGATGGGGGGACCGGGGGGGACAATGGCTGGATTCACAGGGGACAATGGCTGGATTCACATTGGACAATGGCTGGATTCACAGGGGGACAATGGCTGGATTCACAGGGGACAATGGCTGGATTCACATGGGGACAATGGCTGGATTCACAGTGGGACAATTGCTGGATTCACAGGGGGACAATGGCTGGATTCACAGGGGGACAATGGCTGGATTCACAGGGGGACAATGGCTGGATTCACAGGGGGACAATGGCTGGATTCACAGGGGACAATGGCTGGATTCACATGGGGACAATGGCTGGATTCACAGTGGGACAATTGCTGGATTCACAGGGGGACAATGGCTGGATTCACAGGGGGACAATGGCTGGATTCACAGGGGGACAATGGCTGGATTCACAGGGGGACAATGGCTGGATTCACAGGGGGACAATGGCTGGATTCACAGGGGGACAATGGCTGGATTCACAGGGGGACAATGGCTGGATTCACAGGGGGACAATGGCTGGATTCACAGGGGGACAATGGCTGGATTCACAGGGGGACAATGGCTGGATTCACAGGGGGACAATGGCTGGATTCACAGGGGGACAATGGCTGGATTCACAGTGGGACAATGGCTGGATTCACAGGGGGACAATGGCTGGATTCACAGGGGGACAATGGCTGGATTCACAGGGGGACAATGGCTGGATTCACAGGGGGACAATGGCTTTCACTAATATGAGTCACAAATAGTGAAAAATGTTCATTGTTTTGGGAAATTTTGTTTAATAAATTTAAATTTTTTTCTTGTAAGGCAACCTCACTTTTTCATTGTTTAACTATAACAAGTACTCGTACCAGTTGTCCAACAATGATATTTACTGCTTTTTATAAAGAAATACAATTGATTTTATGCAGTATTGAGTTTAGCCTTTTGGCCCGGCCCTCCAAAATATTTTCAGTTTCTCATGTGGCCCCATCGAAAAAATAATTGCCCACCCCTGGTCTAAAGGGTCCTTATCCGGCTTCAGAAGTACAACTATGGTTGCTTCATAAAGGGAGTCTGTGTCACAACCAGACAGCTGAGAAGCTCTGACAGAAGCCTTTCAGAACCTCCTCCTTGAGTTTTCTTTGTTTTGGTTTTCAGTTCCTCATCTCGTTAGTCTCTCTCAGCTGTCATGTAGTTGGACTGATTGCATCCCTTTAAATTCCTCCCCATAATGCATTAGTGTGCGGCTTATACAACTTCCTGGAGTGTGTGTGCATGCTGTTCCTATTTCCCAGTCTTCTACAAGATAAGTGCTGTACATTCATTTGTTATTTTCTGTTTGCCGGATCCCAGATGACCCTGACTCCCTCTGTGTCTAGTGTAGGGAGCCGGTGGTCGTGTCCCCTCACTATTGTAGGGTGTTCAGGTATTATATAGTCGAGGTACGGGGATATGCGAACATCCACCTTTGGGGTGTTTGCATAGGCTGAGCAGTCAGGGAGAGTGCCAGGTCTCATGCAGGGGTCTCCCTTTTGTTCCTTAGTTTTGGATCCAGTGAGTCATAGATTCTTTTGCATTGTCTTGTTTCCTGTACACCTTCCGTGACATTATAAGCCGCCAAAACCGTCTCAAGCATGGATCCGATTTCACTTTTGGCTGAACGCTTCCAGGGTCTTTCATTGGAGGTAGCTGATCTCCGTAAGACTTTTTCTCAGTTTCAAGTGACCGATTCAGCTTGCGTTCATGGAGTTTGTTCTGAGCCTAAGATCTCGCTCCCGGATACGTTCTCTGGGGGGTAGTGAAAATTTTGTGCGTTTTAGAGAGGCTTGCAAACTCCATTTTCGCCTTCTACCCATTCCTCTGGTGATGAGGAACGGAGGGTGGGGATCATTATATCGCTGCTCAGGGGTAACGCTCAGTCCTGGGCCTTTTCGCTGCCGGAGGGGGCACGGCCCCTCCGTTCAGTGGATGAATTCTTTTTAGCCCTGGGTCAGATATATGATGATCCGGATCGTATTGCTCTGGCTGAGTCTAGACTACGTCTGTTATGCCAGGGTAAACAATCCGCAGAGATATACTGCTCAGAATTTCGGAGATGGGCAGCTGATACTGGTTGGAATGATGCTGCACTCCGAAGTCAATTTTGCCATCAGAGGGATTGAAAGATGCATTTGCCTTTCATGAGAGGCCTATCTCCTTGGACTCTGCTATGTCTCAGGCCGTTCGTATTGACAGGCGTCTTAGAGAGAGAGGAGAGATCTCTCCTTCCTGTCATACTCAGTCCCGGGACAGTGCAACGGTCTCATTCTGTGCGCAGGGGTCTCAGTCGCTGTCAGCCCCTTCTGAGCAGGAGCCCATGCAGCTGGGGTTGATTGCCTCTGACAATAGAAGATTCAGCCCGCATGGGAGGGTTTGTTTTTGTTGTGGAGGTATAAATCATTTGGCAAATGTTTGTCCCTCTAGGGGATTCAGGCAGTTTTCTGGGAGTAATAAAGAAACAAAAAGGAAAAAATCTTTTAAAAATGTTCCGTCTGTTACTATTGGCAGGGTTGAGGCGGAAATTAAAGGTTTTCCGTTTGCTTGTAGTTCCCGTTTTGTCCTGCCTGCTAGGGTGGCGCTAGAGAGCAAGAGCATTTTTTGTGAGATCTTTGTGGATAGTGGAGCAGCTGTCAATCTCATTGATAATCAATTTGCAATAACTCATGGTTTCCAGGTATGCACTTTGGGAAAGGATATTCCTGTTTTTGCTATTGATTCCGCTCCACTTTCTCAGAAATCGTTAAAGGGCATAGTTCACAATATCCGTTTGATTGTGAGTGATACTCATGTTGAGGATGTGTCATGTTTCGTCCTAAACGGTTTGCCTACTCCTCTTGTGTTGGGGCTACCCTGGCTCACTAAACATAACCCCACCATTGATTGGCAAGCGAGGCAAATAAATGGTTGGAGTAACTTTTGCAGAAAGAATTGCCTCACGACATCTGTTTCTGAGGTTTCTACTAATACTGTACCACCTTTCCTCTCAGAATTTTCGGATGTCTTCTCTGAGAGTGGAGTTCAGGATTTGCCCCCGCACAGGGAGTACGATTGCCCTATTAATCTCATCCCAGGCGCCAAGCTGCCTAAATCTCGTTTATACAATCTTTCCCAACCTGAGAGGGTCGCTATGCGTGCTTATATCTCTGAGAGTCTGAGAAAAGGACACATACGACCCTCGAAGTCACCTGTTGCCGCTGGTTTTTTCTTTGTTAAGAAAAAAGATGGTTCTTTAAGACCTTGTCTGGATTTCAGGGAGCTGAACAGTATCACTATTCGTGACCCTTATCCGCTTCCTCTGATCCTGGACCTGTTTAACCAGGTTGTGGGGGCTAAAGTCTTTTCCAAATTAGACCTAAGAGGGGCATACAACCTGGTCAGGGTCAGAGAAGGAGACGAATGGAAAACAGCCTTCAATACCCCTGAGGGCCATTTTGAGAATTTGGTTATGCCTTTTGGTTTGATGAATGCTCCAGCCGTTTTTCAGCATTTCGTGAACAGCATTTTTTATCATTTAATGGGAAAATTTGTATTAGTGTATTTGGATGACATTTTGATTTTTTCTCCTGATTTCAAAACTTATAAGGAACACTTACGTCAGGTCTTGCTCATTCTGCGGGAGAATAAATTATACGCGAAACTGGAAAAATGTGTGTTTGCGGTTCCAGAAATTCCATTTCTGGGGTTTCTTCTCTCCGCTTCTGGTTTTCGCATGGACCCCGAGAAGGTCCGCGCTGTGCTTGAGTGGGAGCTTCCTGAGAATCAGAAGGCGCTGATGCATTTTTTGGGCTTTGCCAATTATTACAGGAAGTTTATTTTGAATTATTCCTCTGTTGTTAAACCACTCACTGATATGACCAGAAAGGGGGTAGATTTTTCTTCCTGGTCGGTAGAGGCGCGTAAGGCCTTTTCTAATATCAAGGAGAGTTTTGCTTCCGCTCCCATCCTGGTACAACCTGATATTTCTTTACCCTTCATAGTTGAGGTTGATGCTTCTGAGGTGGGTGTGGGTGCGGTCTTGTCTCAGGGTTCCTCTCCTGCCAAATGGCGACCGTGTGCCTTTTTCTCGAAGAAACTCTCCTCCGCAGAGAGAAATTACGATGTGGGAGATAGGGAATTGTTGGCCATCAAGTTGGCTTTTGAGGAATGGCGCCATTGGCTAGAGGGAGCCAGACACCCTATCACCGTGTTTACTGACCATAAAAATCTGGCCTACTTGGAGTCAGCCAAGCGTCTGAACCCAAGACAGGCCAGATGGTCTTTGTTCTTTTCAAGGTTTAATTTTGTTGTCACGTTCCGCCCTGGGGTTAAGAATGTGAAGGCAGATGCCCTATCACGTTGTTTTCCGGGAGGTGGGAATTTTGAAGACCCGGGTCCCATTTTGGCTGAAGGTGTGGTGGTCTCTGCTCTTTTTCCTGAATTGGAGGCAGAGGTGCAGGTAGCCCAGTCGGAGGCTCCTGATCTTTGTCCTCCTGGGAGGTTGTTTGTGCCTCTCGCTTTAAGACACAAGATTTTTAAGGAACACCACGATACGGTCCTTGCTGGGCACCCGGGGGCAAGAGCCACACTGGATCTCATCGCTCTGAGATTCTGGTGGCCTGCGCTTCGTAAGTCGGTTGAGGGTTTTGTGGCAGCCTGCGAGACTTGCGCTCGTGCCAAAGTCCCTCATTCACGGCCATCAGGTCCTCTCCTTCCCTTACCCATTCCTTCCCGTCCTTGGACACATCTGTCCATGGACTTCATAACGGACCTGCCTCGTTCCTCAGGGAAGACTGTGATTCTGGTGGTGGTGGACCGTTTTAGCAAAATGGTGCATTTCATCCCTTTTCCTGGTTTGCCCAATGCTAAGGCGCAGGCATTTATTGATCACATTGTCAAATTGCATGGTATTCCTTCAGACATAGTCTCTGATAGGGGCACGCAGTTTGTTTCCAGATTCTGGAAGGCTTTCTGTTCTCGCTTGGGGGTTCGGATGTCATTCTCTTCTGCTTTCCACCCGCAGTCGAATGGCCAGACAGAGCGCGTCAATCAGAATCTGTGGCGGAGAATCAGGAGGATTGGTGTTCTTTTTTGTCCCTTGCTGAGTTTGCTTTAAATAACCGTCGTCAGGAGTCCTCTGATAAGTCACCATTTTTTGGTGCATATGGGTTTCATCCGCAGTTTGGGACTTTCTCGGGAGAGGGGTCTTCTGGTTTACCTGATGAGGACAGATTCTCCTCGTCTTTGTCATCTATTTGGCAAAAGATTCAGCATAATCTAAAGAGCATGAGTGAGAGATATAAGCGTGTGGCAGATAAGAGACGTGTGCCTGGTCCGGACCTGAATGTTGGTGATCTGGTGTGGTTGTCTACCAAGAATATCAAATTGAAGGTTCCCTCCTGGAAGTTGGGTCCTAGGTTTATTGGGCCTTACAAGATCCTGTCTGTCATCAATCCTGTTGCCTACCGTCTTGATCTTCCTCAGACTTGGAAGATCTATAATGTTTTTCATAAGTCCTTATTGAAACCTTATGTTCAACCCATTGTACCCTCGCCTTTGCCTCCTCCTCCGAATATGGTTGATGGGAATCTTGAATTTCAGGTCTCTAGGATTGTGGATTCTCATCTTGTCCGCGGTTCTCTCCAGTACCTCGTTCATTGGGAGGGTTATGGTCCTGAGGAGAGGATGTGGGTCCCAGTGACGGACATTAAGGCCACTCGTCTCATCAGGGCTTTCCATAGGTCCCATCCTGAGAAGGTGGGCTCTGAGTGTCCGGAGTCCACTCGTAGAGGGAGGGGTACTGTCACAACCAGACAGCTGAGAAGCTCTGACAGAAGCCTTTCAGAACCTCCTCCTTGAGTTTTCTTTGTTTTGGTTTTCAGTTCCTCATCTCGTTAGTCTCTCTCAGCTGTCATGTAGTTGGACTGATTGCATCCCTTTAAATTCCTCCCCATAATGCATTAGTGTGCGGCTTATACAACTTCCTGGAGTGTGTGTGCATGCTGTTCCTATTTCCTAGTCTTCTACAAGATAAGTGCTGTACATTCATTTGTGATTTTCTGTTTGCCGGATCCCAGATGACCCTGACTCCCTCCGTGTCTAGTGTAGGGAGCCGGTGGTCGTGTCCCCTCACTATTGTAGGGTGTTCAGGTATTATATAGTCGAGGTACGGGGATATGCGAACATCCACCTTTGGGGTGTTCGCATAGGCTGAGCAGTCAGGGAGAGTGCCAGGTCTCATGCAGGGGTCTCCCTTTTGTTCCTTAGTTTTGGATCCAGTGAGTCATAGATTCTTTTGCATTGTCTTGTTTCCTGTACACCTTCCGTGACAGTCTGGTAGTTTGCCCGTCTGCCAGGCCTCCTGAAACATCACTTTAAGTTGAGGTACTAGTATATCTACATATTTGGAGTATATCTCTAAGGGTAGGCCATCTGGGCCAGTGGCTTCCCCATTTGCCAGATCGCTTATAGCCTCCTGTATCTCTTCTACGGTTATATCTTCCTCTAACCTATTGCTGTCCGCCATTGATAAAGTTGGATGCTCGATTTCATTTAGATAGTGCTCAAGTTCTAGTTCCGAGTATTCCGCCCTTGTATGATATAAGTTCTGATAGAAGTCAGCGAAGTTTGACAAAATATCTGATACAGAATCCCTAATCTCACCGTTTGGGGCCCGTATTCTCAAAACTGGTGGAGCTGATGAATTCTTATGGACAATATGCGCCAATACTCGCCCTGCCTTATCTCCCACCTCAAAAGCCTGTTGTTTGTAAAAGAATAATTTACGGTTGCTTTTTTCATGTAGATGAACTAAATACATCCTGCCTTTCTGCATCCAATCCTGTCGATTTGTTTCAGAGGGATCTAGCACGAACCTTGCCTCAGCCTCCCTAACACATGTATTGAGAGAGTCCTCTTTCTTCCTGGTGTCTCTCTTAATAAAGGAGATGGATGATTTAAGACATCCTCTAAGATAAGCCTTCAACGTATCCCATAATAGCAGGGGGTTCGTATCTGCGTCCTGTACCTCTAAAAACATTTGCAATTGGTCAGGGATCCTATCCTGTTCTTTCAGGAGTGAGAGCCAGAATGGGTGTATTCTCGTCCTACCATTAGATCTACTTTCCTGCGTGTCATTGAACCTCGCTATCAATGGCGCATGATCAGACACACTCTGGGGGCCATGTGAGATCTCCGACAGTTCCAAGCACACATCAGGGGTACCAAACATATAGTCAATTCTAGACATTGCACCCGAAGAGGGAGTAAAACAGGAGTACTCTATGGAGTCCGGGTGTTTTTCCCTCCATAGGTCCAGCCATCCCATCTCCTCGATCCAGGCCGCTATTAAGCTGGGCGGGCTAGGAGTCGGGGGTGCAGGATTAGCGTGGAAGCGATCTATCCGCGGGTTCATGACCATGTTTAGATCCCCTACGCATAACAACCTAGCATGTGGGTATTGGGCTGCAAAGGTGGCTGCGGTTTGAAGGATTGACATATTTGCAGGAGGGGGACAGTAAATGTTCATAATCACAAACGGAATATTATTCTCATGTGCATGCACAAAAATATATCTGCCGTCCGTGTCAGTCTCAACTGCGTGTGGTTCCCATCCAATGGAGCGGTTAAATATTAGCGACACTCCCTTAGAGTGAGAAGTACCAAACGAATGACCAGACCATTGTACCCAGGGCTTCTGTAATCTAGCTGCCGTTTCGGCTGTGAGATGAGTCTCTTGTAAGCTAATTATGTGTGGGTTATATCTACGGACATGTGCAAAGACGGATATTCTTTTACCCGGATCCCCCAATCCCCTCACATTCCATGACATTAACACTATGGCAGCCATTTTATCATTATCAGTGATCTAAGCATAAGGCAATTCTTTTTCTGGATTCTCCAGTGTCTGCGTCTCCTCCTCACTCCTAATACACATACGCTGCTGCCTATATACATTGCTATACCATACAGTGCCAAAACATAATATAAACATTTAAATCTGAACCGACTATGCTGCGGATTAACATTAATATACATAGTATAATGCCAAAAAACAGGCAATAATTTCTCTGTGGCTGAGTAGTCAGGGACCAACATATTACTAGATGTAGAGAGAATATGCCGGTATCCGACCAGCTCCCTCTGCACGATATAAGACGTGCCTGCAGCTAACTTTCTGTGTGCATTGTAAACAGCAAAACTCACGCTGGAAGCACAGTATCAAACCGGTGTCCGGTGCAGATTTTAAGGCTGCGTTGGTATCATCAACAATGCGGCCTGACCATTAGGGTCCTGGACAAAGATAAAGCTGGATTGCTGACTCATCAATATACTTCAAGGAGGTGGCGGTAATCTCCGCGATTTTCTTGCGGCCCATTCATCCGCTTCTTTGGGATCCGTGAAAAAATGTGATCTCTCTCCATCCACCACTCTCAGCCTGGCGGGGTAGGCCATGGAATACGGTAAGTTCATGTCCCTGAGTCTCTTTTTGAAGGCCACAAAAGTCTCCCGTTTCTTCTGGAGCTCGGCGGAGAAATCAGGGAACAAAGATACCTTGGCGTTTTCATGCATGACGGTTTGCAACTTTCTTGCTTGAGCGAGGATTATGTCGCGGTCCTTCCAATTTAACATGCGAGCTAGGAGCGGTCTGGGTGGTGCCCCTGGAGGTGGTGGTCGAGCCGGAACCCTGTGGGCCCGCTCCACTGCATATGCCATAGAGAAAGACGCCTCAGGAAAAGTTGACCTAAACCAGGCCTCAAGAAATGCTGCAGGATCGCGTCCCTCTGTTCTTTCAGGTAGGCCCAGAATGCGCACGTTATTTCTCCTGGCCCTGTTCTCCAAGTCATCGCATTTCTGCTGCCATAAGGAGACGGAACCTTCCAGGGCCTGTATTTTAGCAGGTATGGGGCGAGTGAGGTCTTCCAGCTCATAGATCCTCTCCTCTGTCCCCCGCACTCTTTCTCTGAGTTGCTGGACATCGTGCCTGAGGAGACCCACATCCACACGTACCTCCTCTATCTTTGTGGTGAGGGAAGTTTGGCAAACTAATATCGCCGACATCAGCTGCTCATGTGCCACTTTCGGAGAGAGTTCAGCCGCCTCAGGTTCCTCAGTAGCCGCTTGCTGTGTCGCCTGGCCACGGGTATGCTGCGTGCGAGGTATTCTAGGTTCTTCAAAGTAGCCACCTTTTGCTTTGATTACTGCTTTGCACACTCTTGGCATTCTCTTGATGAGCTTCAAGAGGTAGTCCCCTGAAATGGTCTTCCAACAGTCTTGAAGGAGTTCCCAGAGATGCTTAGCACTTGTTGGCCCTTTTGCCTTCACTCTGCGGTCCAGCTCACCCCAAACCATCTCGATTGGGTTCAGGTCCGGTGACTGTGGAGGCCAGGTCATCTGGCGCAGCACCCCATCACTCTCCTTCATGGTCAAATAGCCCTTACTTTCAAAGTTTTCCCAATTTTTCGGCTGACTGGCTGACCTTCATTTCTTAAAGTAATGATGGCCACTCGTTTTTCTTTACTTAGCTGCTTTTTTCTTGCCATAATACCAATTCTAACAGTCTATTCAGTAGGACTATCAGCTGTGTATCCATCTGACTTCTCCTCAACGCAACTGATGGTCCCAACCTCATTTATAAGGCAAGAAATCCCACTTAATAAACCTGACAGGGCACACTTGTGAAGTGAAAACCATTTCAGGGGACTACCTCTTGAAGCTCACCAAGAGAATGCCAAGAGTGTGCAAAGCAGTAATCAAAGCAAAAGGTGGCTACTTTGAAGAACCTAGAATATGACATATTTTCAGTTGTTTCACACTTGTTTGTTATGAATATAATTCCACATGTGTTAATTCATAGTTTTGATGCCTTCAGTGTGACTCTACAATTTTCATAGTCATGAAAATAAAGAAAACTCTTTGAATGAGAAGGTGTGTCCAAACTTTTGGTCTGTACTGTATCTTCCGTCAATGACGGACCCTTGCACCTTCCTACATACCTCCCCCCTTTGTTCAACCCTGAGGGGGTGAATACTTGCCAGACAGTGTACCGGGGACAGGGCATCCGCATTTCCCTGTAACCTGCCTGCCCTATATTCCACAGAAAACTTAAAGTTTTGTAAACACAAGAACCACCTGGTGACCTGAGCATTTCTCTCTTTGGCTTGGCTCATCCACTTGAGAGGGGAGTGGTCGGTCACCAGACGGAACTTTCTCCCCAACAGATAATAGCGAGGAGACTCGAGTGCCCACTTGATGTCCAGGCACTCTCTCTCCACTATACTGTACCTAGTCTCGGCTGGGGTAAGCTTTCGGCTAAGGAAAACAACGGGATGTTCCTCCCCATTGATGTCCTGAGAGAATACAGCTCCGAGGCCTACTTCAGAGGCATCGGTCTGTACCACAAACTCCCTCTTGAAGTCAGGCGTCACCAATACCGGGGACCCACACAGGGCTAACTTCAAAGTGGAGAAAGTCTTTTCTGCCTGCTCATTCCACCGGACCGTCACTGACTTGCGTCTCTTCAAAAGGCCTGTCAATGGTGCGGCGACTGTAGCAAAATTGGGGACAAACCTCATATAGTACCCCACCATACCCAGGAATGACTTAACTTGCCGAGTAGTGACAGGTCGGGGCCAATTCCTAATTGCCTCAATTTTGTTCACCTGAGGTTTGATCATTCCGTGCCCAATTACATACCCGAGGTACTTGGTCTCTTCTAACCCTATCACACACTTTTTTGGGTTAGCGGTTAAGCCAGCCTTCCTAAGGGAGTCCACTACAGCCTGTACTTTAGGTAGGTGATTTTCCCAGTCGGTGCTGTGGATAATGATAACGTCCAGGTACTCCGAAGCATACCGACGATGTGGACGGAGAACAATGTCTATTAGCCTTTGAAACGTGGCGGGAGCGCCATGTAGACCAAAGGGTAATACCTTGTACTGATACAGCCCCTCTGGCGTGATGAAAGCCATTTTTTCCTTGGCAGCCTCCATCAAGGGTACCTGCCAGTACCCTTTGGTGAGGTCCAACACAGAAAAATACCAGGCTTGGCCTAACTTCTCAATAAGCTCATCCACTCGGGGCATGGTATACGCTTCAAACTTGGACACCTCATTCAGTTTGCGGAAATCGCTACAGAACCGTAATGTCCCGTCCGGCTTGGGTATTAAGACTATCGGACTGGCCCATCACTTTTTGATTCCTCGATGACACCTAGCTGGAGCATTAGCTGCACTTCCTCCGTGATGGCTTCTCGCTGAGCCTAGGGTACCCGGTATAGTTTTAACCGGACATTTGACTGAGGCTCAGTGACAATGTCATGCCGGAATATGGACGTGCGTCCAGGGAGGTCCGAGAACACATCCGTGTTCCGACTAATAAACTCCCTGGCTTCCTGAGCCTGTTTATAGGAGAGGCTGTCAGCAATTTTCACTGTGGCAGCCACTTCCTTTGCTTCAGACAGAGGGGCCGAAACCGCTTCCCCTAGAAACCCTGGTCGTGGGCTGTCTTCCGTACAGGTTTCCCTATCTTTCCATGGTTTGAGCAGATTCATATGGTACACCTGCTCCGGCTTTTGCCTCCCTGGCTGGTGTACCTTGTAATCTACCTCTCCAATTTTTTCAAATACCTTGTAGGGCCCCTGCCACCTAGCTCGGAACTTACTGTCTACGGTCGGTACCAGAACCAACACCCGATCACCCGGGTTAAAGTTCCGGACCCGAGCCTGCCTATTATTGACCCTACTCTGGGCTCGCTGTGCTGCCTCCATATGCTCCCTAACCAGATGTAACACTGTTTCCATCCATCCTTGCATCTGGGTGACGTACTCAACAACGCTTTTGTGCGGTGTGGGCTGTTGTTCCCATGCCTCTTTGGCCATGTCCAACAGACCGGGAGGGTGTCTTCCGTATAGCAGTTCGAAGTGCGAGAACCTATCTACCAGGCCATCCATTTGCAGATGATACATGGACGTCCGTAGCTGTTTTATGTGGAGCAACTTACAGAGTTCCCTCATGACCTTGGACATAAACAGGGTCCCTTGGTCAGTCAGAACCTCCTTGGGCAGACTCACTCGAGAAAACATCTCGATTAACTCCTTAGCTATGAGGTTGGCTGATGTATGACACAGCAGCACCGCCTCCGGGTACCGAGTGGCGTAGTCGAGGACGACTAAGATGTGTTGGTGCCCTCTAGCGGACTTCGGTACTGGGCCTATGAGATCCATAGCGATCCGCTCGAATGGAACCTCTATAATCAGGAGAGGGACCAGGGGACTACGGAAATGTGGCTGGGGGCTGGTTATCAGGCAGGTTGGGCAAGACTTGCAATACTCTTCCACCTCTCTGAACACACTGGACCAGTAGAACTGCTGTAGAATCCGGTCCTGCGTTTTCTGCTGGCCCAGGTGTCCCCAAGAACATGTTGGTGGGCTAACTCCAACACGAGCTTGCAATACGCCTTGGGCACCACCAGCTGTTCAATATGCTCACCCCGAAGTTGATTTACCCGGTACAGCATCTCCTGTTAAACCACAAAACGGGGGAACATAGACACGGCACCCGGTTGTTGCGGCTCACCCCCAACTACTACCACATTTTCCCAGGCTCGAGATAGAGTCGGGTCCTGGTGCTGTGCCAAAGTTATCTCCGGAGACATTAAGGGTCTGCCAACTCTGGACCCGGCGGCAAGTCCTCCATGTCTTCCACCATCACACTTAGTGGGGTTGTCTCCCCCTCTTTCACCAAAGTGTCAGTCACCCCTACCGCTGGCTCTTCGGACTCAGGTTCCCAGAGTTCTGGTCTCCCCACTGAGCCGGGCCACTCTGCTAGGGTCACATCTGTCTGCCGGGTATCGGTAACTTTCGTATCCGGCCATAGTGCCAGGAAACCGGGGAAGTCACTCTTAATTATTAGTTCATAGTGCAACTTTGTGGCGACGGCCACCTCATGAGTGCATGTGCCGGCCACCGTGGATAGTGACACCAGGGCGGTGGGATAGTCCTTTAAGTCTCCATGGATGCACACTATGCCTACTTTTCGGCCTGTATACTTGGCGGGTCGCACCAGGGCATCTCTTACCAGAGACACCAGGCTCCACTGCCAGGGTATCTCCCACTTGTACCTGGCACAAGTGACTATTGTCTCAGGGTTACTGAATGCACACAGCCTCCTGGCATACATTGAGGGGCGGTAGCCAAAGTTAGTTCCCATGGGTTCACCCCGATGGGGACAATCGGCCCTTATGTGTCCAGGCTCGTGACACCACCAGCAGACCACCGGGGATGAGTCTGCAGGGGGTACGTCCCAAGCGGGTTTGGCTGGCTCCCTCCCAAAAGAACCCCCCTGCAGTTTTCTGGTGGCCTCGTAGCGCTCCACCAGGTTGACCATCTCTAGGGCATTACCAGGAGACACCTGGCCGGTCCAGTGCTGGAGAGGGTACGGCAAAGCCCTCCAGAACACATCTACCAACAGGCGGTCCAGAATAGGAGTGGGACTCAGTACGTTGGGCTGCAGCCATACGTAGCAGATCATAATACTGCGGTCTGGCGTGTTCAGCCGGGTTAAATTCCCACTGACGCACTTGATGGGCCCGAACCAATACATTAACCCCCAGTCTTGCCAGAATCTCACCTTTTACGGACAGGTAGTCGGCCACTTGGTCAGCTGGTAGTTTGAAAAACATCTGTTATGGTCCAGATGCCAGGAACGGAGCGATGACCTCAGCCCATTGGTCTGGGGGAAACTTCTCCCACACGGCCACCTTTTCGAACACCTCCGGGTCATCTTAGGGATCGCCACACTAACAGCTTTCCAAGCATTGTGGACATTCTTGGACGCTTCTGCCGCTTGTAATGCCATCACATGCTGTAATAGCAGCTGGTTGGTATCCTGCTGCTGCTTGTTTGCCTCCCGCTGCTGCAAGTTAGCCTCCATGAGGCAGTATAGAGGCAATCACAAAGTCTTTAACTTAAATAGATTAGTGTTTATTCACACATTTAAGGCAAAACAAAATAACAGTTCACAGTGTTGGTGTGTGTTCACACCATGGAAAGTCCACAGAACACAAACATTCACCTGGTTAGCAGTCTTTTATCAGCCATCCACAGCAGGCTTTAGGGGGGCCTGTTTTCCAGCAATGCAGTTCTCAGCCCTTTAGCACGGCACACCTCAGGCAGATCCCAAAACCACAGAGTCTCCACAGCTTCACTGTGAAATGTAGGATAATCCACGCAGCTGAGACTGCTGGCTGGATTTTTATATCCCAAACCAAAACCCAAAAGTGGGGAACAGCCACCCACCCTGCACTTTGGCTGCTCCCAGTAAGAGCCGGCCCGGATCGGCTCTACAGCCATACTAAATAACAAATAGTGTCAGTGAGCACTAGCTGCCGCTGACACTTAAAATTACCGGCTCTTACCTCACCGAAGCCAGGAACCTCGGTGACACATACCTTCCATCAATGACGGACCCTTGCGCCTTCCTACAACACTCTAGAAGAAAGTATTCAGCAGAATCAACAAGGTCATCTTGAAATGCCCTTACCCTTTAGAGAGCGACCTCGTCTGCCAAATAACAGAAATCTTGCCCTAGCAAGTTTGAAATGTTTGAAGAAAAGGATGGGAAGAGATCCCAAACTCAAGAATGATTATTTGAAATTCATGGAAGGCATCCTTGAAGAAGGACATGCAGAGAAAGTTAATAATCAGCCTAAAGGAGAAGTGTGGCACATCCCACATCAAGGTGTCTACCACTCAAATAAACCAGATAAGATTAGAGTAGTATTTGATTGCTCAGCAAAGTATGATGGTGTTGCACTGAATGATCATCTACTAAAAGGACCAGATCTTACAAACACTCTGCCTGGAGTACTCTGCAGATTCAGAAAGTATCCCGTAGCAGCCATGTGTGAAGTTGAAAAGATGTTTTTACCAGTTTCATGTGAAGAATGAAGATAGAGACTTCCTGAGGTTCCTATGGTGGGAGGACGGAGATACAGATTCAGAGCCAGCAGAATACAGAATGAAAGTACACTTGTTTGGAGCAGCATCATCTCCAGGTTGCGGCAATTATGATATGAAGTACCTGGCCAATCAGAATGAAAAGGATTTCCCATCAGCAGCAAATTTTCTGAAGAAAAACTTTTATGTAGATGATGGTCTCATAAGTCTAGAGTCCACAGAATCTGCAATCAAACTAGTGAAAGAAAGCCAAGAGTTATGCGCAAGAGGAAACCTGTGCCTTCATAAATTCATCTCAAACAACAGAGAGGTACTGGAATCCATCAGTGACTCTGAACGTGCATCAACAATGAAGAATTTAGATCTAAATTATGATCATCTTCCAGTTCAGAACGTACTTGGATTGGGATGGAATGTAGAAAATGACAAGTTCTTCTTTGAAGTACCTATTGAAGAGAAAGTTGCAACTAGACGTACCATTCTTTCTGCAGTGGCTTTTATATTTGATCCATTGGGATTCTTGGCCCCAGTAATCCTCAGAGCAAAAGAAATACTACAAGAATTATGCAGACAGAAGTTGGGATTGGACCAGCCCATACCTAAAAATTTGAGGCCAAGGTGGGAGAGGTTTGGCCCTTTGCTTCTCTATGTATCTTTATTCCAACTTGCCCTTTTTCTCCATTGTTTAATAGATGCTATTTAATAAAGTGAATATATTTTTGATAATTTGGGCCCAGTGTTTTTGTGTATATGACATTGTGCGTGTTTTAGGTGGGGTATGGTACTGTCAGCAATAGACAGAGGTTTTGTAGGTTTATACGTACCATCCTGCAGAACAAGATTAAGCTTGTACAATGGGTGGTTGTTTGGAAGCCTTTAAGGTTCTTGACTAAGTCTCTTCAACTCTTCACTGTAGAATCTCTGTTGAATGAGTCTTATGACAGTTTCTTCAGCTTTCATTCTTTCTTCTACATTTAACAATTCCTTCTTTCTGATTCCCTTTGCCTAACGTTGAATTCGAGCTACTACATTTAAGACTGTATTACATTTAAAAAATCTAGCAAGTCTTTCAAGTATGTCATCTTGACACTTGGCAGCAGTGCTCAATGTTTGTACAACTTTTACTTCTGGATCACCCATAGATAATTCTGTGTAACCTTTACTGGGCGTGATTTCCTTTTCCAAAGGAACTCTGGGCCTGTGAACCAGTTTTAATTTTGCAATTCTGTTACATTCAGGCCTCTTGAAGCATGATCTGCTGGGTTATGCTATGTGTCAATATGATGCCAATGTTCTGGATTTGTTATTTCCCAAATTTTCTCAACTCTGTTGGTGACAAAGATATGGAATCTTTGAGCTATTAATTCATACTTCGTCACCCCATTAAGGGCCTGATATAATAATATGTGATACATCCTATGTATATCTAAACCGTCAAGGGTATATAGTGCAAATGGACTGTGTACAGTCGTGGCCAAAAGTTTTGAGAATTAGATAAATATTGGAAATTGGTAAAGTTGCTGCTTAAGTTTTTATAATAGCAATTTGCATATACTCCAGAATGTTATGAAGAGTGATCAGATGAATTACATAGTCCTTCTTTGCCATGAAAATTAACTTAATCCCAAAAAACCCTTTCCACTGCATTTCATTGCTGTCATTAAAGGACCTGCTGAGATCATTTCAGTAATCATCTTGTTAACTTAGGTGAGAATGTTGACGAGCACAAGGCTGGAGATCATTATGTCAGGCTGATTAGGTTAAAATGGCAGACTTGACATGTTAAAAGGAGGGTGATGCTTGAAATCATTGTTCTTCCATTGTTAACCATGGTGACCTGCAAAGAAATGCGTGCAGCCATCATTGCGTTGCATAAAAATGGCTTCACAGGCAAGGATATTGTGGCTACTAAGATTGCACCTCAATCAACAATTTATAGGATCATCAAGAACTTCAAGGAAAGAGGTTCAATTCTTGTAGAAGGCTTCAGGGCGTCCAAGAAAGTCCAGCAAGTGCCAGGATCGTCTCCTAAAGAGGATTCAGCTGCGGGATCGAAGTGCCACCAGTGCAGAGCTTGCTCAGGAATGGGAGCAGGCAGGTGTGAGCGCATCTGCACGCACAGTGAGGCAAAGACTTTTGGAAGATGGCCTGGTATCAAGAAGGCCAGCAAAGAAGCCACTTCTCTGCAAAAAAAACATCAGGGACAGATTGATCTTCTGCAGAAAGTATGGTGAATGGACTGCTGAGGACTGGGGCAAAGTCATATTCTCCGATGAAGCCTCTTTCCGATTGTTTGGGGCATCTGGAAAAAGGCTTGTCCGGAGAAGAAAAGGTGAGCACTACCATCAGTCCTGTGTCATGCCAACAGTAAAGCATCCTGAAACCATTCATGTGTGGGGTTGCTTCTCATCCAAGGGAGTGGGCTCACTCACAATTTTGCCCAAAAACACAGCCATGAATAAAGAATGGTACCAAAACACCCTCCAACAGCAACTTCTTCCAACAATCCAACAACAGTTTGGTGAAGAACAATGCATTTTCCAGCACGATGGAGCACCGTGCCATAAGGCAAAAGTGATAACTAAGTGGCTCGGGGACCAAAACGTTGACATTTTGGGTCCATGGCCTGGAAACTCCCCAGATCTTAATCCCATTGAGAACTTGTGGTCAATCCTCAAGAGGCGGGTGGACAAACAAAAACCCACTAATTCTGACAAACTCCAAGAAGTGATTATTAAAGAATGGGTTGCTATCAGTCAGGAATTGGCCCAGAAGTTGATTGAGAGCATGCCCAGTCGGATTGCAGAGATCCTGAAAAAGAAGGGCCAACACTGCAAATACTGACTCTTTGCATAAATGTCATGTAATTGTCGATAAAAGCCTTTGAAACGTATGAAGTGCGTGTAATTATATTTCACTACATCACAGAAACAACTGAAACAAAGATCTAAAAGCAGTTTAGCAGCAAACTTTGTGAAAACTAATATTTGTGTCATTCTCAAAACTTTTGGCCACGACTGTAGACATAAAAAAAAAAGCCAACCCGATCATAACATTTAGCCCACTCAAATGTATCCAATTTATTCCCAAAGAAACACAGGATTAAAGTTTTCCATCCCGTATATGTAAGAATGTCCAATATTATTCTTGATCTTTGTAGCTTTTCCATCTTCTTACATTTTCTTATCCAAGAGACTCCATCCCATAGCCGCATCACTTCACCCTCAAATCATATCCCAAAAACAAGTAAAGAAAGATGACCTCAAATAGAAAAAAGAGAAGAAACAATGAAAAAAAAAATGATTAATTCTTATACATAAAATAAAATTATTTACCCTGTACAAAATACAAAATACAGAACAAATACAGAACTAATACAGTACATATGTTTTCTAAATCATAGATATAAGAAGGAATCAATCATACAGTACAACCATTTCTGTATACAGTCTGAAAAGACTGAACTCATTTCAAAGTATTTTATATTTATTTTTAGTGCATTATTTTTCATGTTTTTATATATTTTTTTAAACATATATTTTCTAAAAAAAAATAATAAAAATGTCATACCCTTATGTACTGTTTCATTTTTTGCATGTGTGCATTGTACACCTGGGACGTTGTAACCCATGAAGCTTGCAATCTATAGTCGACGTTCACATAGGGATGCAGCTGAGAATTTATGTGTACATGGGTTTTTCATGGTGCAACAATGTTGCAGTTCTTGTTTTTAAATTAAGTATGTTTTTTATTGATTTCAGTTATTTTCTACAATGTTGCAATTCTGTTACAGCAACAAACAATTAAAAATGTCCCACATGTAAACCAAGCCCGTGCTCTTCAGTATTTTCGGGGCGGGGTTGAAGTCAATGAAGGAAAATTCTGCAAAAAAACACCAAAAAGTAACAAACAGAATGTCCTAATGTGAACCCAGCCTAAATCAAGTGAAGGATCATGATCCAGCTCCAGTAGCGATGTTATGGTCATTGCTTGCTGCCCAGCGCTGATTCAGTTGCAGCGCATGTAGCGTGGACTTTATTGTACCAGCTGGCAGTAATACACATAAAACAGGGAGAACAGAACGGCACAGGAAGTTTATTTTTTTATTTTTTCAGTCTTAAAATTGAAAGCACAAGATGCAGGGAGGAGGAGGAGGCTGCTGGGTCTTAGTGCAGAGGGATTTATCTGTGTGTAGAATTACCAGGCCGTGTGCTACACTCTAGACACATGCCAGGGCTGTCACACTCCAGTTGATTTCTCAGATTTGACCCAGGGTAACGTGCGCCAAGGCTGCATCTAGAGATTTCTAGGTAAAAATCCCAATGAGACCGTAGCTGTCAAACACCAAGATGGAAATATCTGGATTATTGGAGGGTATATGTAGAAAATATGTGATATCTGTTCCTGGGAAAGCTGGGTTTTTTACCAGTATTACCCATGTTACAGTATATCTCATGGTCTCCTGTCCTTCTCTCATATTACTGTAGGATAAATCTACCTAGATGTGCAAAAATAACTCTAGGAAAGCATAGTGAGAATTGGAAAAGCAGAGAGACAATCGGGAAAGCAGAGAGACAAGTCGGAAAGCAGAGAGACAATCGGGAAAGCACAGAGACAATCGGGAAAGCACAGAGACAATCGGGAAAGCACAGAGACAATCGGGAAAGCACAGAGACAATCGGGAAAGCACAGAGACAATCGGGAAAGCACAGAGACAATCGGGAAAGCACAGAGACAATCGGGAAAGCAGAGCGACAATCGGGAAAGCAGAGCGACAATCGGGAAAGCAGAGAGACAATCGGGAAAGCAGAGATACAATGGGGAAAGCAGAGATACAATGGGGAAAGCAGAGATACAATGGGGAAAGCAGAGAGACAATGGGGAAAGCAGAGAGACAATGGGGAAAGCAGAGCGACAATCGGGAAAGCAGAGCGACAATCGGGAAAGCAGAGCGACAATGGGGAAAGCAGAGATACAATGGGGAAAGCAGAGAGACAATCGGGAAAGCAGAGAGACAACTCCTGTGAGAGATGAAACTATAACCATTGTACTTATTACCCAGCAAATATATTTCTAGATTGGTTTAATTCCTGTAATATATCTTCTGAGGTGTGAGGTACTTAGAGCCTCGAGCCTCTGCAATATTCCAGGTTTAACTCATTAAATACAGGTTCCAAGTAGATCCATTTAGTGGACTATTCCCAAGGACTTGTTGGATGCATACTGTATTTCTGTAAATGCGTCCAACCCAAGACTTCTGTGTGTACACTCTGCAGGTCCGGTCATGGTTCCTGGGGCGGGCGCTGTACACTTCTGGCATCTACAGTATATATATATATATATATATATATATATATATATATATAGCACATGTACTGTATATGGTAAGACTAGGAGGATGCAGTCCGGTATGTGCGGCTCCCCACCGCCGCAGCAGGTTCACTCTCTGCACCGGCATCATTCATCACCTGGCCCTTATAGTTAGTGTCCGGATGGCAGCTGCCATCGTCCTTTAAAAGATCCATGTAATCCTGCCAGCCGGACATCTTCGGTGGGGGGACACTGACAGGGGCGACCAAGCGGTACGGGTGATAGCCAGAGTGGGAGCCCGGGGTAGGGGTGAGGGTAGCCGGTATAAGGGCTCTCTCACCACCGGAGATAATCTGAGCTACGACAGTGGGGAAAAGCCAAGGCATTAGGGCAGCGCTCCGGTGTAGACCCCCTCCCCCTGTAATGCCGCTACAGTTCGCTCCAGTGCCGGAATCTACTTTCTGGTTCAAATACTAATACTGACTGCAGTTCCATGCGCCATCTGGTGTTCACAAACCAAAATTTCTCAATAGTCTATTTATGTGCTTCAGGTTTGCAAATGAATTTGGATATTGCTCTGCGCTCATACGATTCTGATGTGAGCGCTAGCGATACTACATCTGTAGCTCCCCCTAATTGCATGGGTTTGTCCCTAGACATAAAACCAGGAGTATCTTCACCCAAAGTGTGAGATGAAGACGATACATTGTGTGATAGTACGTCTTGATAGTGGGGGCCACTAGATCTCTCTTAAGCGTCTATCAATGCGTACTGCAAGAGACATAGCGGCTTCCAGAGACTCAGGATTATAATAAAAGGCCAAAGCGTCCAGCGTCCTTCAGCCTCTCTGATAATCCCTGACAAAACGGACTATGGTGTCACGGCTGAGGATGGGGAAACCCTCAGCCGTGCGGTATCAGCAGATGTAGTGGTCGCTGCTCGACCAGGACAACAGGATTAGGGAGCAGGTGACCTCCTAATCGCATCCCTAACCTGACCCTGACTCCTAGCTACATGAGCCGACCTTGATGGTAGGAGGGCTCATGCTCCGGAACCTTGAAGTCCCTGCTAGCCCTCAAGATGGCCCTAAACTAGGAGCTGGGTAGACAGCCCGTTACTCCTGGACACGGAGGAACAGGAGTCTAAAGTGGCCAAGCAACACAGACAGGAGAACATAAACAGACATATGGCAATGACAGGTAAGTGAGCCTAGTACTACACTTACCTGCCACAGACACACAACCTGGAACCCAAGTGCTGCTGTCCACAAACACCAAAGACAGAGCACACCACACACATCACAGGAAACCATATGCTGCAATAAGAAAAGACCAACAAACATCTACCAAACACCATACATGAAGTAAACACTCATCTTCACAAACATAGAGAATCACAATTTATGACCACAAGGGTGGCCCTCACTGGCAGATGGAAATGTGACCAGGAGAGTTCCTCCAGCTTACAACAAGGCTGGAGTACCCCTCAGACATCAGGTCTTAACTGAGGCTTTATAGCCCATGCAGCCACACCCACAAACGGACACACCCAGTGCACACACACACTAGGAAGGAGGTTAACCCTTCCAACACCAGGGAAGGGAAAACACCACTTAAAGGGGACGTGCACACAATAACATAAAACACAGTGCACACATACACACAAAACCGCATGCACAACATAGCAAGCTGCAATGGCACAGCTCAGACTGCTACGCTGCCACATACATACTGTTGCCAGCGGCAACCACAGGTGAGGCAAATACCACAGCCCTCACCTGTGATTGACAACCAAAGTAAACCGCTGACAACCGCATGCGGTTCAGGAGTCACGGTCATAGCCATGACCGTGACATATGGAGAGCCAGATCGTTCCACTCAGTATCCGTAGCCCACTTCCTAAACACAGAGCAATAGATATTAGCAGAACGCTCTCCCTGTGAAGGCCACGTAGCTTGGTCTTAGCTCGGGAGGTCTGATCCGGGTCATCATAGGTGAGACACAGAGCTTTGACAAATGTATACTCCGACCGGAGAGACTGCGATCTGGTCAACAGAGAAAAAGCCCATGACTGAGCGTCCCCTTTAAGCAACTAAATAACCACACCAACTCTCTGAATCTCATCCCCAGAGGAGTGTGGACGTGGCCTAACATACAATTTGCACTCTTCCCTAAACAAAATGAAATTATCACTTTCCCCAGAGAATCTGTCCGGGAGGGAAACTTTAGATTCGAGACCTGGTAACCGCCACTAGGACCAGCAGCCTGTGGTCTCTGGACCTGCGAGACGTTCGTGCGGAGGTCAGCTACCTCCAAAGACAGCCCCTGCAGCAATAGGATCCATTGCTGCACTGAAACAAGCAAATAAATGACGG
Organism: Bufo bufo; assembly: GCF_905171765.1. Classification (NCBI taxonomy): domain Eukaryota; kingdom Metazoa; phylum Chordata; class Amphibia; order Anura; family Bufonidae; genus Bufo; species Bufo bufo. The sequence goes on along the minus strand of NC_053390.1, from coordinate 12,517,343 downwards.
TTTTGGCGGTTTATAATGTCACATTCGGGTGTGGGAGGGAAACACCACACCGAACATAGGAGGAAAGGGGCGAGGGAATAAGGCCTGGAAACTATGGAAAGTAGATAGACACCTCCTAGTAAAACCCTAATCAAAGTCCTGACTAACTACCAGTATGAACAGACCCCAGAGGAAGGTGAGTTCATACACAGGAATACCCAGTGTCCTAACAATAGCTTTCAATTTGTCACTGGGCTTGGCGTATACCCGTGACAGATTTGAAGCTGTTGCCCTCAGGAGCTTCTACATCGCGCAGGCGCAGGCAGTCCGCGGTATTATTATTGGGCAGACTGGATGGGCCAAATGGTTCTTATCTGCCGACACATTCTATGTTTCTATGTTTCTATGTATTGCGCCTGCGTGAGATTTCACATAGCGGAGGGGTTTGGGTGTGGGCAGTTACTTATGCTGGAAGAGGCGTGCTTGGGCTCTGAAGGAAGGCGGGCTGGGCACTATACGGGGGAGTTCCTGGGCTCCAGAGGAGGATAATAACGCCCCTCTGGGCACCTTGGACACTCATTTGCATAACATATAAAGTTGATTTTATTGCTAATTAAACCATGAAACTTAAAATGAAGACTACAGCTGGAAATAAGGTATTTTATTGTACATGGCAGTAGTAACACCTTAATATGCTCAAACCAGGTGACAGATTCCCTTTAACTTCAAGTGGCTATGGCAGCACCAGGAACTCAGCCGAGATCCACACACCAGCTACCTACAACTCCAACTGAAGCTATAAACCGCATAGCATAGTGGGAGAAACAACAATAAATAGAGAAGGTTAAATGACCATAATAACCACACCTGGGGAAAGAAGGTGCGGCAAGTACCAGAAACAACACAGACCTCATTTGATCCAAACGGAAAACATGTCAGATCAAACCACGTGTTGCCTGTCTCACCGATCTCCTGCCACCTGTCGTGGGAACGTCCGTGAGATAGGATCTCTTCTCTATATAGAGGTCATATGTGTCATAAGGCTCAAGAAGCTACCTCTGCAAGTCCTTCCATGATGCCTAAAACCCTCCGCTGCCAAGATACTTTCCCCAGCACAGGTGTTGAAAGAACTGTCTAGAATCCTGAAGATAGCCAATCATCCAGGTATGGAACCACAGAAATTCTCTGTGTTCTTAAGGAGGCAGCTATAGAGGACACCACTACATAAAGGTGTGAATAGCTGAGAAGATCCAGAACAGATGGGCTGTGAATTGCAGGAGCATAACACCTTGCTCCTCACTCCGGAGTTACGACCACCTTAGCTGAGATTATAAAATATGCAGCCATCCGGACTGACTCTGTCAAGGCTTTATATCTTCTTGTCTCAGTATTGACATCAGGAACGTCAGTGGAGATGTTCTACCTATGAAGGGTATATCTTTACCCTGAAGAACTGCTGTAATAATCATTTCATATATGATAAGGTCTCCATTACCCTATCCAGCTCTGAACCCATGAGTCTACTTGACTCATACCAGAGAGCAACTTACCCGTCGTAATCTAGACCATAGATTTTTCTGACAACTCATGTGTTAGGAGTTGGCATCACAGCTAACGTATCATAGCTGGAACTCTAGACCTGAAGGATACATTTCCTTGGACTTTGGAGACAATATAAGCAGCCACAGCAACCTGAGGGTAGGGTTCTCTCAGCTTAGAGGAGCGACCACAGACTGGCGTCAAACTCATAGTTCTGTCTCTGTAGGTACAACAGAATTCCAAGATAATCTGGTTATAGCTTTATTACCTTTAGAAGGAGGAACCCACTAAGTTGTACTTTACAGGCCTGAAGCTGAGTACTTTGTGCTCCGATGAGGGCAGACACATTCACCTCAATAGATGATTCACTTTATGCAGATGAAAGATCTGATGACGTCTACACTTCCACAGAAGAAAACTGAGCAGATGACTGTTTGGCCTTATTCTCTCAGGTACAGCAGCTCCTGAGTAGAGGTGTAGGTCCCCAACCCAGACCAGAACAGCTTCCCACATTAGGCAGCAGAAGACCTGTTCAGTAAGGAGAGGCGGTCTATAGTGAATCCGGACTGAACTGGATCATTTCCAGGATGTTTACATTCGGCCATCATAGCTTTTTTCAAAGCTTCAACCACTTTGAAGGCCCTAGAACCCTACAGGTGGAGACCCCCTGGTCCTCATCCTGGTCCCCCAACCGGTCGGACATGAACAATCTCTTTGTTACTTTCTTCCCTTAGAATGAATATTCCCCTCTTTATTCTTCTCCTCCTCAGAGGAGGAAACAGTTTATCCTGAATTCTCCATCAGGGGCTTCCTCTTCAGACCTGCATTCCCGGGAACAATTACATCTCAGTCTTCATGTCGTCCATAGGAGACTCTAGAGAGGTGACCACAGCTCTGTACAGACTGTTATATCAGAGAACTACAACCCCCAGCATGTCCAGAGGAGAGAACTACAACTCTCACAATGTCCAGACTGTTATATCAGAGAACTACAACCCCCAGCATGTCCAGAGGAGAGAACTACAACTCTCACAATGTCCAGACTGTTATATATCAGAGGAGAAGAGTACAGAATGTTATATGATATCTCAGAGGTGACACTCCAGGCTGTTATTGTAGGTTTCAGAGGAGAGAACTACAACTCCCAGCATTTCTCCAGTTCTGTAGGAAATAGTGATGTCCGGATCATGAACGAATCGTTCTTTTGAATGGATTCCTGTCACTGAACCGGAGGAGCCGGTTCCTCTGACTGATCCGTGTGAAGCAGGCAGTGTAATAGGAGCCTACAGTGGAAGCTAGTCCCGCCCCTCACCACCCTCCAACCAATCAGAGGCAGCCAGCACTGACTCACAGCACAGGGGGAGTCGCAGGGATTCAGAGAATCGTCTGAGAGTTTATTAGTTAAAAGAATGGAATGAGTCACAGACTGTGTCACCGAGTCCCTGCCGGGCTCCCTGCTCTGCGGCTCCTTGTCTCCCCTATAGCATGTAGCGGAGCTGTGTGTGTACAGGGTGCATGCAGCAGAGTAGCATCATGCTACACTGCAACATGCACCCTGTACACACACAGCTCTGCTACATGCTGTAGCAGAGCAGGAAGTCTGGTAGGGACTCAGTGACACGATTCTTTTAACTAATAAACTCTGACAATTATCTGAGTCCCTGCAATAACTATACATTGTAATTACATCCCAGTCTGCTCCACTGCATTCACTGCAGCAGAGCTGTGTTTGCCAGGAGCGAGTCCCTCCAGACCTTTGGTTCACTTGAGAGCCGACTCAGCAAGTGAACCGAAGATCCGATTCATGAAAAAGATCCGAACTTCCCATCTCTAGTAGGAAAGAAATCATAAAATGCTTTCTATATACAAGGATCATCCCTCACATGTCACATGACCACAATTACAGCTCCTCCTACTCCTCTGCTCTACAGCTGACCCCGCCCCTTCACTGATCACATGACAGTGACATCATCACAGGTCCTACACCACCTCCTCTCCCCACTGCTGAACCCCGCCCCCTGCACTGATCACATGACAGTGACGTCACCCCAGGTCCTTCGCCTTCTCTTCTCCTCTCCTGAGCCCCGCCCCCTGATCACATGACGGTGACGTCACCGCAGGTCCTTCAGCTCTGGCAGTGCAGCAGATACTGGGCAGGTCCTGGTCGGTAGTCAGGGCTCTTGTTCTCTCTGGTATCAGCCATTCCTCCAGCCTGCAGGTAAGATGAGCTGTGAGGAGACAGTGTGGTGGAGAGCTCAGACATGTCACCTCTGGAGATTCTCCTCCATTACACACAAGGAATCCTTCTCCGCTCCTCAGCTTAGTATGATGGGGGAGGAGTAGTGGGATAGTGGGGGTTGTCATCATTCGCTGGCCCCTGACTGTCCTGGTGAGGGGCCCCTACCTCCAGGAGGAGAATGAATGGAGCGGGGCCCGGCCTGAGCTCAGCTCTCTCCAGTCTCTTCTCTAGGAGTTCTGGACACAGCTGAGCACAGCCCAGAGGTGGGACCTGCATCTATCAGACATTTATCTCCTGTGGAGCCACCAGAGATCTCCATGTTGGGGCCCCTGGAATCCATGTGGTGGGGGCTCTGAGAAGCGGGGCCCCTCCAGGCTCAGGAAGTGCGGTTCTGGAGGTGACATCTGGTCTTGTCCCCTGGATGATTTCCTCTCCTCTTCTCATAAAGGCGCCTGCAGTACTAGAAGCCTCCAGCTCCTCCAGTTCTCTCCTCTTCTCCTGAACGACCACCAAGGATGGACAGGAAGGAGATCAGCAGAAGAATATTAGACCTCACCTTGGAGATCATCTCCCTGCTGAGCGGAGAGGTAAACTTTTCTAGATTTCTCTCCTCTTTATTGTATTCTGTAACAAGTCAGACATCGGGAGGGAGAATCCATCATAGGAAGTGATAGGAAGAGTCCAGGGTCCTGGAGAACGGCCTCCAGACCTTCCAAGTGATGGAGAACCTGAAGATCAGCCCCCAGTATGGTGAGTGATGTCTCATGTGACCAGTGACCAATAGTCATGTTGTAGGAGCCATGAGAAGGTAAGTAGGCACGTTGTACCAGGAGGAGAGGGCCGGAGGAGAGCACATGGCCCCTGAAGGGTTTATTCCCTAAGTGTCTCTCTCCATCCACAGGAGTACACAATAGTGAAGAAGACATCGGGGGACTGTGTGACTCCCATCATCCATCTCCAGGAGTCAGGAGGGCGGAGCAGGACCCCTCCCCCCATCACAGAGCCTCCCCCTCACCCCCTGATACATGAGCAGAAGATCCTAGAACTCACCCACAAGATGATGGAGCTGCTGACTGGAGAGGTGACACTGCTGGGAATGCTGGGAAATTTCCCAGTAACAGCACTGGAGGGGTCTGGGTGATGACGGTGTCATTGTGTTGTCAGGTTCCTATAAGGTGTCAGGACGTCACTGTCTATTTCTCCATGGAGGAGTGGGAGTATATAGAAGGACACAAGGACCTGTACAAGGAGGCCATGATGGAGGAGCACCAGCCTCTTATATCACAAGGTAAGAGCCGTCATGTGCAGTGTATACACGTGTGTGCAGTGACATGTAATGGAGGAGCACCAGCCTCTTATATCACAAGGTAAGAGCCGTCATGTGCAGTGTATACACGTGTGTGCAGTGACATGTAATGGAGGAGCACCAGCCTCTTATATCACAGGGTAAGAGCCGTCATGTGCAGTGTATACACGCGTGTGCAGTGACATGTAATGGAGGAGCACCAGCCTCTTATATCACAAGGTAAGAGCCGTCATGTGCAGTGTATACACGTGTGTGCAGTGACATGTAATGGAGGAGCACCAGCCTCTTATATCACAAGGTAAGACCCGTCATGTGCAGTGTATACACGTGTGTGCAGTGACATGTAATGGAGAAGCACCAGCCTCTTATATCACAGGGTAAGAGCCGTCATGTGCAGTGTATACACGTGTGTGCAGTGACATGTAATGGAGGAGCACCAGCCTCTTATATCACAAGGTAAGAGCTGTCATGTGCAGTGTATACACGTGTGTGCAGTGACATGTAATGGAGGAGCAACAGCCTCTTATATCACAAGGGAAGATTCATCATGTGCAGTGTATACACGTGTGTGCAGTGACATGTGATGGAGGAGCACCAGCCTCTTATATCACAAGGTAAGAGCCGTCATGTGCAGTGTATACACGTGTGTGCAGTGACATGTAATGGAGGAGCACCAGCCTCTTATATCACAAGGTAAGAGCCGTCATGTGCAGTGTATACACGTGTGTGCAGTGACATGTAATGGAGGAGCACCAGCCTCTTATATCACAGGGTAAGAGCTGTCATGTGCAGTGTATACACGTGTGTGCAGTGACATGTAATGGAGGAGCACCAGCCTCTTATATCACAAGGTAAGACCCGTCATGTGCAGTGTATACACGTGTGTGCAGTGACATGTAATGGAGGAGCAACAGCCTCTTATATCACAAGGGAAGATTCATCATGTGCAGTGTATACACGTGTGTGCAGTGACATGTGATGGAGGAGCACCAGCCTCTTATATCACAAGGTAAGAGCCGTCATGTGCAGTGTATACACGTGTGTGCAGTGACATGTAATGGAGGAGCACCAGCCTCTTATATCACAAGGTAAGAGCCGTCATGTGCAGTGTATACACGTGTGTGCAGTGACATGTAATGGAGGAGCACCAGCCTCTTATATCACAGGGTAAGAGCCGTCATGTGCAGTGTATACACGTGTGTGCAGTGACATGTAATGGAGGAGCACCAGCCTCTTATATCACAAGGTAAGAGCCGTCATGTGCAGTGTATACACGTGTGTGCAGTGACATGTAATGGAGGAGCACCAGCCTCTTATATCACAAGGTAAGAGCCGTCATGTGCAGTGTATACACGTGTGTGCAGTGACATGTAATGCAGGAGCACCAGCCTCTTATATCACAAGGTAAGAGCCGTCATGTGCAGTGTATACATGTGTGATCAGTGACATGTAATGGAGGAGCACCAGCCTCTTATATCACAAGGTAGGACCCGTCATGTGCAGTGTATACACGTGTGTGCAGTGACATGTAATGGAGGAGCACCAGCCTCTTATATCACAAGGTAAGAGCCGTCATGTGCAGTGTATACACGTGTGTGCAGTGACATGTAATGGAGGAGCACCAGCCTCTTATATCACAGGGTAAGAGCCGTCATGTGCAGTGTATACACGTGTGTGCAGTGACATGTAATGGAGGAGCACCAGCCTCTTATATCACAAGGTAAGAGCCGTCATGTGCAGTGTATACACTGTGTGTGCAGTGACCTGTAATGGAGGAGCACCAGCCTCTTATATCACAAGGTAAGACCCGTCATGTGCAGTGTATACACGTGTGTGCAGTGACATGTAATGGAGGATCTCCACAGTTTCTTCTCACATTACATTAGAGGCTACGTGTTCTTTATATGTCAGTCATATCCATAGGGCTCCAGTCACATGATGAGAGCGTGTCCTTCTGGCCTCCATCGGGCCGGTATAGTAGACTATACTACAGAGACGTCTTGTACAATCCGTGTTCTGCATTGTATATATATTGTAGATCATACATGGAGTTTATGGGCAATGTCCGCCCCTGTACGACTGTTTGTCATCGATGTAGAACAGGCGTGTGTTATGTAAGTCGTTGGTGTCTCAATAAAATGGGAAAAATTTGTAGTAAAATTCTTGTCTGACATCGGCTTTAAATTGCTAAATGTGATCCTGTTGTCCATCACTTCAGCGATTATCTGCTCATCCCCTTCAGACTGAACGTGTGACTTCTAGCAGTAATTGCATGTCCCAGAATGTTCCAGCTGCATTAGAGCGTGTTCACACAGGGCACATTTATTGTAGACATTTCCATATATTGGGTGTTTCTGCAGCAGGTGCATGGATTATTACAAGCCCCATTCAGGGTAGCGGGACAGTCACAGAAATGTCTGCAGCTGATCTGCTCTGTGTGAACTTGCTGGTAGATACCAGTGACTGATCTGTGCTGCTCTTATAATCTGTCCAAAAAGGGGGGATTTTAAGGTTCCACATATAGACACAACAGGCAGGTTCTGCAGGGGCGGGGCTTACGATGCTCCATTGTGACAGAAAAGCCAACCACTAAGTGGTATAGAGGTAGACAGACTTGTGTAGCTGTGCAGCAGATCTGTCCTCCAGCCCAAGCTCCTGTGATAAATGTGGAGCATCTCTAGATTTACTCTGTACGTTTTAAACAGGATTAGTAAATCTGCCCAGTTGTTTACCCAATGGTTGCAGGGTGTCCAGACCATGAGGCAGCAAACCAGCTCCAAACCATTAGGCCCCACTTCACCAGCTCTAATTATGATGCTCCTTGTTTTATTCAAATGATGTCTAGTTTCTGTTGAAAGGCAAAATGTGTTGGCAGAGAGCAGGGCTCGTTTCCAGACATGGTCAGGCTTTTCAAATTTTTTCGTTTTGTTAAGTCATTATTTACTGTGTGTAATAAAAGTCATGACCTGGTGTAAACCAGAATCCTGGACTTTGTCAGGAAGTTATAGAAGCTTTGTAAGGCTGGGATCACAAGTGCAGTATTTTTGGCCAAAGTCAGGAATGGATTCCAAATGAATGAACACTTCTCCTTCCTGCTGGATCAACTTCCAGCCTCATTTGAATGTTATCAGTTAAAACTTTAAAATAAATTTTCATTTTTATCTTAACAGAAAATCCCAGTAAGAAATGTGAAAATGTTATGTTACCACTAGATGAAGATATCATGCAGCGCTCTTCAGGAGAAAACCTCATTACCCTTAATGTACATCCAGGACTTCACAGTACAGATCTGTCATATAATCCTTCTAGTTATGAGGAACCATCTCCTGACCAATCACAGATTGTTACCGCAAGTACAAGTCAAAAAAGGATTAAATGGTTTCATTGTGGTAAAGAATCCACAAACAGCTCAGGACTTTCTACACACCGAAGATGTCACAAAGGAGAGAAAATGTATTCATGTTCAGAATGTGGGAAATGTTTTATATATAAATCACATCTTGTTATACATGAGAGAAGTCACACAGGAGAGAGACCATATTCATGTTCAGAATGTGGGAAATGTTTTATATATAAATCAGATCTTGTTAAACATGAGAGAATTCACACAGGGGAGAAACCATATTCATGTTCAGAATGTGGGAAATGTTTCACATGGAAATCAATTCTTGTTAAACATGAGAGAATTCACACAGGAGAGAAAGCATATACATGTTCAGAATGTGGGAAATGTTTTAGACAAAAATCATATCTTGTTACACATGAGAGAAGTCACACAGGCGAAAAGCCGTATTCGTGTTCAGAATGTGGGAAATGTTTTACAATGAAATCAAGTCTTGTTATACATAAGAGAAATCACACAGGAGAGAAACCATATTTATGTTCAGAATGTGGGAAATGTTTTACAGAGAAATCCAATCTTGTTACACATGAGAGAAGTCACACAGGAGAGAAGCCATATTCATGTTCAGAATGTGGGAAACGTTTTTCAGATAAATCAAATCTTCTAAAACACAAGAAGAATCACACATGAGAGAAGCTGCATTCAGAATGAGAAAAATGTTTTTGTTTCTAAAGCCATAATTAGGGGTCATTAGTGAAGTCACACAAGAGAGAAGCCATATGGCCACAATATAAGGAAACAATATATCACTGGGTCATAGACATTGTCTTCATTTCAGGTTGTATATTTGGATATAAAAGCTTAATTGATGTCACGTTACGACTTCTATAAAACATCTGAGAAATCCTGTTTAGGAAGACATATATTCTGTTCATTAATATTGGAATTGGAGCACCGCACACTATAATTACTGGTGCCAGCAAGGACTGTATATTCTTATTTAGTAGTATGCAAATTGCGGCACACAGATTATTCAGCTGCAATTTCAATATTTTATTGGTGCGATATCATACAAATCGTGATCCAGTTACATCATGAATTAGTTTGGTTAACCGCTCTCTATAATAATGGCGACCGTACGTTTCGGTCCAGGCGGACCTTCTTCACCGGTCTGATTATCTGTAGTTAGTGGTAGAGAAGGTCTGGGCTGGATCACATATATTCTGTTCATTAGTAGAAAATTGCAGCACACAGCTTTTTTATTTGCCGTAAAGTTACGTTTTAATAGTATTTCATCATATGAAAATCATGATCCAGTGCAATTACAGGACATATAGGGAAGTCATATACATTTCAATATGGCGACCGGACATTTCGGCCCGTCAGTGCCTTCTTCAGCGCTCTATGATCTGGGGATGGCTTCCTGTCAGCGCCACCCTTGACAGGAAGCCATCCCCAAATCATAGACCGCTTCAATTTTCTACTATTGGATTACGACTCCCAAGTCCTTGCTAGCACCAGCGACAATGGTGTGCGGTACTCCATATTCAACAAATATATTCTATTCATGACTTATATTTTCCAAGGAGATTGACCCCTGACCTCTGTAGGGGCAGGAAGCAGAGAAAGGTTTAAATACTCCCCTCCCACCACCAAACACCAGTGTTTCCTGTCCCTACAGAGGACAGGGGCGGAGAAAGGTCTCCGCAGGCAGCTGCCGTGGAGATGAAGGTCCAGAAGTGGATGGAGTCGCGTACCTGCTTTAGGTACTCGCCTCCGGTTCATCTGGGGCCTGCTCCCGGAGCACGGAACGCCCGCTGGTTCACTGAAACCATGCTGGCTTGTGCGTCCAGCGCCATGCGGCGCTATACAAATTCGTCACTTCCGGGTAGCCGTGATGTTTCCGGAAGTGACCGGGGGGGGGGGGGCGGCTTCAGGAGGCGGGAGAATTCAAATGGATCCTCCTGCTGCAGCGTCCTGCGGTGAGTACTTACCTTACTCTGGCTGTACTTCAGGATGTCTGCATCTGAGCATACCGAGGCCTCTACTCTGCCGTCCGTAAGTTCCCCATAGGGGAGAGTTTTTTCTTCCTCTCTCACCTGGGCACATTATTGATGAGGTTTTTTTCTTGGCTTTTCCAGACTGCTAAGGATCCTCTGAGAAAACTCAAGAAGTCATCAAAGTGTATTTCATGCCTTAATCGACTTCCTGATGACCACCCTAAGAAATTGTGCAGGGATTGCATTTCTAAGATTGTCCGGGAGGAACAACCGTCCCTCATGGACGAGATTAAGTCCATGATGCAGGAAGAGATTAGATCCTCCTTTGCGTTTTTTTCCTTTCTTCAAACAGAGAAACCTGTTGTTTCGGAGCCCCACGCTAAACTCCACAAATCGGACGATTATGTTTCATCCGACTCTGAGGTTTATGGGGGTTCGGCTTCCTCCTCTAGACATATGGAGGATGAAGATAAGCTCTCTGAACGAGATTTTTCAGAAAACAGAAGGAAATTTTATTTCTCCTCTGAGGATATGCCCGAGCTTTTAAAGGCCGTCAGAGCTACTATGGGAGTAGAGGAGGTCCCTTCTACTCCATCAGTACAAGATGAAATGTTTGGAGGTCTCAGGGTGAAGAAATCCAGAGTCTTCCCTATTAACGATAATATCAAGGGGATGATTTTGGATGAATGGGCAGATCCGGAGAAACGGCTAGGTGTTGCCAGATCCTTCCAAAACCGGCTTCTCTTTGATCAGGAAGAAGCCAAGACCTTTAATACCATCCCTAAAATTGACGCCCAGGTAGCTAGGGTCAATAAAAAAAACAGCCTACCATTTGAGGATGCCTCTCAGCTCAAAGAGCCACTGGATAGAAAGGCTGACGGCCTACTGAGAAGATCCTGGGAGGCGGCCATGTTCACGCTTAAGTTGAACATAGCAGCCACATCAGTTGCCAGATCCATATTCATCTGGCTCTCTGAGTTAGAGAATAGGGCCTCCAGCGATTCCTCAACAAATGAGATTGTGAGTGCCATTCCCCTGTTAAAATCTGCTACAGCTTTTTTAGCGGACGCCTCCGTGGAGTCGGTACGTTTTTCAGCAAAAGATGTGGGTCTGTCCAATGCAGCTCGCCGTGCCTTGTGGGTGAAATGCTGGTCGGGGGACAAAGTGTCAAAATCCAGATTATGTGGCATCCCTTTTTCTGGAGAGTATGTCTTCGGACCAGAACTAGAGAAGATCTTAGAGAGGGCCTCCGATAAAAAGAAGGGTTTTCCGGAGGAAAAAGTCTATAATAGGAAGTATCCCTTTCATGCCCCTTCCAACCAAAGTAGTCAGTACACTGGTAAGGGCAAGTCGGGCCGTTTCAGTTACCCCAAAGGGGGGAGAGGTAGGGCTCCCGCTTCTGCCCCCCAAAAAGGAAATGGAAACCAGTGACATCAGGGTGGGGGGGAGATTGAGGATGTTTTTTCCCCGCTGGGAGGAGATATCCTCAAACTCCTGGGCTCTGAGGATTGTAAAGTCAGGTTACAAAATACAATTCTCGGATTCTCCCCCAAGGAGGTTTCTAGTCACCAAGGTTGCGATCCCAGACTTCAATCATCCCATTTACGTGGGCATTCGGGAACTACTCGCAAAAGGGGTAGTGGTGAAAGTACCACAATCCGAACAAGGAAGGGGTTTCTATTCGAACCTCTTCCTAGTAAAGAAGAAGGAGGGATCCTACCGCACAGTAATAAACTTAAAGCGCCTGAACAGATACATTACCTATCAAAAATTCAGGATGGAGACCCTAAGATCTTTAGTCCCTCTGCTCCAGAACAATTCAGTAATGTGCTCGGTCGATCTGACCGACGCCTACTATCATGTACCGATACATCCCAGCTCTCAACGGTTCTTAAGGTTCGCGGTCAGAGACCATCTGGGCAGAATCCTTCATTACCAATTCACCTCTCTCCCCTTCGGCATATCATCATCCCCTCGAGTTTTTACAAAGCTAATGATCGAGGTAGTGGCTTATCTAAGAAAGGAAGGTCTGACAGTTTTTCCATACTTAGACGATTTTCTGATCTCAAACAGTTCCGCTCTTCTTCTGCTGAGAGATCTAAGTTTTATCCGTCAAACCCTAGAGAGTCTGGGTTGGTTGATCAACATAAAAAAATCTCAGTTAGATCCAACAACAAAGATCCAGTTCCTGGGGGTTATTCTGGATTCCCAGAAACAGATAACCTGCTTACCTGAGAGCAAGATACAGGACATCCTAAAGAAAATCTCCATCTTCAACTCAAAGAATTTCTGCTCCATCAGAGACTCAATGAGTCTCCTGGGGATCCTCACATCCTGCATACCGTCCGTTCAGTGGTGTCAGATCCATTTCCGAACCCTGCAGATGTGGATCCTCAGGATTTTGGACAGAAGGGAATCTTCCCTAGACCAAAAGGTAATCATCCCTCAGAGGATAAAAACCTCCCTTCTTTGGTGGAAGGACAGGCTAAAAATCTCCAGGGGGGTGCAGTGGTCAAAGAATCCCTATGCCCAGATCACCACAGATGCAAGCCAGTACGGTTGGGGAGCAAAGGTCGGAGATGTTTATTACCAGGGAGTCTGGCCCAAATCTTTCAGCCTCCAGTCATCAAATCTTCGAGAATTGATGGCAGTCTGGGAAACTCTAAGGCAAGCAAAGATTCATCTTCTAGGCCATCACGTAAGAGTCCTGTCAGACAATACGACAGTGATAAGGTATTTAAACCATCAGGGAGGCACAGGTTCGAGCAGCCTGCTGGAATTGTCGGCAAAGATATTCGCCTGGGCCGAAGCGAACATCCGGTCAGTGTCTGCAGTCCACCTGAAGGGGTCCCTAAATGTGGAAGCAGTCTACCTAAGCCGGGCAAGAATAGATCACTCGGAATGGTCCTTAAACGAGGAAGTCTTCCTGATGATAGTGGACAAGTGGGGGAGACCTACAATAGATCTCTTTGCCACTCGAGTAAACTCAAAGTTACCAGTTTTCTGTTCCCTACATTCCAGAGACAGCCCGAGATTTCTGGACGCCTTCTCTTTCAGATGGAACCGAGGTCTCCATTACGCTTTCCCTCCTCTTCCATTAATACCGAGGGTGGTACAGAAGATCATACAGGACAGTACTTCAGTCATACTGGTGACACCCTACTGGCTAAAGAGGAGCTGGTTCCCAATCTTGTGGAACCTTGCCAGCGAAGATCCTTGGATTGTGCCAAAAAGACGAGACATCCTTCACCAAGGTCCGATCCTACACCCGGACCCGGACTTCCTCAACCTAGCAGCCTGGATCCTGAGACACAGATCCTAAAGGCTTCCAAAAAGAAGGTGACCTTTTCAATTTACCAGAAGATCTGGAAGCGTTTCTGCTCGTGGTCAGGTTCGCCTTCACCAAATACCTCAGCTCCAAACATCCAAATGATTCTGGACTTTCTACAAAAAGGTTTCGACATGGGATTAAGACCATCCACACTCAAGGTACAGGTATCAGCCCTTAGTTGCTTTTACGACACCGAGCTGGCAAGCCATAGGTGGATAAAGTGTTTCATGAAGGCAACAACGAGGCTACGTCCTACTCTAAGGTCTCAAGTACCTTCCTGGGATCTAGACATCGTCCTTAGGTGACTATCACATCCTCCATTTGAACCTCTGAGTGACTGGTCTTTGAAGCATAAATCCTACAAGACTGCATTCTTGGTTGCCATCCCCTCAGCCAGAAGAATAAGTGAACTACAGGCCCTTTCAATTAGAGAGCCTTACCTACAGGTCCTGGATGACAGGATAGTTCTAAAACTAGACCCGTGTTTTCTACCGAAGGTAGTCTCGAAGTTTCATAAGGACCAGGAGATCACTCTCCCTTCCTTGTTTAACCCCTTAAGGACATAGGACGTACCGGTACGCCCTATTTCCCGAGTCCTTAAGGACCAAGGACGTACCGGTACGTCCTGACTTAAAATCTGTATTCCGGCGCCCCAGGGGTTAATCGGAACGGGATTTCGGCTGAAATCATTCAGCCGGCATCCCGTAACAATGCAGGGGGGGTCATTTGACCCCACCGTATCGGCGATCGCAGCAAACCGCAGGTCAATTCAGACCTGCGGTTTGCTGCGCTTTTTGCAGTTTCTGATCGGACCGCGGGGATCAGAAACTTTAGAGTGGCTAAAATCAATATTTTTCACCCCCCCCCCCCTGCACCCCTGCACGATTTTATGCCGGCGGGGGTGTCGCAGGCGGTGGGGACGTTGCGGGAGGCGGGCGGTGCGGCAGGCGGGATCGCGATCCCCCGCCCGCCTCCCCATGAACGATCGTTGGCTTCTAGTGGGTATACCAGGGTGCCAGCACATTGCTGGCACCCTGGTATAAACGGCTGACATCTGTGCAGATGTCAGCCGTTTAACCCTTTCCATACCGCGGTCCGTACGGACCGCTGTATGGAAAAAGTTAACTGTCATCGGTCAGGGAGCTCCCTCCCTCTCCATCGGGGGGCTGCTGTGCCTTTGCAGCCCCCCGATGGAGAGGGAGAGAGCCCCCCGACAGCCCCCAGAGAGCCCTGTGCTTACCCTTCCCCGTCTGCGAAGTTCTGAGCAGACGGGGAAGGTTCCCATGGCAACAGGACGCCTGCTCAGGCGTCCTGCTGTCCATGGTGCTGAACAGATCTGTGCTAAAAGCATAGATCTGTTCAGTGTAAGTAAAATACAGTACAGAACAATATATATTGTACTGTACTGTATTATACAGACATCAGACCCACTGGATCTTCAAGAACCAAGTGGGTCTGGGTCACAAAAATGTAAAAAAAAAGTGAAAAAAGATAAGATAAAAAAACAAACATTTATCACTGAATAAAAAAATAAAATAAAAATACACTGCACATATTAGGTATTGCCGCGTCCGTAACGACCTGATCTATAAAACGGTCATGTTACTTTCCCCGCACGGTGAACGCCATAAAAATAAAAAAATAAAAACTATGAGAAAATTGAAATATTGCCCACCTTACTTCCCAAAAAAGGTAATAAAAGTGATCAAAAAAGTTGCATGTATGCCAAAATAGTACCAATCAAACCGTCATCTCATCCCGCAAAAAATCAGACCCTACTCAAGATAATCGCCCAAAAACTGAAAAAAACTATGGCTCTTAGACTATGGAAACACTAAAACATGATTTTTTTTGTTTCAAAAATGAAATCATTGTGTAAAACTTACATAAATAAAAAAAAGTATACATATTAGGTATCGCCGCGTCCGTATCGACCGGCTCAATAAAAATATCACATGACCTAACCCCTCAGGTGACCACCGTAAAAAAATAAAAACAAAAACGGTGTAAAAAAAGCCATTTTTTGCCATCTTACGTCACAAAAAGTGTAATAGCGAGCGATCAAAAAGTCATATGCACCCCAAAATAGTGCCAATCAAACCGTCATCTCATCCCGCAAAAAATGAGACCCTACTCAAGATAATCGCCCAAAAACTGAAAAAACTATGGCTCTTAGACTATGGAGACACTAAAACATTTTTTTGGTTTTAAAAATGAAGTTATTGTATAAAACTTACATAAATAAAAAAAATTGTATACATATTAGGTATCACCGCGTCCGTGACAACCTGCTCTATAAAATGACCACATGATAAAACCTGTCAGATGAATGATGTAAATAACAAAAAAAAAAAAAACGTGCCAAAAAAGCTATTTCTTGTTACCTTGCTGCACAAAAAGTGTAATATAGAGCAACCAAAAATCATATGTACCCTAAACTAGTACCAACAAAACTGCCACCCTATCCCGTAGTTTCTAAAATGGAGTCACTTTTTTGGAGTTTCTACACTAGGGGTGCATCAGGGGGGCTTCAAATGGGACATGGTGTCAAAAAACCAGTCCAGCAAAACCTGCCTTCCAAAAACCGTATGGCGTTCCTTTCCTTCTGCGCCCTGCCGTGTGCCCGTACAGCGGTTTACGACCACATATGGGGTGTTTCTGTAAACTACAGAATAAGGGCCATAAATAATGAGTTTTGTTTGGCTGTTAACCCTTGCTTTGTAACTGGAAAAAAAATATTAAAATGGAAAATCTGCCAAAAATGTGAAATTTTGAAATTGTGTCTCTATTTTCCATTAAATCTTGTGCAATACCTAAAGGGTTAACAAAGTTTGTAAAATCAGTTTTGAATAGCTTGAGGGGTGTAGTTTCTTAGATGGGGTCACTTTTATGGAATTTCTAATCTAGGGGTGCATCAGGGGGGCTTCAAATGGGACATGGTGTCAAAAAACCAGTCCAGCAAAACCTGCCTTCTAAAAACCAAACCGCGCACCTTTCACTCTACGCCCTACTGTGTGGCCGTACAGTAGTTTACAGCCACATATGGGGTGTTTCTGTAAACAGCAGAGTCAGGGCAATAAAGATACAGTCTTGTTTGGCTGTTAACCCTTGCTTTGTTAGTGGAAAAAATGGGTTAAAATTGAAAATTAGGCAAAAAAATGAAATTCTCAAATTTCATCCCCATTTGCCAATAACTCTTGTGCAACACCTAAAGGGTTAACAACGTATGTAAAATCAGTTTTGAATACCTTGAGGGGTGTAGTTTCTTAGATGGGGTCATTTTTGGGTGGTTTCTATTATGTAAGCCTCGCAAAGTGACTTCAGACCTGAACTGGTCCCTAAAAATTGAGTTTTTGTAAATTTCTGAAAAATTTCAAGATTTGCTTCTAAACTTCTAAGCCTTGTAACATCCCCAAAAAATAAAATATCATTCCCAAAACAATTCAAACATGAAGTAGACATATGGGGAATGTAAAGTCATCACAATTTTTTGGGGTATTACTATGTATTACAGAAGTAGAGAAACTGAAACTTTGAAATTTGCAAATCTTTCCAAATTTTTGGTAAATTAGGTATTTTTTTGTGCAAAAAAAATAATTTTTTTGACTTCATTTTACCAGTGTCATGAAGTACAATATGTGACGAAAAAACAATCTCAGAACGGCCTGGATAAGTCAAAGCGTTTTAAAGTTATGAGCACTTAAAGTGACACTGGTCAGATTTGCAAAAAATGGCCTGGTCCTTAAGGTGAAAATGAGCCCGGTCCTTAAGGGGTTAACAACCCATCTAATGATTGACATCAAGTGAATGAAGGGTAGAGTCCCAGACGGGCAGTACTGGATTATTTAGAGACCACTAAAGACTTTAGGAAGTCAGACTGCCTCTTTATCCAGTTTGGAGGAAGAAACAAGGGTCAGAAAGTTTCCAAGTCCTCCATTGCCAGATGGTTCAAAGCTACCATCACTTCTTGTTATTCCTTACAGAATCTTTCCTGCCCTGACAATATCAGAGCCCACTCTACCAGGGCAATGTTATCTTCTCAAGCAGAAAGAGCGGGTGTCTCCCTAGAGGAGATCTGTAAGGCAGCCACTTGGTCCAGTATCCATACTTTTGCCAAACATTATAGGTTGGACCTTTTCAAAAAGACTGATATGGCCTTCGGACAAAGAGTCAGTTTGTGTCCCACCCGTAGATTCATATTTGATATACCTCCTTGTATGGCCGTCGTGGTGATGATATGGAAAGCCGGAATTAGTACTTACCGGTAATTCATTTTCCATGAGATCACCACGACGGCCCGTATTTCCCTCCCTGTTGATTACCTGGGGGTTGATATGATGAAATATCTTCTGTTTATTTTTATTTTTTTCACGTGTGTATCCACCACCCTTTACTCTGGTATTTTGGAAGCACTGGTGTTTGGTGGTGGGAGGGGAGTATTTAAACCTTTCTCTGCTTCCTGCCCCTACAGAGGTCAGGGGTCAATCTCCTTGTATGGCCGTCGTGGTGATCTCATGGAAAATGAATTACCGGTAAGTACTAATTCCGGCTTTTAACCCTTACCGTTAACCCTTTCAGCCCCGGAGGGTTTTTTGCATTTTCGTTTTTTACTCCCTGCCTTTTAAGGACTTTTTTATTTTTCCGTTTACATAGCCTTATGAGCGCTTGTTTTTTGCGGGACAAGTTGCATTTTCTAATTCCACCATTTAATATTGCAAACAGTGTAGGGGGAGATGTAAAAAAATTCCACGTGGGTTGAAATTGTAAAAATAACGCAGTTACACAACAGTTTTATGTTTTGTTTTTACGGTGTTCCCTATATGGTAAAACTGACCTGTTTCTTTCGTTCTCCAGGTCCGTACAATTACGGAGATACCACATATTTTTTCCTTTTCATCGCCATATTGTGACCTCTATAACTTTTTCGTACTTATGTGTACGGAGCTGTGTGAGGGCTCATTTTTAGAGGGATGATCTGTAGTTTTCATTACTACTATTCTGGGGTATTTTTGTTTCACTTTTTATAAAAAAAATTGTAGTAGGTGAAGAGACAAAAAAAAGGGCTAATCAACCATTTTAACTTTTTTTTTCCGTTTTGCCATTTGCCATATCAGAAAAATATTTAATAGTTTAAAATTATGGGCACTTTCACACGCGACAATACCCAGAATGTGTATTTTTTTTATGGTTTCCATTTTTTTTATTGACATTTTGGGGAAAGGGGGTGATTTTTATTTTTTTTTAAAAAGTAAAACTTTTTTTTTTACAGTATTTTAAAGTCCCCATAGTGAACATCAGATTGCTTATCTCATACACCAATATTGGATTGTATGAGAGTTACAATGTATTCCTGTGAAGCTCTGCCACAGGCAGGGGCTTCATAGGAGCTAACATGCAGAAGCTTCAGTTCATTACGAAGGACTGAGGCTGCCGCATCAAATGCATCCGGCTCCCCTGATCCTCATATTTGACCACAGCATCTAAAGGGTTAAAAGTCTGAAATCATTGTTACCGCCAGTCACAGACATTAGCTGCTTGTGTTTGCTGTATGAAACAGCCGGCACCTGGCAGCTATGGCGCATGTGAGAGCTTATTGTTCCTTCCTGAAATGAAGTAATAAATTCTCAACCTTCCTGATCTCTTTACTCCAGGCTAAATACAGGGAGGGCCATTTATATGGATACACCTTAATAAAATGGGAATGGTTGGTGATATTAACTTCCTGTTTGTGGCACATTAGTATATGTGAGGGGGGAAACTTTTCAAGATGGGTGGTGACCATGGCGGCCATTTTGAAGTCGGACATTTTGAATCCAACTTTTATTTTTTTCAATAGGAAGAGGGTCATGTGACACATCAAACTTATTGGGAATTTCACAAGAAAAACAATGGTGTGCTTGGTTTTAACGTAACTTTATTCTTTCATGAGTTATTTACAAGTTTCTGACCACTTATAAAATGTGTTCAATGTGCTGCCCATTGTGTTGGATTGTCAATGCAACCCTCTTCTCCCACTCTTCACACACTGATAGCAACACCGCAGGAGAAATGCTAGCACAGGCTTCCAGTATCCGTAGTTTCAGGTGCTGCACATCTCGTATCTTCACAGCATAGACAATTGCCTTCAGATGACCCCAAAGATAAAAGTCTAAGGGGGTCAGATCGGGAGACCTTGGGTGCCATTCAACTGGCCCACGACGACCAATCCACTTTCCAGGAAACTTTTCATCTAGGAATGCTCGGACCTGACACCCATAATGTGGTGGTGCACCATCTTGCTGGAAAAACTCAGGGAACGTGCCATCTTCAGTGCATAAAGAGGGAAACACATCATCATGTAGCAATTTCGCATATCCAGTGGCCTTGAGGTTTCCAATGATGAAGAATGGCCCCACTATCTTTGTACCCCATATACCACACCATACCATCAATTTTTTTGTTCCAACAGTCTTGGAGGGATCTATCCAATGTGGGTTAGTGTCAGACCAATAGCGGTGGTTTTGTTTGTTAACTTCACCATTCACATAAAAGTTTGCCTCATCACTGAACAAAATCTTCTGCGTAAACTGAGGGTCCTGTTCCAATTTTTGATTTGCCCATTCTGCAAATTCAGTGCGCCGATCTGGGTCATCCTCGTTGAGATGCTGCAGTAGCTGGAGTTTGTAAGGGTGCCATTTGTGAGTAGCTAATATCCGCCAAAGGGATGTTCGACTAATGCGACTCTCCAGTGACATGCGGCGAGTGCTACGCTGTGGGCTCTTGCTGAATGAAGCTAGGACAGCCACTGATGTTTCTTCATTAGAGACAGATTTCATGCGTCAGCATTTTGGCAAATCCAACACTGAACCAGTTTCACGAAACTTAGCAAGCAGATTGCTAACTGTAGCATGGGAGATGGGTGGTCTCGTAGGGTGTCTTGCATTGAAATCTGCTGCAATGACCTGGTTACTGCGTTCACCAGACATCAACACAATTTGTATCCGCTCCTCACGTGTTAACCTCGGCGACATGTCAATGGCTGTAAACAAAGAGAAACTTGTAAATAACTCATGAAAGAATAAAGTTACGTTAAAACCAAGCAAACCATTGTTTTTCTTGTGAAATTCCCAATAAGTTTGATGTGTCACATGACCCTCTTCCTATTGAAAAAACAAAAGTTGGATTTAAAATGGCCAACTTCAAAATGGCCGCCATGGTCACCACCCATCTTGAAAAGTTTCCCCCCTCACATATACTAATGTGCCACAAACAGGAAGTTAATATCACCAACCATTCCCATTTTATTAAGGTGTATCCATATAAATGGCCCACCCTGTACAGTAGATCTCAGGACATTTGGAAAGATCTAGGGAATGGAGATGATATTCAACATTACAGTAAAGCTCATAACAGACACTGGAAGGAAGAGA
Organism: Bufo bufo; assembly: GCF_905171765.1. Lineage (NCBI taxonomy): Eukaryota > Metazoa > Chordata > Amphibia > Anura > Bufonidae > Bufo > Bufo bufo. The sequence goes on along the minus strand of NC_053390.1, from coordinate 12,496,197 downwards.
CCTAATTATAATTAAAGAACAATCCTTTGGAGTAAGAAGGAATCTGAAGTACAGATCCACTGATGACAAGACTAGGATCTCCCTGTTCTTATGGCAGATGTCATGGCCAGATGGAAATAACCTCTTTAGGTTAGGTATTTATGTGGGCCCTCCTCCAGAGGTTCAAAGGGAGATGATCTTAAAACTTTTAGGACTAAGGTGAAGTCCTATTTTGACACAGATTCTGAGTATGGAAGGCTACATCATAGCAAACCTTTCAGGAACCTTTTCATCAAGGATATTGTGACAAGGATAAACTGCAGAATGGGCAGAATTTAGACTTTTTAGGTCGATACTCTAAGGCCTTTTTCAAATTTGTCTTGCATCAAGCCTAAGAGAATGAAAATCTGTGGCTTAGAACTATCCACTGTTTAATAGAATTCAAGCTAAATAGATTCACTTGATCCTTGTGTAAGCCTTTAAGTAAAGACCTGGCTATGACATGTCTTCTGGACTATGTCTTAGAGACCATTAGTAACATAGTATATAAGCCTACAAAAAGACATTTGTCCATCAGTTCGCCTGTTATCCAGCAAGTTGATCCAGAGGAAGGCAAAAAAAAAACGTGAGGTAGAAGCCAATTTTCCCCACTTAGGGGAAGAAAAAATTTCTTCCAGACTCAATCAGGCAATCAGAGTAAGGCCTATTTCACACGACCGTTATGGCTTTTTCAGTGTTTTGCCGGTCCGTTTAAAACGGATCCGTTGTTCCGTTTTTTTGTTTCCGTTCCGTCTTTCCGTTCCGTTTTTCCATTCCGTTTTTTTCGCTATGGCATATACAGTATTCAGTAATTTCATAGAAAAAATTGGGCTGAGCATAACATTTCAATAGATGGTTCCGCAAAAAAACGGAAGGGATACGAAGATATACGGATGCATTTCCGTATGCATTCCGTTTTTTTTGCGGACCCATTGACTTTAATGAGCCACGGAACGTGATTTGCGGCCAAATATAGGACATGTTCTATCTTTCAACGGAACGAAAAAAAAGGAAATACGGAAACGGAATGCATACGGAGTACATTCCGTTTTTTTTGCGGAACCATTGAAATGAATGGTTCCGTATACGAACCGTATACGGAACGCAAAAAACCGCCCGCAAAACGGAAAAAAAAAACGGTAGTGTGAAAGAGGCCTAACTCATCAAAACCTACAACCACCTCATATTATCACAAGTTGTCCCCAGATCAAAACGCAACATAGATCTAACCAAAAGAAAGATCAGTGGGACTATGACTATAGAATGTATAATTATCTTTATTAGTCAAAATATATAATTTCAATACACTATTAAGGAAAAAGAGGCACGATGGAAAATTATCCAGAAAAGATATACATGGGGTACATAGATCAGATACAGCACTTATGTCACAGATGTAATAATGGGAAATAAACCCCAAACTCTTATATCCGAGCTACATAGTAAAGCCAAAACGATACCATAGAGTCCTAATAGTTGTACTCCACCAGTGGGGGCGAAAAAATACATGCCCCCAAGAAAAAGGTTTGTAGACCAGCCTAGATCATTCAGGCTCATCCACCAGGACAACAACAAATAGAAGCCGAGGGTAGTAGATTAGACTAAAACTATAAGGCTGAGTACATATAAGTACTTAATGACTATTCAAGGGCTGGGTGCATAGATATTGCACAAAGTTATAAATGCTCCACTTGGCTACTGGCTGAATATACAAAATCTAGTTAGCCCTAAGGCTGAGTACATACATAGTAACATAGTACATAAGGCTGAAAAAAGACATTTGTCCATCCAGTTAGGTCTGTCATCCTGCAAGTTGATCCAGAGAAAGGCAAAAATCCTGTGACGTAGAAGCCAATTTTGCCCACTTAAGGGGAAAAAATTCCTTCCAGACTCTATGCAGGCAATCAGATAACTCCCGGGATCAACGACCCCTCTCTAGTAGCTATAGCCTGTAATATTATTACACTCCAGAAATTCATCCAGGCCCCTCTTGAACTCTTTTATTGTACTCACCATCACCACCTCCTCAGGCAGAGAGTTCCATAGTCTCACTGCTCTTACCGTAAAGAATCCTCTTCTATGTCTGTGTACAAACCTTCTTTCCTCCAGACGCAGAGGATGTCCCCTCGTCACAGTCACAGTCCTGGGGATAAATAGATGATGGGAGAGATCTCTGTACTCACCCCTGATATATTTATACATAGTAATTAGATCTCCCCTCAGTCGTCTTTTTTCTAAAGTGAATAACCCTAATTTTGATAATCTTTCAGGGTACTGTAGTTGCCCCATTCTAGTTATTACTTTAGTTGCCCTCCTCTGGACCCTCTCCTGCTCTGCTATGTCTGCCTTGCTTACAGGAGCCCAGAATTGTACACAGTACTCCATGTGTGGTCTGACCAGTAGGACTATGTTCTTATCACGTGCATCTATGCCCCTTTTGATGCAACCCATTATCTTATTGGCCTTGGCAGCAGCTGCCTGACACTGTTTTTTATAGCTTAGTTTGCTGTTCACTAAAATTCCTAGGTCCTTTTCCATGTCAGTGTTGCCCAGTGTTTTACCATTTAGTATGTACGGGTGACTTGCATTATTCCTAGCCATGTGCATAACCTTACATTTGTCAGTGTTAAAACTTAACTGCCCAAGTCTCCAATCTATCCAGATCCCTCTGTAGCAATATACTGTCCTCTGTAGTATATATATACAGTATACTGTCCTCTGTAATATACCGGTATATATACAGTGTACTGTCCTCTGTAGTATATATACATTAAACTGTCCTCTTCCATGTTAATTACTTTATGCAGTTTAGTGTCATCGGCAATAATTGATATTTTACTATGCAAACCTTCAACAAGATCATTAATAAATATATTGAACAGAATAGGGCCCAATAAGGACCCCTGAGGTACCCCACTAGTGACAGTGACCCAATCTGAGTGTGTACCGTTAATAACCACCCTCTGTTTTCTATCCCTCAGCCAGTTACTTACCCACATACAGACGTTTTCTCCCAGTCCGAGCATTCTCATTGTATATACTAACCTTTTATGTGGTACAGTGTCAAATGCTTTGGAGAAGTCCAGATATACGACATCTATTGATTCGCCGCTGTCAAGTCTAGAACTTACCTCCTCATAGAAACTGATTAAATTAGTTTGACATGACCGATCCCTCATGAAGCCATGCTGATATGGCGTTATTTGCTTATTTTCATTGAGGTGCTCCAAGATAGCATCTCTTAGAAAACCTTCAAACAGTTTACCCATGACGGATGTTAAACTTACCGGCCTATAGTTTCCGGGCTCTATTTTTGGACCCTTTTTGAATATTGGCACCCCATTTGCTATGCGCCAATCTTGTGGAACACTCCCTGTCAGAATATAAATATCAGAAATAAGGGTCTGGCTATGACATACCTTAATTCTCTTAGGATACTGGGGTGTATGCCATCTGGTCCTGGCAATTTGTCTATTTTAATCTTTTTAAGACGCCGTTGTACTTCTTCCAGGGTCAGACAGGGCACTTTTAATGGGGAATTTACTTTTACATTCTGCATTTCTTCTGACAGTTTATTTTTATCAGTGAATACAGTGGAGAAAAAAATATTTAATAGCTTTGCTTTCTTCTCATCGCTTTATATAAAGGCTTTATAATACCTAAAGCTGAGTACTTAAGTATTGCACAGACCTGCAGATACTATACTAGACTTATAGCTAGTGTGGCAATGTGAACATTGAAATGTGCAGTAAAGTCCTGGGGAAGCATAATAAAATGGGTGTTGTTTGCACCGGGAGCTTGTCACCAAGGGGTCCGCCTTGGTGGATAAAGGCCCCTAGATAGGTGTATGGCTGAGGAAAGCCGCATTTGTGTTCCATGTGTAAACAGGGCTCTCTAGGTGAGTCAGGGATACGCTTATGTGTTTAGTTAGAGCCTAGCCGGGCAAGGGTTTGTCATTTTGGTTGGATGTCACACGTGATAAGTTGAAGCTGCGACTTCATAACCTGTTTTGCTGAAACGTCCAGAATAAAACACAAGTTCGGACATTCTACCCTTGTCTGGTGAAGTAATTTGTGATGGCGACCCCCTAAAAGTAAACGATCCCTTACACTAGATATATATTTGCTATGTTTCACTGGAGCAGTAGAATAATCTGAAATGGCTGTATATAAGTAAGATAGAATGTGAATTAGGCACACCATGCACAATAATCTAGAATGGCTGTTGTATATAGATAAGATAGAATAAATCGAATAGCTGGTATGCAAATTAGACATACCATACAATACAGATATACCAAATAATCGTATATGAACAACATCAATGAACATAATACAATCATTATGAACTCCAATGATTTAGCAAATCGTGATGAAAGAACATGTTCTAGTATATGTAAAAACTCCATAAGAGCAATTTTGCCCCATATACAGAATAAAAAAGTCACAATAAATATCATAAAAATGTATATATAATTCATATAATGTGTGACACCATGTAAAGCTAGTGCACATAAAAAGTGAACGTGCCACAAGTGATACATGAAGGACTAGTTATTAAACAATATATATATGTTGTATGTGCTATATAAGACATATTGCCATCTAGAGACACACAAATAAAGTGATGTGTACTCTGACATCCCAAAGTAAAAGATGAAAAAAGAAAAATATAAATACAGAAAATGGTAAAAACTACGAACGTGAGAAAACTGAACAAAAAACACACAAAACTACTTTAAAAGTGACCAATATATGGGAGTGAAGTCCCACACGTCTGGATACAGACAGGTGTAACGCATCCCACATATTAAAAAAAAAGTGCATGTCACAAGTGCAGTCCACCATAGAGTAACTCCCTGGATCAACGACCCTCTATAGTAGCTATAGCCTGTAATATTATTACACTCCAGAAAATACACCCAGGCCCCCTCCTGAACTCTTTAGTGATGTCACCATCACCACCTCCTCAGGCAGAGAGTTCCATAGTCTCACTGCCTTTACCGTAAAGAATCCTCTTCTACAGTGGATGCGAAAGTTTGGGCAACCTTGTTCTTCGTCATGATTTCCTGTATAAATCGTTGGTTGTTGCGATAAAAATTTCAGTTAAATATATCTTATAGGAGAGACACACAGTGATATCTGAGAAGTGAAATTAAGCTTTATTGGATTTACAGAAAGTGTGCTATAACTGTTTTAAAACAAAATTAGGCAGGTGCATAAATTTTGGGCACCACAAAAAAGAAATGAAATCAATATTTAGTAGATCCTCCTCCTTTAGCAGAAATTACAGCCTCTAACGCTTCCTGTAGGTTCCAATGAGAGTCTGGATTCTGGTTGAAGGTTTTTGGACCATTCCTCCTTTACAAAACATCTTTAGTTCATTCAGGTTTGATGGCTTCCGAGCATAGACAGCTCTCTTTAAGTCCACACCACAGGATTTTCCTATTATATTCAGGTCTGGGGATGAGATGGCCATTCCAGAACGTTGTACTTGTTCCTCTGCATAAATGCCTTAGTGGATTTTGAGCAGTGTTTAGGGTCGTTGTCTTGTTTGAAAGATCCAGCCCCGGCGCATCTTCAGCTTTGTCCCTGATTCCTGGACATTGGTCTCCAGATCTGCTCATACTGAGTGGAATCCGTGCGTCCCTCAACTTTGACCAAGATTCCCAGTCCCTGCACTGGCCACACTAGCCCCACAGCATGATGGAACCACCACCATAGTTTTACTGTAGGTTGCAGGTGTTTTTCTTGGAATGCTGTGTTCTTTTTCCTCCATGCATAACACACCCTTGTTATGGCCAAATAACTCAATTTTAGTTTCATCACTCCACAGCACCTTATTCCAAAATGAAGCTGGCGCTTGTCCAAATGTGCTTTAGCCCACCTCAAGCGGAGAAAAGGCTTCCTCTGCATCACTCTCGCATACCAGCATCTCCTTGTGTAAAGTGCGCCCGAATGGTTGAACGATGCACAGTGACTCATCTGCAGCAAGATGATGTTGTAGGTCTTTGGTGCTGGTCTGTGGGGTGACTCAGACTGTTCTCACCATTCGTCGCTTCTGTCTATCCGCGATTTTTCTTGGTCTCTGCCACTTCGAGCCTTAACTTGAACTGAGCCTGTGTCTTCCATTTCCTCAATATGTTCCTAACTGTGGAAACAGACGGCTGAAATCTCTGAGACGGCTTTCTGTATCCTTCCCCTAAACCATGATGGTGAACAATCTTTGTCTTCAGGGTCATTTGAGAGTTGTTTTGAGACCCCCCTAGTTGCTACTTTCCAGAGAAAATTAAAGGAGGAGGGAAACTTACAATTGACCCCCTTAAATACTCCTTTCTCCTAATTGGATTCACCTGTGTATGTAGGGTCAGGGGTCACTGAGCTTACCAACCCAATTTTAGTTCCAATAGTTAGTTCTAAAGGTTTTGGAATCAATAAATGACAACAGTGCCCAAATTTATGCACCTGCCTAATTTTATTTAAACAATTATATCACACATTCTGGTCAATCAATAAACTTCATTTCAACTTCTCAAATATCACTGTGTGTGTCTCCTATATGATATATTTAACTGACATTTTTTATCGTAACAACCAACGATTATACAGGAAATCATGATGATTAACAAGGTTGCCCAACTTTAGCATCCCACTGTATGTTTGTGTACAAACTTCTTTCCTCCAGACGCAGAGGATGTCCCCTTGTCACAGTTCCTGGGGATAAATAGATGATGGGAGAGATCTCTGTACTGACCCCTGATATATTTATGCTTAGTAATTAGATCTCCCCTCAGTCGTCTATTTTTTAAAGTGAATAATCCAAATTTTTATAATCTTTCAGGGTACTGTAGTTCCCCCATTCTAGTTATTACTTTAGTTGCCCTCCTCTGAACCCTCTCCTCCCTCTCCTTGTTCACAGGAGTCCAGAACTGTACACAGTCCTCCATGTGTGGTCCTGACCAGTGATTTGTAAGGTGTAGGACTATGTTCTCATCACCGGCATCTTGCCCCTTTTGATGCAACTTATTATCTATTGGCCTTGGCAGCAGCTGCCTGACACTGGTTTCTACAGCTTAGTTTGCTTTTCACTAAAATTCCTAGATCCTTTTCCATGTCAGTGTTGCCCAGTGTTTTACCCATTTAGTATGTACGGGGTGACTTGCATTATTTCTTCCCATGTGCATAACCTTACATTTGTTAGTGTTAAACCTCATCTGCCACTTCTCTGCCCAAGCCTCCATCTATCCAGATCCCTCTGTAGCAGTATACTGTCCTCTGTAATATATATATATACACAGTATACTGTCCTCTGTAGTATATATACAGTATACTGTCCTCTTCCGTGTCAATTACTTTACACAGTTTAGTGTCATATGCAAAAATTGATATTTTACTGCTGCAAGCCTTCTACAAGATCCATTAATAAATATATTTGAAGAGAGTAGGGCCAATACTGACCCCGTAGGTACTCCACTCGTGACTGTCACAGATGAGCGTATTGGGGAGGGTGCACCACAATGAGGGACAGGAGGAAGTAGAAGTCACTAGACCCCCTGAAGCTAGGGAAGGAAAGGTCACACACCCTAAAGAAACCCTACTCCTTGCCCGGACTCCTAACCGTATGAGCAAACCTTGAAGGTAGGAGTGCTCATACACAGTAACCTGGGAACCCTAGAAGCCCCTCGAGCGACCTAGGAGTATGAGACAGGGTAAGAGCCAAACCAGTTCCTTCCCAGATAAAGGAAACTAGCATATCTTTGAGGTCTAGTAACAGAGACAAGGGGAGAAACAAACAAACGTAAAGAGACAAGACACTTATCACTTTTGAAGATAAGTCTGGACGAGCAGGAACACCAAAGACGACACACTCTCTTTCACAAACCAAATAAAGCTATTTACTGCAAGGAGTGATGGGAGTAGCTAGACTAAATAGGTAATAGTGATGACCACTATGCTGCACCTGAGACTAGAGGTGTGGTCATTACCATTAACATCAATGAAAGAAAGTGAAACCAAAATAGGCTGTCAGATGACATCACGTGCAGCCAGTCTCTCAGATCTTCTAACACCCATCGCAGGAGGGACCGTGACAGTACCCCCCCCCCCCTTCTACGGGTGGCCTCCGGACACCCAGGACCGACTTTATCTGGATGAGCTCTGTGATAGGCCCTCACCAGGCGACTGGCATTAACGTCGGCCGCTGGGACCCTCATCCTCTCCTCTGGTCTGTAACCCCTCCAGTTAACGAGATACTAGAGGGATCTACGGAGAACTCAGGAGTCAATTATCCTGGCAATTTGAATTTCCAAATTACCGTCCACCATGACAGGAGCGGGAGGCAAGGAGGACCGCACAACCAGTTCCACATATCTCTTCAACAACGACTTATGGAACACATTATGAATTTTCAAAGCTTGAGGAAGCTCAAGACGAAAGGCTACAGGGTTAACAGTGGCAGTGATATTAAATGGAACACTAAACCTTGGACCCAAATCCAAGAGGGTATTTTCCACTTAATGTTTCCTTGTGGACAGCCACATAGAATCACCCACTCATACGTCTCTTGTCAGCCATAAGTTTATACTTCTTGCCCATCTTTTTCAGAAGAGGAAATATTTCCTCTTCAGGTATACAGAAGTCTCCGTGCCAGAAAATGTACCAAATTGCAGGTGGAACCCATATGCCCAAAAAACTGTGACTTATCAGTGGACTCCTGCCTAGGGTTTTTATGGCAAACTATGCAAAGACAAGAATAAAGACCACACTACTCCTGGTTCTTGGAGACAAAACTTTTTAAGTAAGTTTCCAGATTCTGATTCGTGTGCTCAGTCTGTCCGTTCGACTGAGGATGAAAGGCCGAAGAGAAGGACAATTGTGCCCTCAGATGAGTACAAAACACCTTCCAGAATCTGGAAACAAACTGAGTCCCTCTATCAGACACCACACCAGAGGGAATACCATGTAGTTTCACAATGTTGTCGACAAACACCTGTGCAAGAGTTTTAGCATTGGGTAGACCTGGTAATGGTATAAAGTGTGCCATCTTACTAAATCGATCAACAACAACCATAATCACAGTCTTCCCTGAAGAATTTGGTAAATCAGTGATAAAATCCATAGATAAATGAGTCCATGGTCTGGACGAGATGGGCAACGGAATTAAGATCTGGAAGGCCGAGTATGTCTCACCTTAGCTTGTGCACAAGTACCACAAGCTGACACAAAGTCCTCAACACACTTACGCAACCCCGGCCACCAGTGAGAACAGTACAGTGATGTTCCTCGAACACCTTGTGATGGAATTCAAAGGAACAAACAACTTCCCTGGAGGGCAAGAATCCGGTGCTTCTCCCCTGGGTCTCCAATACCTCTGCCTCAAGGTCAGGATATAGGGTGGATATAACTACCCCTTTGGACAATATCAGACCAGGATCTTCCGAATCACCGCCCGCAGGAAAGCTATGTAACAAAGCATCAGCCTTGACGTTTTTAACCCCAGAGCGATAGGTGAAAATTAAATTAAATCTGGTAAAAAAACAACGACCATCTGGCCTGTCTTGGGTTCAGGTCGTTTAGCCGACTCTAAGTAAGCCAGATTCTAGTGATCAGTAAGCACATTAATAGGATGAATTTGCTCCCTCCATCCAATGACCGCCATTCTTCAAAAGCCAATTTAATGGCCAGCAATTAATTATTACCTACGTCATAATTTATTTCAGCAGTCGAGAGTTTCTTAGAGAAGAAAGCACATTAGCGCCATTTACTAAGTGAAGAACCCTGTGACAAGACCGCTCCTACCCCAACCTCAGATGCGTTAACCTCCACAATGAACGGCTGTGACACATCCGGTTGCACCAGTATAGGGGCAGAAGCAAAACACTCCTTCACCGCTACAAAGGCTTGTAATGCCGCATCAGACCAGAGTGAGACATCCGAACCTTTCCTAGTCATGTCCGTTAAAGGTTTAACCACAGTGGGGTAGTTCAAAATTAATTCACTGTAGTAGTTGGTGGACCCCAAAAGCCGCAAAGCGCTTTCAAATTTTTGGAACGATCCCAGTCCAGCACAGCTCGAACTTTCTCAGGATCCATCCGTAAACCTGAAGATGAGAGCAGGTAACCCAAGAATTGCACTTCCTGAACTGCAAATACACACTTCTCCATCTTAGCATACAACTTATTCTCTCTTAGGATCTGTAACACCTGTTTTACGTGGTCCTGATGAGTCTCCATATCAGAAGAATAAATTAGTATGTCATCCAGATACACAACAGTAAATCTCCCCACCAGATGATGAAAGATGTCATTAACGAAATGTTGAAACACTGCAGGCGCATTGGTTAACCCAAAAGGCATGACCAGATTCTCAAAATGGCCCTCAGGGGTATTAAAAGCCGTCTTCCATTCATCCCCTTCCTTGATCCTGACCAGATTATATGCCCCCCTCAAATCCAACTTGGAGAACACCTTGGCACCGACAATCTGATTAAACAAATCTGGGATCAAAGGAAGGGGGTAAGGATCACAGACAGTAATACTATTGAGTTCATGGAAGTCCAAACATGGCCTTAGGGTTCCGTCCTTTTTTTAACAAACAGAAACCATGCAGCCACTGGGGATTTGGATGGTCTGATATGTCCCTTAGCCAAACTCTCGGTAATATATTCTCGCATGGCCGCTCTTTCGGGTTCAGAAAGACTATACAACCGAGATTTTGGCAATTTAACTCCGGGAATAGATTGATGGGGCAATCATATTCCCGATGCAGAGGTGATTTCTGGCCTCCAATTTCAGAAAATACATCAGAAAAGTCAGATATAAATGAGGGGACAGCTTTAGTGGATACAACAGAAAGCGATGTATTAAGACAGTTGTCCATGCAATAATCACTTTAATCGAGAATCTGTCTCGCTTGTCAATCAATAGTAGGATTATGTTTACTTAACCATGGCAAGCCCAAAACCAATGGGGCAGGCAGACTCTCCAACACAAAACACGAACTGAGTTCCTGATGAAAATCCCCCACTCTCAAACTGATGTCCTGGACTATCTGTGATAAGCATGTAACGGATCTCCTAGCACCCCACCCGGGTACCTCCGTCGATAGATGCTCTTAGTGCTTCCCTAGTGCTTCTCCAAGCACTCCACTTGACACCGTAAGCGCTGCAGACCCTACAAACCGCCGAAGCTTGGTTGAGGCCTCACCGTCTCCTACCCACCCTGGACCTAGGACAAGGCTCCAGGCTCCAGTGGGTGAACCTCTCCTACATCCAGAGAGCAGGAACAGCTCTTACAAGAGCTAGTAGTTATAGCCAGGGAGTATAGCAAATCTTCAGCGTATAGCAATCCCAGTGTCGATCAGTTACCCAAACACCAGCCTCAACATGATAAAGGGTAAAACATGGGACTCTTTATTGAGGGCTACCCGCCCGTATTTATGCAGGTCCCGATCTGGTGGACACGCCCCTAGGGACCAGAAGAAGACTGTGACACAGGACAGATATGCAGGCAATTCAGGATACACAGACACAATTCATCCCCACAATGCATCATGGTTTCCTCTCTCTGCCCTGGAGACATCCGAGGAGTAATACATATATCTCTCAAGACAAAAAAGGGAAATCGCCAATACACATGTGGGGACAACAGGACTGAAATCACCATTTAAACATGCAATGTCAACATACCCTAACAGTAAACACAGACATTTAACATATCCCCTGATTAGCTCGAGTCTGAGTGCATATCATAGGTGAACGTGAGGACATGCAGCCAACCTAATGTCCCCTTTTTCCACAGAATATGCAAGACTCCCTACTCTATGACCAAAACTTTTGTCAGGCAGATCCAGGAGTAGCTCCCACCCAACTGCATGGGATCTCACCAGACATAAACTCGAGTGCCCCTCTCTCACCCAAAGTGTCAGAGGAAGCCGCCACCTCATATGATAGTACATCCTGAGAGTGAGGGACCTTAGATCTCTGTCACAGTCGTTCTATCAAAACGTACAGCAAGTGACATCGCCGACTCAATGACTCAGGATTCTCGTGAAAGGCCAACGCGGTCTTTCATGCCTCTCAGATCATTTCAGATTTTTCTCATTTTGAGCAGTATCTCTATTTCTGTCAGGTAAGTGGGAAGCAAGAATAATATTCCCATTCTTACAGAAGATAGAAGTTATCAGATGTAGCAGAGTCAGGTGTTCAGATACAGTACAGTATACAGGGAGTGCAGAATTATTAGGCAAGTTGTATTTTTGAGGATTAATTTTATTATTGAACAACAACCATGTTTCATGAACCCAAAAAACTCATTAATATCAAAGTGAATATTTTTGGACAGTAGTTTTTAGTTTGTTTTTAGTTTTAGCTATTTTAGGGGGAGATCTGTGTGTGCAGGTGACTATTACTGTGCATAATTATTAGGCAACTTAACAAACAAACAAATATATACCCATTTCAATTATTTATTTTATACCAGTGAAACCAATATAACATCTCAACATTCACAAATATAAATTTATGACATTCAAAACAAAACAAATCAGTGACCAATTTAGCCACCTTTTTTGCAAGGACACTCAAAAGCTGCCATCCATGGATTCTGTTCAGTGTTTTGATCTGTTCACCATCAACATTGCGTGCAGCAGCAACCACACAGCCCTCCCAGACACTGTTCAGAGAGGTGTACTGTTTTCCCTCCTTGTAAATCTCACATTTGTGATGGACCACACAGGTTTCAATGGGGTTCAGATCAGGTGAACAAGGAGGCATTGTCATTAGATTTTCTTCTTTTTACCCTTTCTTGCCAGCCACCGCTGTGGAGTACTTGGACCGCGTGTGATGGAGCATTGTCCTGCATGAAAATCATGTTTTTCTTGAAGGATGCAGACTTCTTCCTGTACCACTGCTTGAAGAAGGTGTCTTCCAGAAACTGGCAGTAGGACTGGAGTTGAGCTTGACTCAATCTCACCCAAAAAGGCCCCACAAGCTCATCTTTGATTGATACCAGCCCAAACCAGTACTCCACCTCCACCTTGCTGGCGTCTGAGTCGGACTGGAGCTCTCTGCCCTTTACCAATCCAGCCACGGGCCCATCCATCTGGCCATCAAGACTAACTCTCATTTCATCAGTCCATAAAACCTTAGAAAATCAGTCTTGAGATATTTTCCTTGGCCCAGTCTTGACGTTTCAGCTTGTGTGTCTTGTTCAGTGGTGGTCGTCTTTCAGCCTTTCTTACCTTGGCCATGTCTCTGAGTATTGCACACCCTTGTGCTTTTGGGCACTCCCAGTGATGTTGTAGCTCTGAAATATGGCCAAACTGGTGGCAAGTGCATCTTGGCAGCTGCACGCTTGACCTTTTCCTCAGTTCATGGGCAGTTATTTGCGCCTTGGTTTTTCACACGCTTTCTTGCGATCCCCACCCCTGTTTGACTATTTGAATGAAACGCTTGATTGTTCGATGATCACGCTCAGAAGCTTTGCAATTTTAAGAGTGCTGCCATTCCCTCTGCAAGATATCTCACTATTTTTGACTTTTCTGAGCCTGTCAAGTCCTTCTTTTGACCCATTTTGCCAAAGGAAAGGAAGTTGCCTAATAATTACGCACACCTAATATAGGGTGTTGATGTCATTAGACCACACCCCTTCTCATTACAGAGATGCACATCACCTAATATGCTTAATTGGTAGTAGGCTTTCGAGCCTACCTAAGTTGGAGTAAGACACATGAATAAAGAGGATGATGTGGTCAAAATACTCATTTGCCTAATAATTCTGCACGCAGTGTATAGTATGTCACATATCCTTCCTTTACCTGCACTACCTACTGTAGAAAGAAAGAAGCAGCGTTATCGCAGCGTACACATGAGCTACACTCCGAGCCTCTACTACTGTCAGATCAGTCTTTTCAGCGCTGCAGTAAGAGTGCACACACCTCCACTCTCCGCTCACCCCCAACACACCTCCACTGTCCGCTCACCCCCACACATCTCCACTGTCCGCTTACCCCCACACACCTCCACTGTTCACTCACCCCCACTGTCCGCTCACCCCCACACATCTCCACTGTCCGCTCACCCCCCACACACCTCCACTGTCCGCTTACCCCATACACCTCCACTGTCCACTCACCCCCACTGTCCGCTCACCCCCACACACCTCCACTGTCCGCTCACTCCCACACACCTCCACTGTCCGCTCACCCCCATACACCTCCACTGTCCGCTCACCCACATACACCTCCACTTTCCGCTCACCCCCACACACCTCCACTGTCTGCTCACCCCCATACACCTCCACTGTCCGCTCACCCCCACACACCTCCACTGTCCGCTCACTCCCACACACCTCCACTGTCCGCTCACCCCCATACACCTCCACTGTCCGCTCACCCACATACACCTCCACTGTCCGCTCACCCCCACACACCTCCACTGTCCGCTCACTCCCACACACCTCCACTGTCCGCTCACTCCCACACACCTCCACAGTCCGCTCACCCCCTTAACACCTCCACTGTCCGCAACACCCACATGCACCTCCACTGTCCGCTCACCCCCATACACCATCCACTGTCTGCTCACCCCCATAAACCTCCACTGTCCGCTCACCCCACACACCCTCCACTGTCCTGCTCAACCCCATACACCTCCACTGTCCCGCTCAAACCCCCATACACCTCCACTGTCGCTCACCCCCCACGAACCTCCACTGTCCGCTCACCACACACACCTCCACTGTCCGCTCACCCACACACACCTCACTGTCGCTTACCCCATACACCTCCACTGTCTGCTCACCCCCCACACACCTCCACTGTCCGCTCACCCCCACACACCTCACTGTCTGCTCACCCCCCACACACCTCCACTGGTCCGCTCACCCCACATACACCTCACTGTCCGCTCACCCACATACACCTCCACTGTCCGCTCACCCACATACACCTCCACTGTCCGCTCACCCCCACACACCTCCACTGTCCGCTCACCCCCACACACCTCCACTGTCCGCTCACCCCCACACACCTCCACTGTCCGCTCACCCCCACACACCTCCACTGTCCGCTCACCCCCACACACCTCCACTGTCCGCTCACCCCCACACACCTCCACTGTCCGCTCACCCCCACACACCTCCACTGTCCGCTCACCCCCACACACCTCCACTGCCCGCTCACCCCCACACACCTCCACTGTCCGCTCACCCCCCACACACCGCCATTGTCCGCTCAACCCCCACACATCTCCACTGCCCGCTCACCCCCACACACCTCCACTGTCCGCTCACCCCCCACACACCTCCACTGTCCGCTCACCCCCATACACCTCCACTGTCCGCTCACCCACATACACCTCCACTGTCCGCTCACCCCCACACACCTCCACTGTCCGCTCACCCCCACACACCTCCACTGTCCGCTCACCCCCACACACCCCCACTGTTCGCTCACCCCCACACACCTCCACTGTCCGCTCACCCCCATACACCTCCACTGTCCGCTCACCCCCATACACCTCCACTGTCTGCTCACCCCCACACACCTCCACTGTTCGCTCACCCCCACGAACCTCCACTGTCCGCTCACCCCCATACACCTCCACTGTCCACTCACCCCCACACACCTCCACTGTCCGCTCACCCCCACGAACCTCCACTGTCCGCTCACCCCCATACATCTCCACTGTCCGCTCACCCCCACGAACCTCCACTGTCCGCTCACCCCCATACACCTCCACTGTCCGCTCACCCCCACACACCTCCACTGTCCGCTCACCCCCACACACCTCCACTGTCCGCTCACTCCCACACACCTCCACTGTCCGCTCACCCCCACACACCTCCACTGTCCGCTCACCCCCACACACTTCCACTGTCCGCTCACCCACACGCACCTCCACTGTCCGCTCACCCCCACACACCTCCACTGTCCGCTCACCCCCATACACCTCCACTGTCCGCTCACCCACATACACCTCCACTGTCCGCTCACCCCCACACACCTCCACTGTCCGCTCACCCCCACACACCTTCACTGTCCGCTCACCCCCATACACCTCCACTGTCCGCTCACCCCCCACGAACCTCCACTGTCCGCTCACCCACATGCACCTCCACTGTCCGCTCACCCACATACACCTCCACTGTCCGCTCACCCCCACACACCTCCACTGTCCGCTCACCCCCACACACCTCCACTGTCCGCTCACCCACATGCACCTCCACTGTCCGCTCACCCCCATACACCTCCACTGTCCGCTCACCCCCCACGAACCTCCACTGTCCGCTCACCCACATACACCTCCACTGTCCGCTCACCCACATACACCTCCACTGTCCGCTCACCCCCCATACACCTCCACTGTCTGCTCACCCCCATAAACCTCCACTGTCCGCTCACCCCACTGTTCGCTCACCCCCACACACCTCCACTGTCCGCTCCCCCACATACACCTCCACTGTCCGCTCACCCCATACCACCTCCACGGTCCCGCTCACCCCACACACTTCCACTGTCCGCTACCCACACGCACCTCACTGTCCGCTCACCCCCACCACACCTCCACTGTCCGCTCACCCCCATACACCTCCACTGTCCGCTCACCCCCACACACCTCCACTGTCCCGCTCACCCCCACAACACTCCACTGCCCGCCTCACCCCCACACACCTCCACTGTCGCTCACCCCCACACACCTCCACTGTCCGCTCACTCCCAACACACCTCCACTGTCCGCTCACCCCCACACTCATCCACTGTCCGCTCACCCCCACCCACTTCACTGTCCGCTCACCCACTCGCACCTCCACTGTCGCTCACCCCCACACACCTCCACTGTCGCTCCACCCCCATACACCTCCACTGTCGCTCACCCACATACACCTCCACTGTCCGCTCACCCCCACACACCTCCACTGTCCGCTCCACCCCCACACACACCTCCACTGTCCGCTCACCCCCATACACCTCCACTGTCCGCTCACCCCCCACGAACCTCCACTATGTCCGCTCACCACATGCACCTCCACTGTCCGCTCACCCACATACACCTCCACTGTCCGCTCACCCCACAACACCTCCACTGTCGCTCACCCCCACACACCTCCACTGTCCGCTCACCCACATGCACCTCCACTGTCCGCTCACCCCCATACACCTCCACTGTCCGCTCACCCCCACGCACCTCCACTGTCCGCTCACCCACATGCACCTCCACTGTCCGCTCACCCACATACACCTCCACTGTCCGCTCACCCCCACACACCTCCACTGTCCGCTCACCCCCACACACCCTCCACTGTCCGCTCACCCCCATACACCTCACTGTCCGCTCACCCCCCCACGAACCTCCACTGTCCGCTCACCCACACACACCTCCACTGTCCGCTCACCCACATCCACCTCCACTGTCCCGCTCACCCCCACACACCTCCACTGTCCGCTCACCCCCACACACCTCCACTGTCCGCTCACCCACATGCACCTCCACTGTCCGCTCACCCCCATACACCTCCACTGTCCGCTCACCCCCCACGAACCTCCACTGTCCGCTCACCCACATACACCTCCACTGTCCGCTCACCCACATACACCTCCACTGTCCGCTCACCCCCACACACCTCCACTGTCCGCTCACCCCCACACACCTCCACTGTCCGCTCACCCACATGCACCTCCACTGTCCGCTCACCCACATACACCTCCACTGTCCGCTCACCCACATGCACCTCCACTGTCCGCTCACCCCCATACACCTCCACTGTCTGCTCACCCCCATAAACCTCCACTGTCCGCTCACCCACACACACCTCCACTGTCCGCTCACCCCCCCCACACCTCCACTGTCCGCTCACTCCAGCATTATCTAACTTGCTGTATAAAGCTATGGAGTTGTGGCTGTGATATCTATTTATTTATACATACTAAGGCCTCTTTCACACAACCGTTTTTTTTTACGTTTACGGACCGTTTTTTGCATTCCATATACGGTCCATATACGGAACTATTCATTTCAATGGTTCCGCAAAAAAAAAAAAAATTTACTCTGTATGCATTCCGTTTCCGTATTTCCGTTTTTCCATTCCGTTGAAAGATAGAACATGTCCTATTATTGCCTGCAAATCACGCTCAGTGTCTCCATTTAAGTCAATAGCTCGCCAAAAAAAACGGAACACATACGGAAATGCATCCGTATGTCTTTCTTATCCGTTCCGTTTTTGCGGAACCATCTATTGAAAATTTTATGCCTAACCTAATTTTTTCTATGTAATTACTGTATACTGTATATGCCATACGGAAAAACGGAATGGAAAAACGGAATAGAAACGGAAACACAACAGAAACAAAATATGGAACAACGGATCCGTGAAAAACAGACGGCAAAACACTGAAAAAGCCATACGGTCGTGTGAAAGAGGCCTAACTAGAGACCGAGCACAATTATATCTTCATGTTCTCATACGGCACATCCGTGGGATTCAATTAACTACTGATTTTTGTTTTTATATTTATTTCTATTTTACTTGTATTTTTATCTCTATCTTATTTATATGGTATAAAAGCTGTAGCTCTATATACAAACCCAGAAGGAGGAGTGCGTACCAATTTTATTAAATATTAATTTTTTATTTAACCCCTTCCTGGCTGGAAGGAAACCTTCTGTATTCTCTCTATAATAAGGGGCGTGCTGTGGTGCCAAGGACATGTGAGAGGCGGAAGAAAAGACCTGGTATTCTGTTCATGAACCAGGAGGTGCAGGATGAACAGTGTTACAGGTCAAACTTATTAATAAAGGGCATATACAGTATATACAGTGTTAATATAGCAGATACTTTCTTATTTAATCTTTTTTGTCTATAGGGATAGTCCAACATTACAATAACAGATTGGCACTTTACTTTCATGGAGTTTGACTCCTGAGATATGGATGGGGTTGTATAGGGTTGTGCCCTCCCCCTGCAGCATTGGAGCCCCCAGGGCACTCAACAGTACACAGTCAAAAGCAGGCTTATGCCTCTTGCACACAAACTGCAGCCCGCAATGCACGAACACCAACCGTGGGGCAGCCGCAGCGGATTGCGGACCCATTCACTTTAGGAGGAGGAGGAGGCTGCTGGGTCTTAGTGCAGAGGGATTTATCTGTGTGTAGAATTCCCAGGCCATGTGCTAAACTCTGGACACCTGCCAGGGCTGTCACACTCCAGTTGATTTCTCAGATTTGACCCAGGGTAACGTGCGCCGAGGCTGCATCTAGAGATTTCCAGGTCAAAATGCCAATGAGACCGTAGCTTTCAATCACCAAGATGGAAATATCTGGATTATTGGAGGGTATATGTAGAAAATATGTGATATCTGTTTCTGGGAAAGCTGGATTATTCACCAGTATTACCCATGTTACAGTATATCTTATGGTCCCCTGTCCTTCTCTCATAATACTGTAGGATAAATTTACCTAGATGTGCAAAAATAACTCTAGGAAAGCAGAGAGACAATCGGGAAAGCAGAGAGACAATCGGGAAAGTAGAGAGACAATCAGGAAAGCAGAGCGACAATCGGGAAAGCAGAGCGACAATCTGGAAAGCAGAGAGATAATCAGGAAAGCAGAGCGACAATCGGGAAAGCAGAGAGTTAATCAGGAAAGCAGAGAGACAATCGGGAAAGCAGAGATACAAGTGGGAAAGCAGAGTGACAATCGGGAAAGCAGAGAGACAATCGGGAAAGCAGAGAGACAATCGGGAAAGCAGAGAGACAATCGGGAAAGCAGAGAGACAATCGGGAAAGCAGAGTGACAATCGGGAAAGCAGAGCGACAATCGGGAAAGCAGAGCGACAATCGGGAAAGCAGAGCGACAATCGGGAAAGCAGAGAGACAATCGGGAAAGCAGAGAGACAATCGGGAAAGCAGAGCGACAATCGGGAAAGCAGAGATACAATCAGGAAAGCAGAGAGATAATCGGGAAAGCAGAGCGACAATCGGGAAAGCAGAGAGACAATCGGGAAAGCAGAGAGACAATCGGGAAAGCAGAGAGACAATCGGGAAAGCAGAGCGACAATCGGGAAAGCAGAGAGACAATCGGGAAAGCAGAGAGACAATCGGGAAAGCAGAGCGACAATCGGGAAAGCAGAGCGACAATCGGGAAAGCAGAGAGATAATCGGGAAAGCAGAGATACAATCAGGAAAGCAGAGAGATAATCAGGAAAGCAGAGCGACAATCGGGAAAGCAGAGAGATAATCGGGAAAGCAGAGATACAATCGGGAAAGCAGAGTGACAAGTGGGAAAGCAGAGAGACAATCGGGAAAGCAGAGAGACAATCGGGAAAGCAGAGATACAATCGGGAAAGCAGAGATACAAGTGGGAAAGCAGAGAGACAATCAGCAAAGCACAGAGACAATCGGGAAAGCAGAGAGACAATCAGTAAAGCACAGAGACAATCGGGAAAGCAGAGAGACAATCGGGAAAGCAGAGCGACAATCGGGAAAGCAGAGCGACAATCGGGAAAGCAGAGATACAATCGGGAAAGCAGAGTGACAAGTGGGAAAGCAGAGAGACAATCGGGAAAGCAGAGAGACAATCGGGAAAGCAGAGATACAATCGGGAAAGCAGAGATACAAGTTGGAAAGCAGAGAGACAATCAGTAAAGCACAGAGACAATCGGGAAAGCAGAGAGACAATCAGTAAAGCACAGAGACAATCGGGAAAGCAGAGAGACAATCGGGAAAGCAGAGTGACAATCGGGAAAGCAGAGCGACAATCGGGAAAGCAGAGCGACAATCGGGAAAGCAGAGAGACAATCGGGAAAGCAGAGAGACAATCGGGAAAGCAGAGATACAATCGGGAAAGCAGAGAGACAATCGGGAAAGCAGAGCGACAATCAGGAAAGCAGAGCGACAATCGGAAAAGCAGAGATACAATCGGGAAAGCAGAGAGACAATCGGGAAAGCAGAGCGACAATCGGGAAAGCAGAGCGACAATCGGGAAAGCAGAGAGACAATCGGGAAAGCAGAGATACAATCGGGAAAGCAGAGAGACAATCGGGAAAGCAGAGAGACAATCGGGAAAGCAGAGAGACAATCGGGAAAGCAGAGATACAAGTGGAAAAGCAGAGAGACAATCGGGAAAGCACAGAGACAATCGGTTAAGCACAGAGACAATCGGGAAAGCAGAGAGACAATCGGGAAAGCAGAGAGACAATCGGGAAAGCAGAGCGACAATCGGGAAAGCAGAGAGACAATCGGGAAAGCAGAGAGACAATCGGGAAAGCAGAGATACAATCGGGAAAGCAGAGAGACAATCGGGAAAGCAGAGAGACAATCGGGAAAGCAGAGATACAATCGGGAAAGCAGAGATACAAGTGGAAAAGCAGAGAGACAATCGGGGAAAGCACAGAGACAATCGGTTAAGCACAGAGACAATCGGGAAAGCAGAGAGACAATCGGGAAAGCAGAGAGACAATCGGGAAAGCAGAGCGACAATCGGGAAAGCAGAGAGACAATCGGGAAAGCAGAGAGACAATCGGGAAAGCAGAGAGACAATCGGGAAAGCAGAGAGACAATCGGGAAAGCAGAGAGACAATCGGGAAAGCAGAGATACAATCGGGAAAGCAGAGATACAAGTTGGAAAGCAGAGAGACAATCAGTAAAGCACAGAGACAATCGGGAAAGCAGAGAGACAAGTGGGAAAGCAGAGAGACAATCAGTAAAGCACAGAGACAACTCCTGTGAGAGATGAAACTATAACCATTGTACTTATTACCCAGCAAATATATTTCTAGATTGGTTTAATTCCTGTAATATATCTTCTGAGGTGTGAGGTACTTAGAGCCTCTGCAATATTCCAGGTTTAACTCATTAAATACAGGTTCCAAGCGGATCTATTTAGTGGACCATTCCCAAGGACTTGTTGGATGCATACTGTATTTCTGTAAATGCGTCCAACCCAAGACTTCTGTGTGTACACTCTGCAGGTCCGGTCATGGTTGCTGGGACGGGCGCTGTACACTTCTGGCATCTACAGTATATATATATATATATATAGCACATGTACTGTATATGGTAAGACTAGGAGGATGCAGTCCAGTATGTGCGGCTCCCCACCGCCGCAGCAGGTTCACTCTCTGCACCGGCATCATTCATCACATGGCCCTTACAGTTAGTGTCCTGATGGCAGCTGCCATCGTCCTTTAAAAGATCCATGTAATCCTGCCAGCCGGACATCTTCGGTGGGGAGACACTGACAGGGGCGACCAAGCGGTACGGGTGATAGCCAGAGTGGGAGCCCGGGGTAGGGATGAGGGTAGCCGGTATAAGGGCTCTCTCACCACCGGAGATAATCTGAGCTACGACAGTGGGGAAAAGCCAAGGCATTAGGGCAGCGCTCCGGTGTAGACCCCCTCCCCCTGTAATGCCGCTACAGTTCGCTCCAGTGCCGGAATCTACTTTCTGGTTCAAATACTAATACTGACTGCAGTTCCATGCGCCATCTGGTGTTCACAAACCAAAATTTCTCAATAGTCTATTTATGTGCTTCGGGTTTGCGAATGAAATTGGATATCGCTCTGCGCTCATACGATTCTGATGTGAGCGCTAGCGATACTACATCTGTAGCTCCCCCTAATTGCATGGGTTTGTCCCCAGTTATAAACCCAGAAGTATCTTCACCCAAAGTGTCAGAGGAAGACGATAAATTGTGTGATAGTACGTCCTGAGAGTGGGGGCCCCTAGATCTCTCTCTCTCAGGCGTCTATCCATGTGTATAGCTAGAGACATAGCGGCTTCCAGAGACTCAGGATTCTAATAAAAGGCCAAAGCATCCTTCAGCCTCTCTGATAGTCCCTGACAAAACTGACTATGGAGAGCCGGATCTTTCCACGCAGTATCCATAGCCCACCTCCTAAACTCAGAGCAATAGATATTAGCAGAACGCTCTCCCTGTGAAGGCCACGTAGCTTTGAAAAATTCATACTCCGACCGGAGAGACTGCGATCTGGTCGGCAGAGAAAAAGCCCATGACTGAGCGTCCCCTTTAAGCAACTAAATAACCACACCAACTCTCTGAATCTCATCCCCAGATGAGTGTGGACGTGGCCTAAAATACAATTTGCACTCTTCCCTAAACAAAATGAAATTATCACTTCCCCCAGAGAATCTGTCCGGGAGGGAAACTTTAGATTCGAGACCTGGTAACCACCACTAGGACCAGCAGCCTGTGGTCTCTGGATCTGCGAGATGGTCGTGCGGAGGTCATCTACCTCCAAAGACAGCCCTTGCAGCTGTACTGAAACAAGCAAATAAATGATGGTTTTGGCAGTTTATAATGTCACGTTCAGGTGTGGGACGGAAACACAACACTGAGCATAGGAGAAAAGGGGCGAGGGAATAAGGCCTGGAAACTAGGGAAAGTAGATGGACACCTCCTAGTAAAACCCTAATCAAAGTCCTAACTAACTATCAGTATGAACAGACCCCAGAGGTAGGTGAGTTCATACACAGGAATACCTAATGTCCTAACTCACCCTATAGGATCCTGGGACTAATGTCAGGACTGAGACAACCTGTTCCTCCAAAAGGAAGGACGAACAGGAGTCTCCCTCAGGCCTTAATACAAATGACAGGGAAATGCAACACACAAAATAACCCAAACAAAATACAAAAGGGTAAGAAAACACTTAACTTCAAGTGGCTATGGCAGCACCAGGAACTCAGCCGAGATCCACACACCAGCTATAAACAACTCAAACTGAAGCTATAAACCGCATAGCATAGTGGGAGAAACAACAATAAATAGAGAAGGTTAAATGACCATAATAGCCACACCTGGGGAAAGAAGGAGCGGCAAGTACCAGAAACAACACAGACGTCATTTGATCCAAACGGAAAACATGTCAGATCAAACCACGTGTTGCCAGTCTCACCGATCTCCTGCCACTTGTCGTGGGAACATCCTTGACATAGGATCTCTTCTCTATACAGAGGGCATACGTGTCATAAGGCTCAAGAAGCTACCTCTGCAACTCCTTCCATGATGCCTAAAACCCTCCGCTGCCAAGATACTTTCCCCAGCACAGGAATTGAAAGAACTGTCCAGAATCCTGAAGATAGCCAATCATCCAGGTATGGAACCACAGGAATTCTCTATGTTCTTAAGGAGGCAGCTGTAGTGGACACCACTACATGAAGGTGTGAATAGCTGAGGAGATCCTGAACAGATGGGCTGTGAATTGCAGGAGCATAACACCTTGCTCCTCACTCAGGAGCAGGGGCGGATTCAGTGCATGATAGGCCCGGCGCTGTCTACCCAACTTGGGCTCCTCCCTCCATTTTAGTTTAGTTTTTTTTATTTGTATGAAGAGGCTGCGGTGCTTCATGAGCGCCACAGTCTCTTCCTAGGCCATATGACATCTTCAGACTAAAAAAATACCCCAAATTGCGTCTTAAACTGAAAAATTTGGTTGCCAAATTTAAAATACATATAATAATAATAAAAAAGACATGGAGGAGAATAGAGCACCACATACCTCTTCCATCCAGTGACATCTCCTGTCATGTAGACCTTCTCTTTCCTCTTCTCCATTTGACCCAGACCACCATGGCAAATTCTTTCAGCCGCATCTCGTCTTTACAGTTTGTAACACAGACACGTTAGATTTCTCAATTTTTCCATCAACCTCCCCATCCTGGTGTCCCCACAGTGTCATCCTGCTGCCACTCCCAATACTGTGCCCGTTGTGCCCCCCAATGTCCCAGGAACTATACTGCTGAAAAAATTGTGACCCTAATAGACATAATTGGGGTAATTTATCAAACTGGTGTAAAGTAGAACTGTATTTCCAAAAGAGCTGTCAAATATGAAAGGTGGAACCTGATTGGCTGCTGTGGGCAACTAAGCCAGTTCTGCTTTACACCAGTCTGATAAATTACCCCAAATGTCCCTATAGTGTCCACAGCAGCTATAATGTCCCCTAGAGACCCCAGTAATAATAACACCCTATACTGTGCTCCAGGTAATAATCCCTGTATAGTGTCCCCAGAAATAATAGAATGGCCCCTACAGTGCCTCCCCAATAGCAACACCCCCATATAGTAATCCCCCCATAGTAATTTGCCCCACACAGTAATTTCCCCCAAACTTCCCCATATAGTAGTTTGCCCCCACACAGTAATTTCCCCGACATAGTAATTTCCACCACATTGCCCTCATATAGTAATTTACCCCACTCTGCCCCCACATAGTAATTTGCCCCCACATAGCAATTTCCCCACACTGCCCCATATAGTAATTTGCCCCCACATAGTAATTTGCCCCGACATAGTATTCCGTCCCATAATAATTTGGCCCCACACAGCCCCCACATTCCCCCCCATGTACTCGATGCGGGATGAGGCAGGCGTGCACACGTCACAGTGCTGCGTCCCGGCACAGGCGCGCAAAGACGTCATCACGCACGCCTGCGCCAGGATTTCACTACCGCATTGGCCTCAGGCCTACTAGGCCTGAAGCCTATGGCGGTGATCGCAACGGGACAGGGAGCTATGTGCTTTCATGCCCCGCCGTAGTATGTGGGCGTTCGGGTCGGCATTGGGCCCCCCAGCGGTGCTGGGCCCGGGGCTGCCGACCTGAACGTCCGTATTGTAATCCGCCACTGCTCAGGAGTTACGACCACCTTAGCTGAGATTATAAAACATGCAGCCATCCGGACTGACTGTCAAGGCTTTATATCCTCTTGTCTCAGTGTTGACTTCAGGAACGTCAGAGGAGATGTTTTACCTATGGAGGGTATATCTTTACCCTGAAGAACTGCTGTAATGATCATTTCATATATGATAAGGTCTACATTATCCTATCCAGCTCTGAACCCATGAGTCTACTTGACTCATACCAGAGAGCAACTTACCCATCGTAATCTAGGCCATAGATTTTTCTGACAACTCATGTGTTAGGAGTTGGCATCACAGCAAACGTATCATAGCTGGAACTCTAGACCTGAAGGATACATTTCCTTGGACTTTGGAGACAATATACCGCGTTTCTCCGAAAATAAGACAGGGTCTTATATTATTTTTTTCTCCAAAGAAAGGGTTAGGGCTTATTTTGGCTCCATGAACAACAATCACACATTTTTGCTTGAATAAAAAAACAGGAAGGTCCGGCGCGAGAGATGACAAGGTGCTGACTGGTGGATGCGGGGGAGGGAGCAGGACGTGCTCACCACCAATTGGCAGCAGAGAGGAGAAGGACATCCTCCTGCTGTGGGCTAGCGGCAGTACTGGGTAGAGAAGCCGTCCAGCAATGTACCCGTACGGTAGATGGAAGCGCGGCTGCATTTAGTGAAGCCGCCATCTGCGATGTATGCGCGGGTTTAGCGGCTTCACTGGAGGCTAAGTGCTGGCAGCCTGCACTGCTGTAACGCCTGCCTGCTTCCCATCAGCTGGGAGAGCAGAGATTTCCAGCGCCGAGGTCCTGCCCGCCCGCCCTATTAGTGAGCGATCCTGAATCACCCACACTTCCATCAATATAAATTACATTTAAGCCCTACTCCCAAAACCCTGCAAAATAGGGCTAGGTCTTATTTTCGGGGTAGGGCTTAATTTCGGGGGAAACACAGAAAGCAGCCACAGCAACCTGAGGGTAGGGTTCTCTCAGCTTGGAGGAGCGACCACAGACGGGCGTCAAACTCATAGTTCTGTCTCTGTAGGTCCAACAGAATTCCAGGATAATCTGGTTATAGAGTTATTACCTTTAGGCCTCATGCACACGGCGTGTTTCACAGATCATACCAGTGTATTACCGTACTGCGGCGGCAGCAGGGAGCGCACGGCGTCATAGCAACCAATGACTCCGTGCGCTCCTGATCTCAGCAGGAATCCAGCCCGTGGTTCCACGGACCGCTCACAACTGTGAAACACGGCCTTAGGAGTAGGAACCCACTTAGTTGTACTTTACAGGCCTGAAGCTGTGTACTTTGTACTCCGAGGAGGGCAGACACATTCACCTCAATAGATGATTCACTTTATGCAGATGAAAGATCTGATGACGTCTACACTTCCACAGAAGAAAACTGAGCAGATGACTGTTTGGCCTTATTCTCTCAGGTACAGCAGCTCCTGAGTAGAGGTGTAGGTCCCCAACCCAGACCAGAACAGCTTCCCACATTAGGCAGCAGAAGACCTGTTCAGTAAGGAGAGGCGGTCTATAGTGAATCCGGACTGAACTGGATCATTTCCAGGATGTTTACATTCGGCCATCATAGCTTTTTTCAAAGCTTCAACCACTTTGAAGGCCCTAGAACCCTACAGGTGGAGACCCCCTGGTCCTCATCCTGGTCCCCCAACCGGTCGGACATGAACAATCTCTTTGTTACTTTCTTCCCTTAGAATGAATATTCCCCTCTTTATTCTTCTCCTCCTCAGAGGAGGAAACAGTTTATCCTGAATTCTCCATCAGGGGCTTCCTCTTCAGACCTGCATTCCGGGAACAATTACATCTCAGTCTTCATGTCGTCCATAGGAGACTCTAGAGAGGTGACCACAGCTCTGTACAGACTGTTATATCAGAGAACTACAACCCCCAGCATGTCCAGAGGAGAGAACTACAACTCTCACAATGTCCAGACTGTTATATATCAGAGGAGAAGAGTACAGAATGTTATATGATATCTCAGAAGTAACACTCCAGGCTGTTATTGGAGGTTTCAGAGGAGAGAACTACAACTCCCAGCATTTTTACGAGGCTGAAGTTGGTTTCTTATTCGTCCAGTTTCTTATTCACTGAAGTTGGTTTCTTATTCGGCAGTTTCTTATACATTACTATGACAAATAAACCTTTTTTTCTCTTATTCCTCTGCAATAAATCTGTTTTTTTCTACATAAATGTTAAATATTATTTGTGAACAATCAGATTAATAAAAAAAATCTAGATTATTTGTGTTTTTACAAAAAAAAAACGATAGTGAAAAATGGATGAAAAAATATGCATTTTGAATAAGTAACTGAGGAATTTAAGGGGTTAAACGCTGTTGGGCCACTGATCTAAGGGTGGAAATATAAAGAGTAAGGACCCCTCCATAATACCCAACTGTACTCAGCCCGGCCCAAACTGTGGATTGGCATTAAAATAGGTGCCAACCTTGCCAACTATATACATTTTCAGCATTTTGAATAAGTAACTGAGGAATTTAAGGGATTAAACGCTGTTGGGCCACTAATCTAAGCGTGGAAATATAAAGAGTAAGGACCCCTCTATAATACCCAACTGTATCCAGCCTGGCCCAAACTGTGGATTGGCATTAAAATAGGTGCCAACCTTGCCAACTATATACATTTTCAGCATTTTGAATAAGTAACTGAGGAATTTAAGGGATTAAACGCTGTTGGGCCACTACTCTAAGGGTGGAAATATAAAGAGTAAGGACCCCTCCATAATACCCAACTGTACCCAGCCTGGCCCAAACTGTGGATTGGCAAGAAAACAGGTGCCAACCTTGCCAACTATATACATTTTCAGCATTTTGAATAAGTAACTGAGGAATTTAAGGGATTAAACGCCGTTGGGCCACTAATCTAAGGGTGGAAATATAAAGAGTAAGGACCCTTCTATAATACCCAACTGTATCCAGCCTGGCCCAAACTGTGGATTGGCAGGAAAACCAACCTTGCTAATATACATTTTCTACATTTTGAATAAGTAATGGAGAAATTTAAGGGGTTAAACGCCGTTGGGCCACTAATCTAAGGGTGGAAATATAAAGAGTAAGGACCCCTCTATAATACGCAACTGTACCCAGCCCGGCCCAAACTGTGGATTGGCATTAAAACAGCTGCCAACCTTGCCAACTATATACATTTTCAGCATTTTGAATAAGTAACTGAGGAATTTAAGGGGTTAAACGCCGTTGGGCCACTAATCTAAGGGTGGAAATATAAAGAGTAAGTGCCCCTCCATAATACACAACTGTATCCAGCCTGGCCCAAACAGTGGATTGGCAGGAAAACAGGTGCCAACCTTGCCAACTATATACATTTTCAGCATTTTGAATAAGTAACTGAGGAATTTAAGGGGTTAAACGCCGTTTGGCCACTAATCTAAGGGATGGAATATAAAGAGTAAGGACCCCTCCATAATACCCAACTGTATCCAGTCCGTCCCAAACTGTGGATTGGCATTAAAACAGGTGCCAACCTTGCCAACTATATACATTTTCAGCATTTTGAATAAGTAACTGGTGCTTTTAAGGGGTTAAACGCTGTTGGGCCACTAATCTAAGGGTGGAAATATAAAGAGTAAGGACCCCTCCATAATACCCAACTGTATCCAACCTGGCCCAAACTGTGGATTGGCAGGAAAACAGGTGCCAACCTTGGCAACTATATACATTTTCAGCATTTTGAATAAGTAACTGGTGATTTTAAGGGGTTAAACGCTGTTGGGCCACTGATCTAAGGGTGGAAATATAAAGAGTAAGGACCCCTCTATAATACCCAACTGTATCCAGCCTGGCCCAAACTGTGGATTGGCATTAAAATAGGTGCCAACCTTGCCAACTATATACATTTTCAGCATTTTGAATAAGTAACTGAGGAATTTAAGGGATTAAACGCTGTTGGGCCACTACTCTAAGGGTGGAAATATAAAGAGTAAGGACCCCTCCATAATACCTAACTGTATCCAGCCTGGCCCAAACTGTGGATTAGCAGGAAAACAGGTGCCAACCTTGCCAACTATATACATTTTCAGCATTTTGAATAAGTAACTGAGGAATATAAGGGGTTAAACGCTGTTGGGCCACTAATCTAAGGGTGTAAATATATAGAGTAAGGGCCCCTCCATAATACCCAACTGTATCCAGCCTGGCCCAAACAGTGGATTGGCAAGAAAACAGGTGCCAACCTTGCCAACTATATACATTTTTAACATTTTGAATAAGTAACTGAGTAATTTAAGGGGTTAAACGCTGTTGGGCCACTAATCTAAGGTTGTAAATACAAAGAGTAAGGACCCCTCCATAATACCCAACTGTATCCAGCCTGGCCCAAACTTTGGATTGGCAAGAAAACAGGTGCCAACCTTGCCAACTATACACATTTTCAGCATTTTGAATAAGTAACTGTGAAATTTAAGGGGTTAAATGCCGTTGGGCCACTGATCAAAGGGTTAAAATATAAAGAGTAAGGACCCCTCCATAATACCCAACTGTATCCAGCCTGGCCCAAACTGTGGATTGGCAGGAAAACAGGTGGCAACCTTGCCAACTATATACATTTTCAGCATTTTGAATAAGTAACTGAGGAATATAAGGGGTTAAACGCTGTTGGGCCACTAATCTAAGGGTGTAAATATATAGAGTAAGGGCCCCTCCATAATACCCAACTGTATCCAGCCTGGCCCAAACAGTGGATTGGCATTAAAACAGGTGCCAACCTTGCCAACTATATACATTTTCAACATTTTGAATAAGTAACTGAGTAATTTAAGGGGTTAAACGCTGTTGGGCCACTGATCTAAGGTTGGAAATACAAAGAGTAAGGACCCCTCCATAATACCCAACTGTATCCAGCCTGGCCCAAACTTTGGATTGGCAAGAAAACAGGTGCCAACCTTGCCAACTATACACATTTTCAGCATTTTGAATAAGTAAATGAGGAATTTAAGGGGTTAAATGCCGTTGGGCCACTGATCAAAGGGTTAAAATATAAAGAGTAAGGGCCCCTCCATAATACCCAACTGTATCCAGCCTGGCCCAAACTGTGGATTGGCAGGAAAACAGGTGCCAACCTTGCCAACTATATACATTTTCAGCATTTTGAATAAGTAACTGAGGAATTTAAGGGGTTAAACGCCGTTGGGCCACTGATCTAAGGGTGGAAAAATAAAGAGTAAGGGCCCCTCCATAATACCCAACTGTATCCAGCCTGGCCCAAACTGTGGATTGGCAGGAAAACAGGTGCCAACCTTGCCAACTATATACATTTTCAGCATTTTGAATAAGTAACTGAGGAATTTAAGGGGTTAAACGCCGTTGGGCCACTGATCTAAGGGTGGAAAAATAAAGAGTAAGGACCCCTCCATAATATCCAACTGTACCCAGCCTGGCCCAAACTGTGGATTGGCAAGAAAACAGTTTGGGCCAGGCTGGATACAGTTGGGTGTTATGGAGGGGTCCTTACTCTTTATATTTCCACCCTTAGATTAGTGGCCCAACAGCGTTTAACCCCTTATATTCCTCAGTTACTTATTCAAAATGCTGAAAATGTATATAGTTGGCAAGGTTGGCACCTGTTTTCTTGCCAATCCACTGTTTGGGCCAGGCTGGATACAGTTGGGTATTATGGAGGGGCCCTTACTCTATATATTTCCACCCTTAGATTAGTGGCCCAACAGCGTTTAACCCCTTATATTCCTCAGTTACTTATTCAAAATGCTGAAAATGTATATAGTTGGCAAGGTTGGCACCTGTTTTCTTGCCAATCCACAGTTTGGGCCAGGCTGGATACAGTTGGGTATTATGGAGGGGTCCTTACTCTTTGTATTTCCACCCTTAGATTAGTGGCCCAACAGCGTTTAACCCCTTATATTCCTCAGTTACTTATTCAAAATGCTGAAAATGTATATAGTTGGCAAGGTTGGCACCTGTTTTCTTGCCAATCCACAGTTTGGGCCATGCTGGGTACAGTTGGGTATTATGGAGGGGTCCTTACTCTTTGTATTTCCACCCTTAGATTAGTGGCCCAACAGCGTTTAACCCCTTAAAATCACCAGTTACTTATTCAAAATGCTGAAAATGTATATAGTTGGCAAGGTTGGCACCTATTTTAATGCCAATCCACAGTTTGGGCCAGGCTGGGTACAGTTGGGTGTTATGGAGGGGTCCTTACTCTTTATATTTCCACCCTTAGATCAGTTGCCCAACGGCATTTAACCCCTTAAATTCCTCAGTTACTTATTCAAAATGCTGAAAATGTATATAGTTGGCAAGGTTGGCACCTGTTTTCCTGCCAATCCACAGTTTGGGCCAGGCTGGATACAGTTGGGTATTATGGAGGGGTCCTTACTCTTTATATTTCCACCCTTAGATCAGTGGCCCAACAGCGTTTAACCCCTTAAAATCACCAGTTACTTATTCAAAATGCTGAAAATGTATATAGTTGGCAAGGTTGGCACCTGTTTTCCTGCCAATCCACAGTTTGGGCCAGGCTGGGTACAGTTGGGTATTATGGAAGGGTCCTTACTCTTTATATTCCCTCCCTTAGATTAGTGGCCCAACGGCGTTTAACCCCTTAAATTCCTCAGTTACTTATTCAAAATGCTGAAAATGTATATAGTTGGCAAGGTTGGCACCTGTTTTCCTGCCAATCCACTGTTTGGGCCAGGCTGGATACAGTTGGGTATTATAGAGGGGTCCTTACTCTTTATATTTCCACCCTTAGATTAGTGGCCCAACAGCGTTTAACCCCTTAAATTCCTCAGTTACTTATTCAAAATGCTAAAAATGTATATAGTTGGCAAGGTTGGCACCTGTTTTCCTGCCAATCAGTGGCGTAGGGATCGCCATAGCAACCATAGCAGTGGCTATGGGGCCCTACGCCACTGGGGGCCCGTCCGGACCGCATAATTTTTTTTTTTTTTTTTTTATTAATACACACACTCACAGGCAGCCAGGCCCGACCGCCCGCCCAGTGTAGTGGGCGGGGCGTGGGCGGTCTGCGGCTCGGGCCTGGCTGGGGCCCTGGGGGAAGTAGGCTGTAGCCTGTAGCACTGCCGGCTGCCGCACAACTTAAGGAGTGTCTGGACTCTGGACTGGAGAACATGAGGTAGGCGGACGCGGTGGAGGGGGCCGGAACGGGGGCGTAGCGGAGGCGGAGCCAGGCTGGCACCAGCGCCGCAGACTGCAGTGCAGGAGGAAAGGAATGAATTTCCTCCGGCTCCGCCTCCTACTAACTAGAGGGACTGGGTGGGAGGACTCAGGAGGCGGACTCAGGCGGTGGAGGGGGTGGGGCTAGGCCGGGGGGGGCCCCGGTGGGGGGGGGGGGGTACCTGCTGTGGAGGGAGTGGGACTATGGTGGGAGTGGTCCCGCCGGCCGCACTGGCGCCAGTCAGAGGCGCTATCTAAATCTAATATACTGACCTGACATGGAGGTAAGTAGAAGTGTTTATTTTTTTTTTTTTTTAATACCCGACTGTTACTGCCATGGGGGGAGCGGGGGGAGCGGGGGGAGCGGGGGGGGGGGGGGGGGGGGGGGGCACTTGATACTGGCACATGGGGGGAGGGGGGTTGGCACCTGACCTGATACTGGCACATGGGGGGGGGGGGGGGGGAGAGAGAGGCACCTGATACTGTGGATGGCACTGTTCAGGGGAGGGGGATCTGTGTATGGCACTATTTAGGGGAGTGTGGATGGCACTGTGGATGGCACTATTTAGGGGAGGGGGGATCTGTGGATGGCACTATTTAGGGGAGGGGGATCTGTTGATGGCACTATTTAGGGGAGGGGGATCTGTGGATGGCACTATTTAGGGGAGGGGTGATCTGTTGATGGCACTATTTAGGGGAGAGGGATCTGTGGATGGCACTATTTAGGGGAGGGGGGATCTGTTGATGGCACTATTTAGGGGAGGGGGGGATCTGTGGATGGCACTATTTAGGGGAGGGGGGATCTGTTGATGGCACTATTTAGGGGAGGGGGATCTGTGTATGGCACTATTTAGGGGAGGGGGATCTGTGGATGGCACCATTTAGGGGAGAGGGATCTGTGGATGGCACTATTTAGGGGAGAGGGATCTGTGGATGGCACTATTTAGGGGAGAGGGATCTGTGTATGGCACTGTTTAGGGGAGGGGGATCTGTGGATGGCACTATTTAGGGGAGGGGTGATCTGTTGATGGCACTATTTAGGGGAGGGGGATCTGTGTATGGCACTGTTTAGGGGAGGGGGATCTGTGGATGGCACTATTTAGGGGAGGGGTGATCTGTTGATGGCACTATTTAGGGGAGGGGGATCTGTGTATGGCACTATTTAGGGGAGGGGGAACTGTGGATGGCACTATTTAGGGGAGGGGGGATCTGTGGATGGCACTATTTAGGGGAGGGGGATCTGTGGATGGCACTATTTAGGGGAGGGGGGATCTGTGGATGGCACTATTTAGGGGAGGGGGGATCTGTGGATGGCACTATTTAGGGGAGGGGGGATCTGTGGATGGCACTATTTAGGGGAGGGGGGATCTGTGTATGGCACTATTTAGGGGAGGGGGATCTGTAGATGGCACTATTTAGGGGAGGGGGATCTGTGTATGGCACTATTTAGGGGAGGGGGAACTGTGGATGGCACTATTTAGGGGAAGGGGGATCTGTGGATGGCACTATTTAGGGGAGGGGGATCTGTGGATGGCACTATTTAGGGGAGGGGGGATCTGTGGATGGCACTATTTAGGGGAGGGGGATCTGTGGATGGCACTATTTAGGGGAGGGGGGATCTGTGTATGGCACTATTTAGGGGAGGGGGATCTGTTGATGGCACTATTTAGGGGAGGGGGATCTGTGGATGGCACTATTTAGGGGAGGGGGGATCTGTGGATGGCACTATTTAGGGGAGGGGGGATCTGTGGATGGCACTATTTAGGGGAGGGGGGATCTGTGGATGGCACTATTTAGGGGAGGGGGATCTGTGGATGGCACTATTTAGGGGAGGGGGATCTGTGGATGGCACTATTTAGGGGAGGGGAATCTGTAGATGGCACTATTTAGGGGAGGAGGATCTGTAGATGGCACTATTTAGGGGAGGGGGATCTGTGGATGGCACAGAGGGGGGGGGGGGCCCATAATTTTTTTTTGCTATGGGGCCCATGCATTTCTAGCTACGCCCCTGCTGCCAATCCAAAGTTTGGGCCAGGCTGGATAGAGTTGGGTATTATGGAGGGGTCCTTACTCTTTGTATTTCCAACCTTAGATTAGTGGCCCAACAGCGTTTAACCCCTTAAATTCCTCAGTTACTTATTCAAAATGCATATTTTTTCATCCATTTTTCACTATCGTTTTTTTTTAGTAAAAACACAAATAATCTAGATTTTTTTTTATTAATCTGATTGTTCACAAATAATATTTAACATTTATGTAGAAAAAAACAGATTCACTGCAGAGGAATAAGAGAAAAAAAGGTTTATTTGTCATAGTAATGTATAAGAAACTGCCGAATAAGAAACCAACTTCAGCCTCGTAGCATTTTTCCAGTTCTGTAGGAAAGAAATCATAAAATGCTTTCTCCACACAAGGATCATCCCTCACATGTCACATGACCACAATTACTGCTCCTCCTCCTTATCTCTGATCTACAGCTGACCCCGCCCCCTTCACTGATCACATGACGGTGACATCATCACAGGTCCTACACCACCTCCTCTCCCCACTGCTGAACCCCGCCCCCTGAACTGATCACATGACCGTGAGGTCACCGCAGATCCTTCGCCACCTGGCACCTCTTCTCCTCTCCACTGCTGAGCCCCGCCCCCTCCACTGATCACATGACAGTGACGTCACCCCAGGTCCTTCACCACCTCTTCTCCTCTCCACTTCTGAGCCCCGCCCCCTGCACTGATCACATGACAGTCACATACTCACAGGTCCTACATCACCTCTTCTCCCCACCACTGCTGAGCCCCGCCCACTGATCACATGACGGTGACGTCACCCCAGGTCCTTCACCACCTCTTCTCCTCTCCTGAGCCCCGCCCTCTGCACTGATCACATGACGGTGACGTCACCGCAGGTCCTTCAGCTCTAGCAGTGCAGCAGATACTGGGCAGGTCCTGGTCGGTAGTCAGGGCTCTTGTTCTCTCTGGTATCAGCCATTCCTCCAGCCTGCAGGTAAGATGATCTGTGAGGAGACAGTGTGGTGGAGAGCTCAGACATGTCACCTCTGGAGATTCTCCTCCATTACACACAAGGAATCCTTCTCCGCTCCTCAGCTTAGTATGATGGGGGAGGAGTAGTGGGGATAGTGGGGGTTGTCATCATTTGCTGGCCCCTGACTGTCCTGGTGAGGGGCCCCTGCCTCCAGGAGGAGAATGAATGGAGCGGGGCCCGGCCTGAGCTCAGCTCTCTCCAGTCTCTTCTCTAGGAGTTCTGGACACAGCTGAGCACAGCCCAGAGGTGGGACCTGCATCTACCAGACATTTATCTCCTGTGGAGCCACCAGAGATCTCCATGTTGGGGCCCCTGGAATCCATGTGGTGGAGGCTCTGAGAAGCGGGGCCCCTCCAGGCTCAGGAAGTGCGGTTCTGGAGGTGACATCTGGTCTTGTCCCCTGGATGATTTCCTCTCCTCTTCTCATAAAGGCGCCTGCAGTACTAGAAGCCTCCAGCTCCTCCAGTTCTCTCCTCTTCTCCTGAACGACCACCAAGGATGGACAGGAAGGAGATCAGCAGAAGAATATTAGACCTCACCTTGGAGATCATCTCCCTGCTGAGCGGAGAGGTAAACTTTTCTAGATTTCTCTCCTCTGTATTGTATTCTGTAACAAGTCAGACATCGGGAAGGAGAATCCATCATAGGAAGTGATAGGAAGAGTCCAGGGTCCTGGAGAACGGCCTCCAGACCTTCCAAGTGATGGAGAACCTGAAGATCAGCCCCCAGTATGGTGAGTGATGTGTCATGTGACCAGTGACCAATAGTCATGTTGTAGGAGCCATGAGGAGGTAAGTAGGCACGTTGTACCAGGAGGAGAGGGCCGGAGGAGAGCACATGGCCCCTGAAGGGTTTATTCCCTAAGTGTCTCTCTCCATCCACAGGAGTACACAATAGTGAAGAAGACATCGGGGGACTGTGTGACTCCCATCATCCATCTCCAGGAGTCAGGAGGGCGGAGCAGGACCCCTCCCCCCATCACAGAGCCTCCCCCTCACCCCCTGATACATGAGCAGAAGATCCTAGAACTCACCCACAAGATGATAGAGCTGCTGACTGGAGAGGTGACACTGCTGGGAATGCTGGGAAATTCTCCAGTAACAGCACTGGAGGGGTCTGGGTGATGACGGTGTCATTGTGTTGTCAGGTTCCTATAAGGTGTCAGGACGTCACTGTCTATTTCTCCATGGAGGAGTGGGAGTATATAGAAGGACACAAGGACCTGTACAAGGAGGCCATGATGGAGGAGCACAGGCCTCTTATATCACAGGGTAAGAGCCGCCATGTGCAGTGTATACACGTGTGTGCAGTGACATGTAATGGAGGAGCACCAGCCTCTTATATCACAGGGTAAGAGCCGTCATGTGCAGTGTATACACGTGTGTGCAGTGACATGTAATGGAGGAGCACCAGCCTCTTATATCACAGGGTAAGAGCCGTCATGTGCAGTGTATACACGTGTGTGCAGTGACATGTAATGGAGGAGCACCAGCCTCTTATATCACAAGGTAAGACCCGTCATGTGCAGTGTTCTGTGCGCCGACCAGCACCAGATCGGGGGGCTGAGATACTCAGGACATGTCTCCTGCCTCAACACACTGCACTGCCAGGAGCTTAGATACACATGGAGTTCAGAGGTTTACCATCAGTGCAGCTTTATGAGGGTCTCAGTTTTGTGGGATGAGTTGTACTTTCTCTCGGCCTCGTTATCGGAGACATGGGACTCACTGATTAACCTTTATTTCTCTTTTTTTGGAGGTATCATGAAGAAGACCAGCAATACGAGCCTTCTCCTGAATGAGCCACCAAGGATGGACAGGAAGGAGATCAGCAGAAGAATACTAG
Source organism: Bufo bufo (assembly GCF_905171765.1). Taxonomy (NCBI): domain Eukaryota; kingdom Metazoa; phylum Chordata; class Amphibia; order Anura; family Bufonidae; genus Bufo; species Bufo bufo. The sequence goes on along the minus strand of NC_053390.1, from coordinate 12,458,444 downwards.
ACCTCACCTTGGAGATCATCTCCCTGCTGAGCGGAGAGGTAAACTTTTCTAGATTTCTCTCCTCTTTATTGTTTTCTGTAACAAGTCAGACATCGTGAAGGAGAATCCATCATAGGAAGTGATAGGAAGAGTCCAGGGTCCTGGAGAACGGCCTCCAGACCTTCCAAGTGATGGAGAACCTGAAGATCAGCCCCCAGTATGGTGAGTGATGTGTCATGTGACCAGTGACCAATAGTCATGTTGTAGGAGCCATGAGGAGGTAAGTAGGCACGTTGTACCAGGAGGAGAGGGCCGGAGGAGAGCACATGGCCCCTGAAGGGTTTATTCCCTAAGTGTCTCTCTCCATCCACAGGAGTACACAATAGTGAAGAAGACATCAGGGGACTGTGTGACTCCCATCATCCATCTCCAGGAGTCAGGAGGGCGGAGCAGGACCCCTCACCCCATCACAGAGACTCCCCCTCACCCCCTGATACATGAGCAGAAGATCCTAGAGCTCACCCACAAGATGATGGAGCTGCTGACTGGAAAGGTGACACTGCTGGGAATGCTGGGAAATTCTCCAGTAACAGCACTGGAGGGGTCTGGGTGATGACGGTGTCATTGTGTTGTCAGGTTCCTATAAGGTGTCAGGACGTCACTGTCTATTTCTCCATGGAGGAGTGGGAGTATATAGAAGGACACAAGGACCTGTACAAGGAGGCCATGATGGAGGAGCACCAGCCTCTTATATCACAGGGTAAGAGCCGTCATGTGCAGTGTATACACGTGTGTGCAGTGACATGTAATGAAGGAGCACCAGCCTCTTATATCACAAGGTAAGAGCCGTCATGTGCAGTGTATACACGTGTGTGCAGTGACATGTAATGGAGGAGCACCAGCCTCTTATATCACAAGGTAAGAGCCGTCATGTGCAGTGTATACACGTGTGTGCAGTGACATGTAATGGAGGAGCACCAGCCTCTTATATCACAAGGTAAGAGCCGTCATGTGCAGTGTATACACGTGTGTGCAGTGACATGTAATGGAGGAGCACCAGCCTCATATATCACAAGGTAAGAGCCGTCATGTGCAGTGTATACACGTGTGTGCAGTGACATGTAATGGAGGAGCACCAGCCTCTTATATCACAAGGTAAGAGCCGTCATGTGCAGTGACATGTAATGGAGGAGCACCAGCCTCTTATATCACAAGGTAAGAGCCGTCATGTGCAGTGTATACACGTGTGTGCAGTGACATGTAATAGAGGAGCACCAGCCTCTTATATCACAAGGTAAGAGCCGTCATGTGCAGTGTATACACGTGTGTGCAGTGACATGTAATGGAGGAGCACCAGCCTCTTATATCACAAGGTAAGAGCCGTCATGTGCAGTGTATACACGTGTGTGCAGTGACATGTAATGGAGGAGCACCAGCCTCTTATATCACAGGGTAAGAGCCGTCATGTGCAGTGTATACACGTGTGTGCAGTGACATGTAATGGAGGAGCACCAGCCTCTTATATCACAAGGTAAGACCCGTCATGTGCAGTGTATACACGTGTGTGCAGTGACATGTAATGGAGGAGCACCAGCCTCTTATATCACAAGGTAAGAGCCGTCATGTGCAGTGTATACACGTGTGTGCAGTGACATGTAATGGAGGAGCACCAGCCTCTTATATCACAAGGTAAGAGCCGTCATGTGCAGTGTATACACGTGTGTGCAGTTTCTTCTCACATTACATTAGAGGCTACGTGTGCTTTATATGTCAGTCATATCCATAGGGCTCCAGTCACATGATGAGAGCGTGTCCTTCTGGCCTCCATCGGGCCGGTATAGTAGACTATACTACAGAGACGTCTTGTACAATCCGTGTTCTGCATTGTATATATATTGTAGATCATACATGGAGTTTATGGGCAATGTCCGCCCCTGTACGACTGTTTGTCCTCGATGTAGAACAGGCGTGTGTTATGTAAGTCGTTGGTGTCTCAATAAAATGTGAAAGAATTTGTAGTAAAATTCTTGTCCGGCATCGGCTTTAAATTGCTAAATGTGATCATGTTGTCCATCACTTCAGCGATTATCTGCTCATCCCCTTCAGACTGAACGTGTGACTTCTAGCAATAATTGCATGTCCCAGAATGTTCCAGCTGCATTAGAGCGTGTTCACACAGGGCACATTTATTGTAGACATTTCCATATATTGGGTTGTTTCTGCAGCAGGTGCATGGATTATTACAAGCCACATTCAGGGCAGCGGGACAGTCACAGAAATGTCTGCAGCTGATCTGCTCTGTGTGAACTTGCTGGTAGATAACCAGTGACTGATCTGTGCTGCTCTTATAATCTGTCCAAAAAGGGGGGATTTTAAGGTTCCACATATAGAAACAATAGGCAGGTTCTGCAGGGGCGGGGCTTACGATGCTCCATTGTGACAGAAAAGCCAACCACTAAGTGGTATAGAGGTAGACAGACTTGTGTAGCTGTGCAGCAGATCTGTCCTCCTGCCCAAGCTCCTGTGATAAATGTGGAGCATCTCTAGATTTACTCTGTCCAGTTGTTTACCCAATGGTTGCCGGGTGTCCAGACCATGAGGCAGAAAAGCAGCTCCAAACCATGATGTCCCCTTCACCAGCTCCAACCATGATGCTCCTTGTTTTATTCAAATGATGTCTAGTTGATGTTGAAAGGCAAAATGTGTTGGCAGAGAGCAGGGCTCGTTTCCAGACATGGTCAGGCTTTTCAAATTCTTTAGTTTTGTTAAGTCATTATTTACTGTATGTAATAAAAGTCCTGACCTGGTGTAAACCAGAATCCTGGACTTTGTCAGGAAGTTATAGAAGCTTTGTAAGGCTGGGATCACAAGTGCAGTTTTTTTTTTGGCCAAAGTCAGGAATGGATTCCAAATGAATGAACACTTCTCCTTCCTGCTGGATCGACTTCCAGCCTAATTGGAATGTTCTAAGTTTGTCTACTCTGTAGTTTGCAAAAAAAAAAAAACTTTAAAACAAATTTTTATTTTTATCTCAACAGAAAATCCCAGTAAGAAATGTGAAAATGTCATGTTACCACTAGATAAAGATATCCTGCAGCGCTCTTCAGGAGAAAACCTCATTACCCTTAATGTACATCCAGGACTTCACAGTACAGATCTGTCATACAATCCTCCTAATTATGAGGAACCTTCTCCTGACCAATCACAGATTGTTACCACAAGTACAAGTCAGAAAAAGATTAAATGGTTTCATTGTGGTAAAGAATCCACAAACAGCTCAGGACTTTCTACACACAGAAGACGTCACAAAGGAGAGAAAATGTATTCATGTTCAGAATGTGGGAAATGTTTTATATATAAATCAGTTCTTGTTAAACATGAGAGAATACATACAGGAGAGAAACCATATTCATGTTCAGAATGTGGGAAATGTTTCACATGGAAATCAATTCTTGTTACACATGAGAGAATTCACACAGGAGAGAAAGCATATACATGTTCAGAATGTGGGAAATGTTTTAGACAAAAATCACATCTTGTTACACATGAGAGAAGTCACACAGGCGAAAAGCTGTACTCGTGTTCAGAATGTGAAAAATGTTTTACAATGAAATCAAATCTTTTTAGACATGAGAGAACTCACACAGGAGAGAAACCATATTCATGTTCAGAATGTGGGACACGTTTTACATATAAATCAGATGTTGTTATACATGAGAGAAGTCACACAGGAGACAAACCATATTTGTGTTCAGAATGTGGAAAATGTTTTACAATGAAATCAAGTCTTGTTAGACATGAGAGAAGTCACACAGGAGAGAAACCATATTCATGTTCAGAATGTGGGAAATGTTTTACATATAAATCAGATGTTGTCATACATGAGAGATGTCACACAGGAGAGAAGCTGTATTCATGTTCAGAATGTGGGAAATGTTTTACAAAGAATTCAAATCTTCTAAAACACAAGAAGAATCACACATGAGAGAAGCTGCATTCAGAATGAGAAAAATGTTTTTGTTTCTAAAGCCATAATTAGGGGTAATTAGTGAAGTCACACAAGAGAGAAGCCATATGGCCTCAATATAATGAAACAATATATCACTGGGTCATAGACATGGTTTTCATTTCAGGTTGTGTATTTGGATATAAAAGCTTAATTGATGTCACATAACGGCTTCTATAAAACATCTGATAAATCCTGTTTAGGAAGACATATATTCTGTTCGTTAATATTGGAATTGGAGCACCGCACACTATAATTACTGGTGCCAGCAAGGACTGTATATTCTTATTTAGTAGTATGCAAATTGCGGCACACAGATTATTCAGATGCAATTTCAATATTTTATTGGTGCAATATCATACAAATCGTGATCCAGTTAAATCATGAATTAGTTTCGTTAATCGCTCTCATTAATAATGGCGACCGCACGTTTCGATTCACGGAGACTTTCTTCAGCGGTCTTATTATCTGTAGTTGGTGGTAGAGGAGGTCTGGGCTGGATCACATATATTCTGTTCATGACATATATTTAATCCTTACAGTTTTAACTCTTTCAGCCCTGGAGGGTTTTTCGCATTTTCATTTCTTACTCCTTACCTTTCCAGGACTTTTTTTATTTTTCCGTTTACATAGCTGTATGAGCGCTTGTTTTTTGCAGGACAAGTTGCATTTTCTGGGGTTTTCATAAGAGCTAACATGCAGCAGCTTCAGTTCATTACGGAGGGTCTGGCTATGACATTACTTAATTCTCTTAGGATAGGGGGGTTTATGCCATCTGGTCCTGGCGATTTGTCTTTTTCAATTTTTTTAAGACACCGCTGTACTTTTTACAATCAGCATTTTATCTGACAGTGTTTTTCAATGAATACAGTGGAGAAAAAAATATTAAATAGCTTTACTTTCTCCTCATCGCATCATATAAAGGCTTTATAATACCTGAAGCTGTGTATATAAGTATTGCACAGAGCTGCAGATACTATACTAGACTAGACTTCTAGCTAGATATACAGTACAGACCAAAAGTTTGGACACACCTTCTCATTCAAAGAGTTTTCTTTATTTTCATGACTATGAAAATTGTAGATTCACACTGAAGGCATCAAAACTATGAATTAACACTTGTGGAATTATATACATAACAAAAAAGTGTGAAACAACTGAAAATATGTCATATTCTAGGTTCTTCAAAGTAGCCACCTTTTGCTTTGATTACTGCTTTGCACACTCTTGGCATTCTCTTGATGAGCTTCACCTGAAATGGTCTTCCAACAGTCTTGAAGGAGTTCCCAGAGATGCTTAGCACTTGTTGGCCCTTTTGCCTTCACTCTGCGGTCCAGCTCACCCCAAACCATCTCGATTGGGTTCAGGTCCGGTGACTGTGGAGGCCAGGTCATCTGGCGCAGCACCCCATCACTCTCCTTCATGGTCAAATAGCCCTTACACAATCTGGAGGTGTGTTTGGGGTCATTGTTCTGTTGAAAAATAAATGATGGTCCAACTAAACGCAAACCGGATGGAATAGAATGCCGCTGCAAGATGCTGTGGTAGTCATGCTGGTTCAGTATGCCTTCAATTTTGAATAAATCCCCAACAGTGTCACCAGCAGAGCACCCCCACACCATCACACCTCCTCCTCAATGCTTCACGGTGGTAACCAGGCATGTAGAGTCCATCCGTTCACCTTTTCTGCGTCGCACAAAGACACGGTGGTTGGAACCAAAGATCTCAAATTTGGACTCATCAGACCAAAGCACAGATTTCCACTGGTCTAATGTCCATTCCTTGTGTTCTTTAGACCAAACAAGTCTCTTCTGCTTGTTGCCTGTCCTTATCAGTGGTTTCCTAGCAGATATTCTACCATGAAGGCCTGATTCACACAGTCTCCTCTTAACAGTTGTTCTAGAGATGTGTCTGCTGCTAGAACTCTGTGTGGCATTGACCTGGTCTCTAATCTGAGCTGCTGTTAACCTGCGATTTCTGAGGCTGGTGACTCGGATGAACTTATCCTCCGCAGCAGAGGTGACTCTTGGTCTTCCTTTCCTGGGGCGGTCCGCATGTGAGCCAGTTTCTTTGTAGCGCTTGATGGTTTTTGTGACTGCACTTGGGGACACTTTCAAAGTTTTCCCAATTTTTCGGACTGACAGACCTTCATTTCTTAAAGTAATGATGGCCACTCGTTTTTCTTTACTTAACTGCTTTTTTCTTGCCATAATACAAATTCTAACAGTCTATTCAGTAGGACTATCAGCTGTGTATCCACCTGACTTCTCCACAAGGCAACTGATGGTCCCAACCCCATTTATAAGGCAAGAAATCCCACTTATTAAACCTGACAGGGCACACCTGTGAAGTGAAGACCATTTCAGGGGACTACCTCTTGAAGCTCAACAAGAGAATGCCAAGAGTGTGCAAAGCAGTAATCAAAGCAAAAGGTGGCTACTTTGAAGAACCTAGAATATGACATATTTTCAGTTGTTTCACACTTTTTTGTTAGGTATATAATTCCACATGTGTTAATTCATAGTTTTGATGCCTTCAGTGTGAATCTACAATTTTCATAGTCATGAAAATAAAGAAAACTCTTTGAATGAGAAGGTGTGTCCAAACTTTTGGTATGTTCTGTATATTTGCTGAATACATGAAAAGTACACAGAGCCCTAGGTGCTATGTTTCACTGGAGCAGTAGTACTGGTGCCGGGCTGAGTACATATAAATAATGACATATAGTAATCAAATCAATAGTTGCACACAGCACACATATGTACATACAAAAAGATAACAAACCACTCAGGGGAACAGCCAATATGCAGCTATAGCAACCTACCCACAGACATGATGTGCCATATGCTGAAGCATCACCCCACGCACAAACACCTCGACACGTGTTTCACCCCTCAGGCTTCGTCAGGAGGTGAGTATACAATTAAAAAGGGGTATATAAAGGGAAAGGAGGTGGGCACTAGATGAATAATTAGAGGGATCACCTGAACAACTTCATGTGTATCACGGCTCCGTCATGATGGATGGACATTATCTTTCAGCGTGTCCCCACGCTACCAATACACATGCGTGGCGTGCACGGCAGTGTGTGACGGAGCGCATGCAGATGAGGTCACCCAGAGCATGTATCGGACCACATCTTGATGTGATCATGTGACCACAGGATCATGTGATCGGCAATGGAGCGCATTCCTCACACTAGAATAATCTGAAATGGCTGTTGTAAAGTAAGATTGAATGTTAATTAGGCACACCATGCACAATAATCTAGAATGGCTGTTTTATATAGATAAGATAGAATAAATCGAATAACTGGTATGTAAATTGGGCACACCATACAAAATGAGGGCCTACAATTAATACAGATATACCAAAAAATCGTATATGAACAACAACAATGAACATAATACAATCTATATGAACTTGATGATTTAGCAAATCGTGATGAAAGAACATGTTTAGTATATGTAAAAACTCAATAAGAGCAATTTTGCCCCATATACAAGAATAAAAAGTGACAATAAATGTCATAAAAATTTATAATTCATATAATGTGTGACACCATCTAAAGCTAGTGCACATTAAAAAACGTGAATGTGCAACAAGTGATACATGAAGACTAGTTATTAAATAATATATATATGTTGTATGTGCTATATAAGACATATTGCCATCTAGAGCACACACAAATAAAGTGACGTGTACTCTGACATCACAAAGAAAAATATAATTACAGTAAATGGTAAAAACTACGAACGTGAGAAAAATCGTGAGCAAAAAAAAAACCACACAAAACTGCAATAAAAAGTAACAATATATGGGAGTGAAGTCCACCCGTCCGGATACCAGACAGGTGTAACGCACTCCCACATATTAATAAAGTGCATCGTCAGGAGTGGAGGCCACCCATCCAGAAACCAGACGGATGCAGTGCACCCCCACATACTTCATGCTCCATTGCCAGGAGAATCACAGAGTAATAGACCCCGTTGTTATCTATTGATCTCACATGCCATATCACAGATACATATTTTCTTTATTTTTCTTTCTTTCTCTACGGTTCTGTTATTCTCCTTTTTCTTTAAATACTTGATATTAGTGATGGACGAACATCGTCCGGGATGGTTCGCGATCGCGCAAACGCGATCAAATGTTCGCTAACCGCAAGTTCGCGGCGGGCCCCATTCACTTTTATGGCAGGCAAACCTGAAAAACCTGCAACTCATATTTGCAGCCACCAAATACTTAGTAGAAGTGCACAAATGGTAACATGTGATGCAGGTAACATGTCCGCCTTATTTTTTTGTTTGTACCAGGGGTCCAAGTACGTTGCCACCCAGTACAGGTCCTTGGCCTTCATGCTTTTTATACGGGGGTCCCTCGTCAAACACTGGAGCATAAAGTCCCCCATTTGCACTAAACTGGAAGCGGTGGAGCGGCCTGGATCCTGCTCATCGTCCAGGATAATGTCGTCCTCGGTCTCCTCCCCCCAGCCACGGACAACACCAGGGATCCCAGGAAAGTTTAAAGCATGCACAGCGGAAGAGCCGGAAGCAGTGGAAAGGGAGGAGTCAGCCGAGAAGGAGATTGAGGATGGAGTAGGAGGAGGAAAAGAAGAGGCAGGCCTGCATGCAATCCGTGGCGGTGATGCCAAATCCCCATGGGTTACATGCTTGACGGCCGTCAGAAGGTTCACCCAGTAGGCAGTAAAAGTTATGTACCTTCCCTGCCCGTGTTTGCTAGACCACGTGTCTGTGGTCAGATGTATCTTGGCACCGACACTGAGTGCCAGAGATACATTTACTTGCCGCTGAATGTGGCCATATAGCTCTGGGATGCCCTTCTGGAAGAAATATTTCCTTCCGGGGACCTTCAATTGCGGTGTGCCAATGGCCACCAATTTTCTAAAGGCCTCCGAGTCCACCAGTTTATATGGCAGTAGTTGACGGGCTAACAGTTCCGACAAGCCAGTGGTCAGCCATTGGGCAAGAGGGTTTTCCGGCGTCATCATCTTTTTTCGCTCAAACATTTGGGCCACATTTGCCAGATGCTCAAGAGAGAAATATATCCACCATTTTATGTTGAATGACAAGATTGAACAGTTGAACCACCATCTTATGCATACCGCCATTTTATGGTACTTTATTCAACACGTGTTTTGTACATGGACTATCTGCTGTGGAGGCGGCAGTGTTATATATGAAGAAAAGTTGAAGTTAATTGTAACAGATCTCCTGGCACCCCGACCAGGTACCTCCGTTGATAGATGCTCCTAGTGCTTTCCGAGGACTCCAAGCACTCCACTTGACACCGTACGCACTGCAGACCCCACGAACCACCGCAGCTTGGTTGGGGTCTCACCGTCCTCCACCCACGCTGGACCCAAGACCGGGCTTCAGCTTTCAGTGGGTGAACCTCTCCTACATCCAGAGAGCAGGAGCCATGAACAAGCTCTTACAACAGCTTATACTCAGGGGAGTATTGTGATATAGCAATCCCCAAGAGTGTAGTTATCGCATTCCCCAAACATGAGCCAAAACTTCATGACGGTATAAAGCAGCCTCTTTATTTTAACACACAAGCATTTTATACACATCTTCCAACAGGGTTTTGTAAAAACAGCCAATAACCACGTACAATACACTCAGAAACTCCCACACAAAATCCTCCCCTCTGCCCGTGATAGAATTACCTCACACTGGGTTGATGCAATCATCACAGGCAGGCGAATACACAATATCCTCTGTCCTGGAGACAACCGAGAAGTAATTCAATTATCTCTCAGGACAAAGGACATCGCCAATACACACAGAGAGACAATGGAACAGACCTCCCTACTCAACGTATACAATGTCCCACCCGTTTCAATACACATAGACATTTGTGGTCGGGCACTCACGAAAAGAAGGACTCCTACCTGCTGGGTTAGCTAAAGTGGTTAGAGTTATGCCAAAACCGCGACGTTGAAGGGATAGCTGAAGGAGGCCATCCCCTTGGTGTGAAGCTGAGATTGAGGGTGGGTAGGGTGGGAGAATTGACACGTCGTTCATTGAAGGAGGGGCAGAAGCGCCATGATATAGGCAACCGTGACCCTCCCACAAATACAGGCCAATGAATCGGCCTTACCACTTGTGGTCGGGCACTCACGAAAAGAAGGACTCCTACCTGCTGAGTTAGCTAAAGCGGTTAGAGTTATGCCGAAACCGCGACGTTGAAGGGATAGCTGAAGGAGGCCAAAAAACAACAACAATTCCTTTTCATTCCAGAAGGCTACAAAGATTTATTCATAACACCAAATTCTGACAAGCAAGATTCATTTCAGTATACGGACAAGGAATGTAGCGGCTGAAACAGGACGAACGCCAACGACCTAGTCTTTTGACTACATGTGCTGGAACCCGATTCTTTGAAGCGGCAGATGCCGCCCCCATGCGAAAGGAATGCCCGGATATTGAGGACGGGTCTACTGCAAGATTGGTTAGTAAAACTGAAATATGGGTTATGAATTGGGGACAGGTAAGGTGAGTGTTGTCGAACGGCAGTAAAGGACTGTCGGGCGGCTTGTTCGGCAGAGAGGACAGAAGCTGTTGCAGCACGTGCACGGGGCACCAATGATGAGAGGTCGGGAAGTAAAACACCTGGGTTGGTGGGCCTACCTGAGAGGTCTTAGTGGTGAGTAGCGAGAGTATGAAACCATCTCGGGAAGCCAAGAGCTGACAGAGAGTGACGTATCTGCTACTGTTAGCCGGGGATGTAAACTCGGCCGGTCTCAAAAACCCATAAAAGGCCAGGTACATGGCAGCTTTAATTACCAAACTATGCAGGGCACCAAATGGTTTCTTGTCTAACAGGTCGGAAAGGTCGCGAAAAATCTGGCCAGTGACGGGTAGTCGGTGAGTGCGAGTCTCGCTGTCGCTTTTCTCGAGACCCTTCAGAGTAGCTTTAACGGCATGGATTGAAAACAACGAACCTGGCTGGGTGAAACTCATAGCTCTAAAATGTTGCACCCCTGCGAGGTAGGACTTGACCGTGGTGTGAGATAATTTCAAATTGGTGTGACAGTAACCTATGAACGCCAGGATGTACTGAACAAACCCGGTGTCACCTTGCGGACATGAGTCCTGAAATTTTTGGAAGGCTCTCCAACCTGTCTGGTAGGCTCTGGCTGTATTGGGCGAGAGGGACTTGACTAATAGTGACCGAGCGGTAGCGAGATGAGCTTCTATGGAAGGGTCAGAGCAGCGTATGGAGGGACTGGGCTCCCGATGGCATCTGCTTCTGGACAGATCTGTGAAAAGAGGGTAAAATTAAAACGAGATAACGCGTTGGCTGCTGCATTGTGGTTCCCAGCTATATGTGAAGCTATGTAACGGAACTGGTGTTGTAATGACAGAAGGACCAGGCGCCTAAGAAATAACATGACATATGGAGACTTAGAAGATCCACTATTGAGAATCTCGATGACGGCTGCATTATCGGACACGAAGGACACAGTCTGACCCGACCAACTTTGACCCCAGGTATAGGATGCTGCAACTAAGGGGTAGAGTTCAAACACTGCTGATGTACGAAAAAACCCAGGTATGGAACTAACTTCGATTGGCCATCTGTCTGCTAACCAATGGTTGCCAAAAATAGCTGCGAAACCTGTATTGGCAGCGGCATCGGACAAAACTACGGGGGAGTTGTCGGATATCGTGGGAACAAAGAGTGAGATGCCATTCCATTGCGTGAGAAATTGATCCCACATGTTCAAGTCAGCCACGACCATATCGTCCAGGCCTATGCTGCTATCCTGGGAAGGGGCTGTAGGAAGGAGTGAAAGTAAACGAGACACAAATGCCCTACCTTGCGGAATTATGCGCATCGCAAAATTCAGCATGCCTAACAGAGACTGTAGCTGTACTTTCTTAAACACTCTAGTTGACGTGAAATTATGAACGACTTCCCTGATTCTCTGAAATTTGTCCCTTGGCAACCTGGCAGCCATGTTCTGGGTGTCCAATACTATACCAAGGAATGTGATGACTGCGGAGGGACCTTCCACTTTTTTGGAAGAGACAGGAACCCCCAATTGTCTGAAACACTCCAGTAGCAAATGAAGGTCTTTGGGGGGAGCGTCAGGACACTCGATAATTAAAAAATCATCCAGTTAGTGAATAATATTGTTACAGTGGAATTCATGGACTAAAATCCAGTGGAGAGCCTTGGCTAACTGGTCAAATAACCATGGGCTACTCTTAGACCCGAATGTAAGATTGAAAGCAAAATAATAAAGGCCCCTCCATTTGACACCATACCACTGCCAGAGGGACGGTTTGATCGGTAGTAATTTGAAGGCGTCTACAATATCAGCTTTAGAAAGGATGGTGCCGGGACCTAACTGTAAGATAAGAGCGATGGCTTGATCTATGGTGGCATATCTCATACTACAAAAAAAAAATTTGGGGAATTGAGTCAGCACAACCTGTATATAGGTGCAGACCACTATGGCGAAATACATATACAAACGGAGAATACAAATGTGATCGCACTCTATATCCAGCATTCTGCCCTGCCTCCATGCTGGATGAGACATTGGTGTACATTTTGGCCAAAGCGTAATAAGCCACTCACCACGTCAAGGTTGCCTCCATTTGAGTGGTCCCTAACGCTAGTTCCCACCTGTTCATGGGCCATGACAGCCACACAAAATCCAGGGAATGCAGGTCCGCGTGCACGCCAAGCACACTCTGCTTTTAACCCCGTCCGGTGCCATTAGAGCTTTCATCGGATCCAGGGATGCAAGTACCAACATGCACGCTGAGCCCACCATATACTTCTCCTGGAGCCAAATGGCCACTGGTAGGTTCTATATAAGCAGACTCAGTTTTATACTGACTTTAAAACCAGCCTCCAGGACAGATTGACTAGTCAGGTGTGCATGACTCAAAGGAGATCGCCACGCCTCCAATACATACTACAAAGAAAAATTTTGGGGAATTGAGTCAGCACAACCTGTATATAGGTGCAGACCACTATGGCGAAATACATATACAAACGGAGAATACAAATGTGATCGCACTCTATATCCAGCATGGAGGCAGGGCAGAATGCTGGATATAGAGTGCTATCACATTTGTATTTTCCGTTTGTATATGTATTTCGCCATAGTGGTCTGCACCTATATACAGGTTGTGCTGACTCAATTCCCCAAAATTTTTCTTTGTAGTATGTATTGGAGGCGTGGCGATCTCCTTTGAGTCATGCACACCTGACCAGTCAATCTGTCCTGGAGGCTGGTTTTAAAGTCAGTATAAAACTGAGTCTGCTTATATAGAACCTACCAGTAGCCATTTGGCTCCAGGAGAAGTATATGGTGGGCTCAGCGTGAATGTTGGTACTTGCATCCCTGGATCCGATGAAAGCTGTAATGGCACCGGACGGGGTTAAAAGCATAGTGTGCTTGGCGTGCACGCTGACCTGCATTCCCTGGATTTTGTGTGGCTGTCATGGCCCATGAACAGGTGGGAACTAGCGTTAGGGACCACTCAAATGGAGGCAACCTTGACGTGGTGAGTGGCTTATTACGCTTTGGCCAAAATGTACACCAATGTCTCATCCAGCATGGAGGCAGGGCAGAATGCTGGATATAGAGTGCGATCCCATTTATATCTCATACTAACTTCTTCTGATGGAATTAGAGAGTTGATGATAGGTATGGGGGTACCATGCGGGGCGGATAGGTTGATAATCAACCTCTCTTTGTTACTGAATTTACCGAACACAACTCCTATCGGGCTGATTCTCCACCGTTCAAAGGGTGATGACGAAAGAGGGCCTATCATGAAACCTTTGACTAATTCTGCTGAGATTAATCTATCGGAGACATCGGGGTGATGGTCAGCGGACTGTAAGTTCCTACACTTGTGTATAGACTCTGGAAGGGCCACCATCCCTGTGTGGAAACCAAACATAAACCCTGTACTAAGGAACTCCACGAAGCCCGGGTCAGGATACCTGCGTAAGAACTGCTGCAACCGAACTATATTAACAACACACATGTAATTATTATCTGATTTTAATGAACAGACTACTTTAGGGTGGGCTCTGAAGCTGTTAGTACATATGTGTAGCAGGCGGCACTGACTGAAGTTATAGGATGCGTAGTTAAAATTATTGCAAATCTGTGACCTGCCGAGTAGTTGGATGGGTCTACCCAGCTTGTCAACTAAACCAGAGGATCTGTGTGAATCGGACGGGCCGGGAACAGGACCCCTCACTTGGAGCAGCCTTATTACACCACACAGTAGAATGGTAAATTGATTGGCACAGGGAGCACGTTGGTGCCTTAAGCCCGGCGAAATGCCTACAAAATATCTCCGTATCAATATTAGCCCAGTTTGTGAGAAACTGGAACTGACCCAAAGGGGCAGCTGCCTACAAATCAAGTTCTTCGCTTCTCTCAGGATGAACTGAACAGATTACGTCTCTGTATAAACTAAATACAAGAACAAACTCAGGAACCGTGAGCTTCCAGTTCAGCCTGTGGTCCCGGCCTTTCAGGATCACTGACACATCCCCACAAGCAACTACCCTACTATCAGAAAGATCCCGGGTAGCGACCAGTAAGGATGCTAGATTGACATCTCTACCTTCCAGGATGTCCTTCTTTAGATTAGCAGGAACAAAATGTGCCGGCATAATATTGGGCGCTGTCACAGAGACACCTGCCCCTGTCGCCGTAGATGTGGACGGAACAGCAGCATCGATGGTCTGCGGAGTAGTGACAGAACTACGAGACTCAACCGCTTCCAACCTGGTTTGCACATCCGTGACAGATGAAGTCAAGTTATTCAACATCAGATGAATTTGTGTCAGAGAATTCTGAATTGTGATCATGGAGACCTCTTCCTGCTGCTGAGGGCCTGAGTTAACGACCAGTAACCGGTATAACTCGGCCTTCCTAGCAGAAGTGGGATACGAAATACCCCTTCTGGATAACTCCGCCATCAGCCTAGGGACGGTCCAACTGCGAAGAGACGACGCACTGCCCCCTTCTGACATCCTGGCGGGGTTCTCGTCGACCGAAGCCTCCATTATGTCTGAAGCACGTGACATACCCTGTGGATACAGTATGCACAAATCAAACCCTGACTATCACCCGACACCGGGACCATGTGACGTGAGCTGTGAGTAGGCCGAGACCCATGCAACTGTGAAGAATACGTGTGAAAAGGGACGAGAGGACCTGAGACAAGGAGAAGCGATAGCTGAACCTAGAACACCCCAGTGATTGGTGAGTCTGACAGTGGCACAACTGACCCACTACCAGATGGAGAGAATGGAATAGTAACGTGACATAGCTACTGCCATACTGTACCCTGATGGTTGAACAACGTGCAGAATATATTTTGAAGAAGGACGACACAGATCCTGGAATAAAAACACATGTATGATCCTTGCGTACGACATACCGCCAGGCGTAGACGCGTGCGACCAACAATACGGAGATCCTCTAACTAGCACTGAACAAGTATGTCGCCCCCTCCCTTAAAACAACTCCATCGATAAAAAGCATGTATTTTCCTTTTTTTTTCCCCACATATATGTATAAATATTTATTCCCTCTTTTTTTTTTTTTTTGATAACCCTAACTAAATCTCCCCAAGGTGGTCATAGCTCTGGTGGCCACTAAATGGAGCCAACACAGAGCACAGAGCCATGGACTGCATAGCCGGCAGTCGCCACCAGAGGGAGCCTGCATCGTCCATCGCTGCCCCATGGACTGTATCGGCTCCAGCGGCCACCAGGGGGAGCCCACACAGTTACCAGCTGCCTGCAGCTCGTCCGGACCCCGGGTAAGTGCGCCGCAAAGATGACATGGGGCCAGTGCGGGCATAAAAGGGGGGGGGGGGGAGGACCATACTGCTGACAAGGACCCTGCCTAACTAGTGGCACAGCGGCCCGTGCCAGACATTAAGGGGGGAGAAATTCGAATCGGGATCACGCTGACCCCTGCACCCTACGATTCGTGCCACGTGGGAGCCGCAGGTTATGAAGAGGCACCAGCTTCTTCATTACTTTGGTGAATACTCCGCTGGTTCTAAATGTAGAAAATGGTAAATGAGGCGGCTCTACCGCTCCTTCTCCGCCCACCCCTCTTTGACCAGTTACAATGCGGCTTCCGACCCCACCACTCGACTGAAACTGCCCTTATCAAAGTCACCAACAACCACCTAACTTTCAAAACCAAACAACATTATTCTGTCCGCCTCCTCCATGACCTGTCCTCTACTTTTGACACCATTGACCTTTCCCTTCTGTTACAAACTCTCTCATCTCTTGGCATCACTGACCTGGCCCTCTTTTGGATCACATCATACCTCACAGACCGTACATTTAGTACCTCTTACACCACCTCCTCATCTCATTCCCTCTCTGTTGGTGTCCCACAGGGCTCTGTCCTAGGACCCATGGCTTTCAGTATCACTTTTATGCTGACGACAAACAAATTTACCTCTTTGATCCAGACATCTCCACCTTAATATCTAGAATCCCACAATGCCTATCTTCCATATGCTCCTTCTTCTCCTCTTGCCTTCTAAAACTCAAGATGGATAACTGAATTTATCATCTTTCCCCCATCTTGCTCAACCCCCCCAACAGACTTATCTATCACGATCAATGGCTGCACACTCTCCCCGGTCATCCAAGTCCTCTGCCTTGGAGTAACCTTGGATTCTGCCCTGTCCTTCAAATTGCCCATCCAAGTCCTTTCCACCACTTGCCGCCTCCAATTCAAAAATATCTCTCGCATCCATGCATTCCTCAACCAGGAGTCCGCAAAAATGCTTGTACATGCCCTCATCATCTCCGGCCTAAACTTCTGTAACATCCTCCTATGTGGCCTTCCATCTACCACCCTCACACCCCTCCAATATATCCTCAACTCTGCTGCCTGACTAAATCACCTCTCACCCCGTTACTCCTCTGCCTCGCCTCTCCTCTCTGCCAATCCCTTCACTGGCTCAAATACACATAAGGCATCCTCAACCTGTCCCCTCCGTACATCTCTGAGCTACTTTCCCGATACATCCCCACACGTAATCTCCAATTCTCACAAGACCTCCTTCTCTCCGCTCCTCTTATCACCATTTCACACAGTTACCTCCAAGATTTCTCCCGTGCATCCCCCATACTCTGAAATTCTCTACCCCAACATCAGACTCTCACTTACAGTGGAATCCTTCAAGAGAAACCTAAAAAACCCCTCTTCAGACAAGCCTACAACCAGTGACCCTGCTGCTGCTGCTGCCATACCACCATGACCAGCTTTACTCTCACCTACTGTGTCCTTCCTCCCTACCTTGTAGCTTGTACGCCCTCGCAGACAGGTCCCTCTCTCCTTCTGTACAAGTTTGTAACTTGTCTTGTTCATGCTTATTACAATTGTCTGTATTATGTATCTATACCCCTTTTCATATGTACAGCGCCATGGGATGAATGGCGATTCAATAATAAATAATAATAATAATAATCTCCTGCCCGCTGCTGTCTCAGCCAGATGAGGCAGGCATACGCTTGCCAGACGCGTCCTTCGGCTGCGCTGCCTCCGTGCTCCATCCCATAGGGGCAAGCACCCGCTGCTTCCTGTCATTTATGTTTCCAGGAGAACTCACTTCCTGTTTCCTGGCACCGCCTCTGGGCGGGGTTACAAGTTTAAATAGCAGCTTCCTCTCCTAGGAAGTTGCCTGAGCGTTGAGTTACTAACAGTAATAGGGAAGGTGTTCTGTTTGACCTTCTGTGTTTGACCATTCTGTTTGCCTGCCGCTTGAATAGACTACTGGACCTGTCTGAGCCTGTCCGATCATCTGTACCACCTTCTGACCGCTGGCTTGTCTCTGACCATGCTTCAGCTTCAGACAATCATCATTATCATCTGCTGCCTTTACTCCAGTCTTCTCTGCAATACCACTTCTCGCCACCGTGTCAGTTATTGGACGGAGTTCACACTAACTGCGGTTCAACTTGAGCTATTAGAGCGTTACCTGTTGTCTGACTCTGTGAGTCAGCTGTCAACCATATTAGCTAATCCTGTAGACTTGAATCCAATGGAGAATCTGTGGAGGGAGCTAAAGATCAGGGTGATGGCAAGAAGACCCTCCGACCTGAAAGATTTGGAGCTCATTGCTAAAGATGAATGGGCAAAAATACCTGTGGAGACCTGCGAAAAGCTGGTCTGCAATTATAGGAAGCGTCTGATTGCTGTAATAGCCAATAAAGGCTTTTCTATTGATTATTGAGAAGGGTAGGAATAATTTTGGACTGGACACTTTTTGCTCAAATGTAAATAAAAGCTGAGAAATGTTTTTTTGCCACAATAATGCCTCTTGTACATCGTCCTATTATCTTTTGGGAGACACCGATGTCATTTCTCGTCAAAAAATTACTTGCTGGTTGAATAAAAGTAACTAAGTCAAAATTTGCCTGGGGTATGAATAATTATGGGCAGCACTGTACTTACATTAGGCTTAAAACCCGCAAATAACTGGCCAGCAGCCTGAAGGTCAGTAATCCAGGTATGGAACCAAAGAAATCCTAAGGAAGAAGCTATAAAGGACACCACCGTGTAAGGGTCAAAGTAGCTGAGGAGATCCTGAACAGATGGGCTGTGAAATGCAGGAGTATAAGGCCGTGTTCCTCACTCAGGAGTAGGACTACCTTAGCTGAGATTATAAAATATGCAGCCATCTCAACTGACTCTGTCTAAACGTTATATCCTATAGATGTATAAACTTTAGGCGGAGGAACCCACTATGTAAGTGATGAAGGAACTTTCAGCTTTTCCGTGGTAGCCATTTTGGAGACTCTGACTGTATTGTGTTCAAGACTGGCTCTGACGCTCTGCACTGCGATTGGACAGCGCTACAGCCAGGGAGAAGGAACGCCCAGGGAGAAACAGGGCAGACTCCTCCATGGTTTACAGATAGTAGCCATTACCATACAGCGCGGGAGAAGATAACGAGGCCACAGCGGGCGAACGGAGCCCAGGAATAATAGTAAGTGCAGTGAGATCCCTGGGCGCCGCTCTGCATGTCCAGATAGTTATCTTACAATTTTCGGACCCTCTTTAACTAATCACGATGATATTTTGAGAAGTTACACCTGTCACACCCTGTTGGGAGGTGTATAAATAATGGGGCTTGACCCACCTTTGGTGGGTATCTTGTTGAGTTCTAAACCTGTCTGCTGAACACCATTATGACGTTATTCACCTGCAACGTGTGGCTTGTTCCCTACGTGACTGACCATAGTGTAAGCAACGACATAAGTTATACAGGCCTGAAGCTGAGTACTTTGTGCTCCGATGAGGGCAGACACATTCACCTCAATAGATGATTCACTTTATGCAGATGAAAGATCTGATGACGTCTACACTTCCACAGAAGAAAACTGAGCAGATGACTGTTTGGCCTTATTCTCTCAGGTACAGCAGCTCCTGAGGAGAGGTGTAGGTCCCCAACCCAGACCAGACCAGCTTCCCACATTAGGCAGGAGAAGACCTGTTCAGTAAGGAGAGGCGGTCTATAGTGAATCCGGACTGAACTGGATCATTTCTAGGATGTTTGCATTCGGCCATCATAGCTTTTTCCAAAGCTTCAACCACTTTGAAGGCCCTAGAACCCTACAGGTGGAGACCCCCTGGTCCTCATCCTGGTCCCCCAACCGGTCGGACATGAACAATCTCTTTGTTACTTTCTTCCCTTAGAATGAATATTCCCCTCTTTATTCTTCTCTTCCTCAGAGGAGGAAACAGTTTATCCTGAATTCTCCATCAGGGGCTTCCTCTTCAGACCTGCATTCCGGGAACAATTACATCTCAGTCTTTATGTCGTCCATAGGAGACTCTAGAGAGGTGACCACAGCTCTGTACAGACTGTTATATCAGAGAACTACAACCCCCAGCATGTCCAGAGGAGAGAACTACAACTCTCACAATGTCCAGACTGTTATATATCAGAGGAGAAGAGTACAGAATGTTATATGATATCTCAGAGGTAACACTCCAGGCTGTTATTGTAGGTTTCAGAGGAGAGAACTACAACTCCCAGCATTTCTCCAGTTCTGTAGGAAAGAAATCATAAAATGCTTTCTCCATACAAGGATCATCCCTCACATGTCACATGACCACAATTACAGCTCCTCCTCCTTATCTCTGCTCTACAGCTGACCCCGCCCCCTTCACTGATCACATGATGGTGACATCATCACAGGTCCTTCATCACCTCTTCTCCTCTCCTGAGCCCCGCCCCCTGCACTGATCACATGACGGTGATGTCACCCCATGTCCTTCAGCTCTGGCAGTGCAGCAGATACTGGGCAGGTCCTGGTCGGTAGTCACTGCTGAGCCCCGCCCCCTGCAGTGATCACATGACGGTGACGTCACCCCAGGTCCTTCAGCTCTGGCAGTGCAGCAGATACTGGGCAGGTCCTGGTCGGTAGTCAGGGCTCTTGTTCTCTCTGGTATCAGCCATTCCTCCAGCCTGCAGGTAAGATGAGCTGTGAGGAGACAGTGTGGTGGAGAGCTCAGACATGTCACCTCTGGAGATTCTCCTCCATTACACACAAGGAAACCTTCTCCGCTCCTCAGCTTAGTATGATGGGGGAGGAGTAGTGGGGATAGTGGGGGTTGTCATCATTCGCTGGCCCCTGACTGTCCTGGTGAGGGGCCCCTGCCTCCAGGAGGAGAATGAATGGAGCGGGGCCCGGCCTGAGCTCATCTCTCTCCAGTCTCTTCTCTAGGAGTTGTGGACACAGCTGAGCACAGCCCAGAGGTGGGACCTGCATCTATCAGACATTTATCTCCTGTGGAGCCACCAGAGATCTCCATGTTGGGGCCCCTGGGATCCATGTGTTGGGGGCTCTGAGAAGCGGGGCCCCTCCAGGCTCAGGAAGTGCGGTTCTGGAGGTGACATCTGGTCTTGTCCCCTGGATGATTTCCTCTCCTCTTCTCATAAAGGCGCCTGCAGTAGTAGAAGCCTCCAGCTCCTCCAGTTCTCTCCTCTTCTCCTGAATGACCACCAAGGATGGACAGGAAGGAGATCAGCAGAAGAATATTAGACCTCACCTTGGAGATCATCTCCCTGCTGAGTGGAGAGGTAAACTTTTCTAGATTTCTCTCCTCTTTATTGTATTCTGTAACAAGTCAGACATCGGGAAGGAGAATCCATCATAGGAAGTGATAGGAAGAGTCCAGGGTCCTGGAGAACGGCCTCCAGACCTTCCAAGTGATGGAGAACCTGAAGATCAGCCCCCAATATGGTGAGTGATGTGTCATGTGACCAGGGACCAATAGTCATGTTGTAGGAGCCATGAGGAGGTAAGTAGGCACGTTGTACCAGGAGGAGAGGGCCGGAGGAGAGCACATGGCCCCTGAAGGGTTTATTCCCTAAGTGTCTCTCTCCATCCACAGGAGTACACAATAGTGAAGAAGACATCGGGGGACTGTGTGACTCCCATCATCCATCTCCAGGAGTCAGGAGGGCGGAGCAGGACCCCTCACCCCATCACAGAGCCTCCCCCTCACCCTCACCCCCTGATACATGAGCAGAAGATCCTAGAGCTCACCCACAAGATGATGGAGCTGCTGACTGGAGAGGTGACACTGCTGGGAATGCTGGGAAATTCTCCAGTAACAGCACTGGAGGGGTCTGGGTGATGACGGTGTCATTGTGTTGTCAGGTTCCTATAAGGTGTCAGGACGTCACTGTCTATTTCTCCATGGAGGAGTGGGAGTATATAGAAGGACACAAGGATCTGTACAAGGAGGCCATGATGGAGGAGCACCAGCCTCTTATATCACAGGGTAAGAGCCGTCATGTGCAGTGTATACACGTGTGTGCAGTGACATGTAATGGAGGAGCACCAGACTCTTATATCACAAGGTAAGAGCCGTCATGTGCAGTGTATACACGTGTGTGCAGTGACATGTAATGGAGGAGCACCAGCCTCTTATATCACAGGGTAAGAGCCGTCATGTGCAGTGTATACACGTGTGTGCAGTGACATGTAATGGAGGAGCACCAGCCTCTTATATCACAAGGTAAGAGCCGTCATGTGCAGTGTATACACGTGTGTGCAGTGACATGTAATGGAGGACACCAGCCTCTTATATCACAAGGTAAGACCCGTCATGTGCAGTGTATACACGTGTGTGCAGTGACATGTAATGGAGGAGCACCAGCCTCTTATATCACAAGGTAAGAGCCGTCATGTGCAGTGTGTACACATGTGTGCAGTGACATGTAATGGAGGAGCACCAGCCTCTTATATCACAAGGTAAGAGCCGTCATGTGCAGTGTATACACATGTGTGCAGTGACATGTAATGGAGGAGCACCAGCCTCTTATATCACAAGGTAAGACCCGTCATGTGCAGTGTATACACGTGTGTGCAGTGACATGTAATGGAGGAGCACCAGCCTCTTATATCACAAGGTAAGAGCCGTCATGTGCAGTGTGTACACATGTGTGCAGTGACATGTAATGGAGGAGCACCAGCCTCTTATATCACAGGGTAAGAGCTGTCATGTGCAGTGTATACACGTGTGTGCAGTGACATGTAATGGAGGAGCACCAGCCTCTTATATCACAAGGTAAGAGCCGTCATGTGCAGTGTATACACGTGTGTGCAGTGACCTGTAATGGAGGAGCACCATCCTCTTATATCACAGGGTAAGAGCCGTCATGTGCAGTGTATACACGTGTGTGCAGTGACATGTAATGGAGGAGCACCAGCCTCCTATATCACAAGGTAAGAGCCGTCATGTGCAGTGTATACACGTGTGTGCAGTGACATGTAATGGAGGAGCACCAGCCTCTTATATCACAAGGTAAGAGCCGCCATGTACAGTGTATACACGTGTGTGCAGTGACATGTAATGGAGGAGCACCAGCCTCTTATATCACAAGGTAAGAGCCGTCATGTACAGTGTATACACGTGTGTGCAGTGACATGTAATGGAGGAGCACCAGCCTCTTATATCACAGGGCAAGAGCCGTCATGTGCAGTGTATACACGTGTGTGCAGGGACATGTAATGGAGGAGCACCAGCCTCTTATATCACAAGGTAAGAGCCGTCATGTGCAGTGTGTACACGTGTGTGCAGTGACATGTAATGGAGGAGCACCAGCCTCTTATATCACAAGGTAAGAGCCGTCATGTGCAGTGTATACACGTGTGTGCAGTGACATGTAATGGAGGAGCACCAGCCTCTTATATCACAAGGTAAGAGCCGTCATGTGCAGTGTATACACGTGTGTGCAGTGACATGTAATGGAGGAGCACCAGCCTCTTATATCACAGGGTAAGAGCCGTCATGTGCAGTGTATACACGTGTGTGCAGTGACATGTAATGGAGGAGCTCCACAGTTTCTTCTCACATTACATTAGAGGCTACGTGTTCTTTATATGTCAGTCATGTCCATAGGGCTCCAGTCACATGATGAGAGCGTGTCCTTCTGGCCTCCATCGGGCCGGTATAGTAGACTAGTGTTGAGCAAGCATGCTTGGCCGAATACCTGTTTGGCTCGAGCATCGCTATGCTCGGCACATGGCGGTGCTCGTTCGAGTCTCCTCCCTGCACGTCTCGCGGCTGCTAAGAAGCCAATTAACATGCAGGTAAGTACTGCCATCACTGTAATGCCAGTAGCCATGTTGGCTGCTGGCATTACATTGATTGGCTGGCCAGAACGCGTCATAGGGTGCCGCGGGTTCGGCTCATTCTTAGTCAGGGAGAGCTGAGCGTAGGAAGGGACAGAGAGTGCAGGGAGTTTGTAATCGCAATTTATTCAATTTTAAAACGTTTCAAAGACCCAAAAGTCCTTTTAAGCAGCAATTTAATCTTGCAAAGTAGTCTTCGATTTATTTTTTATTTTTTCCATACTTTGCAATTCTTTTTCTATAGAGGGTGTCTGCAGTGACTTGTGACATCTGTTCAGCAATGCCTTCTGTGTGTCAGGGGCACAGATAGGAAGAATATTGGCGAAAATAATTATATTTTTTCCATAATTTATCCACATTATCCACGGTCCCTGCAGTGAATTGTCACATCTGCTCTGCAATAGCGTCTGTGTGTCAGGACAAGAGATAGTAAAAATATAAGTGAAATCTATTTTCCTTTTTCCATACTTTTACGTACTTTTTCCATATACTGTGCTTGCTGTGAACTGTGACATCCGTGCCACATCTTGTGTGTCAAGCGTGCATATAACATTGAATATGAAGAAGGTGAGCATTAAGGGACGGGGCAGTGGCCGTGATGCTGGTGGTGCATGCAGAGGCCGCGGCCCTGGTGAAACTGTGCCTGCTGCCAGAGCACAAGAAAAACAATCATCCACGATACCTAGCTTCATGTCCCAGTTTTCAGGGTGGCACAGGACACCACTCTTGAAGTCAGACCAGTGCGACCAGGTGGTCGGTTGGATTGCAGCAGATAATGCTTCCAGTCGGTTAAGCACCACCCGGTGTTCCACAAAGTCCAGTCTCAGTAGCCAGGAGTCTGGTCAGCAGCATCCTTACCCTGATACTCCTTCCTCCTATTTACAGTCTGGCCAAACAAGTGATCCCACACTCGGATATTCCGAGGAGCTCTTTTCATCGCCATTACTTGATTTGGCCCTCTCACCAAGCACTCTTGAAGAGGGAGGGACCTGAGATCTTGTGCCCTGATTCCCAACCTCTTGAGCATCAAGAGTCACAAGAACATGACGCTGGGGAACGGCAATTAGTGTTTAATGAGGTGGATGATGATGAGACACAGTTGCCAATGAGTCAACCACAATTACTGTCTCAAGAGGTTGGGGAAGAGGATGACACCCAGTTGTCAATCACTGAGGTTGTGGTTAGGTCAGCAAATCAGGAGGATGATCAGAGTGAGGAAGTGGAAGAGGAAGTGGTGGACGACGAGGTCACTGACCCAACCTGGGAAAGTGGCAACAAGCCGAGCGAGGACAGCAGTACAGGGGGGTAGGGATCTTTAGCACTGCAACCGGCTGGAAGAGGCAGTAGGGTGGCAAAAGATAGAAGGCGTGCAACACTGAACAGGCCCACAAATGTTCCACGGAGCACCCCCTCTCGTAAATCTCCCTTGCCAAGGGGTAGGTGTTTGGCAGTATGGCAGTGCGGACGACAAAAGAATAGCAGCGTCCAAATGTCATTACCACAAATGTCATTACCCCAGGCATTAGTGACAACAAATATATTATTTTTTCCATAATTTATCCATAATTTTCCTATAAACGGTTCCTGCAGTTATTGTCACATTTGTGCTGCAATAGCGTCTCTGTGTGTGTGTGTGTGTGTGTGTGTCAGGACAAGAGATAGTAAAAATATAAGTGAAATCTATTTTCCTTTTTCCATATACTGTGTTTGCTGTGAACGGTGACATCCGTGCCACATCTTGTGTGTCAAGTGTGCATATAAATATGTTTTACTTTTGGTTTTGTGCGGAAAACCTTAATTAGGTTGTGGGCCTGGTGATCAGTTTAAGGCCTTTAAAGCAGCATCAGCAGCAGCATGGTGATTAAAATGAGTGGCAAGGTGACATGGTGTGGAGATGGCAGCATGAGGAGGCCACAAAGTGACACAATGACTGAGTCTCGATAAAAGACTAAGGCCACAGATTGTTTAGAAAGATGCAGATGGAAACAAATCTGTAGAACTGTATGACGGTCACTTGCAGAATAATGCAGCCATCAAAATCAAGTTGGGTTTGTCGGTTCCACCTCAGCTCACCAGCAGGCTTGCAACTCAAATCTTTTAAAGGGTCAGCTCACCTGCAGGCCCTCACATATAATGTTTTACAGGGTCAGCTCACCTGCAGGCCCTCAGCTAATTATACCTAATAGGTAATTTGCGCGCATGCTGCCTTGCTTGGATGTGGTAGCCGTAGCCGTTACTCAGGCTCCCTCTCTGGAATCAAACACTGATTCCCCGTTACCCGTAGTTACAATGGTTTTGAGCTGACTGTTACATCGAAAGTTGATAGGGAAGATATCCAAATGGATGGTGGACGTCACAGGGACGTGCGATCAGGCAGAAGTTATCTAGAGTCAACAAAGCGGCAGCAGGGCCTCTCCTGTATAATGTTTTTCTAATCCAAAATACCGCAGTGACATTCCCTGTAATTTTTTTTATTACTCATTCCAATAACAGGGCATCTTAAGAGTCCTGTATTGTTATTTATCATCACTACCTCCCCGAGTTGGGAGTGTGTGATTTGAGCGGCACCCGCTTGCCTTCCTTAGATGTAGTAGCCGTTTCTCAGGCTCCCTCTCTGGAGTCAAGCACTGATTCCCCGTTACCCGTAGTTTCCAATGGTTTTGAGCTGACAATTACATCAAAAGTTGATAGGGCAGACATCCGAATGGATCGTCACCATCACGGGGACGTGCAATCGGCCCCACGTTAACTAGAGTCACCATAGTGGCAGCAGGCCACCGCCCATAATGTTTTAGATGGTCAGATCAGCAAGCCCTTGCTCCTAATGTTTTTGAGGGTCACCAGCAGGCC
This sequence comes from Bufo bufo, assembly GCF_905171765.1. NCBI lineage: Eukaryota > Metazoa > Chordata > Amphibia > Anura > Bufonidae > Bufo > Bufo bufo. The sequence goes on along the minus strand of NC_053390.1, from coordinate 12,431,905 downwards.
ATAAATCATAATTTTTAAAGGGTGTGTATGATGCCCTCCTTTATGGGTAACTAAGGGTGTATCGGAGTGCCGCTTCCTTGTAATTTTTGGCAGCACTTGCAATTTATATACAATTAAATATTCAGGAAAAATGTTTTCTATCAATTTTTCCTCTAAAATAGATTTTTTTCCCTTGGTTTTGTGCGTATTAATATCAGCAGCGACCAGCGAGTCCAAGATGCATCCACACATCCTCCCCATGCTGTTACAGAACCATTTCGGTGGTGTTACCAACAATTTCTGACATTTTCTTATGAACCAGGCACCCTCCCCTCTTCAGAGCAGGGGGTGCCTGGTTTAATGCTCGGGTTCTCCCATTGACTTCCATTATACTCGGGTGCACGGTTTAGCACCCAAATATCACGATGTGTTCGACCCGAGCACTACGGTGCTCGATCAACACTACTACAGAGACGTCTTGTAAAATCTGTATTCTGCATTGTGTATATATATTGTAGATCATACATGGAGTTTATGGGCAATGTCCGTCCCTGTACGACTGTTTGTCATCGATGTAGAACAGGCGTGTGTTATGTAAGTCGTTGGTGTCTCAATAAAATGTGAATAAATTTTGTAGTAAAATTCTTGTCTGACATCGGCTTTAAATTGCTAAATGTGATCCTGTTGTCCATCACTTCAGCGATTATCTGCTCATCCCCTTCAGACTGAACGTGTGACTTCTAGCAGTAATTGCATGTCCCAGAATGTTCCAGCTGCATTAGAGCGTGTTCACACAGGGCACATTTATTGTAGACATTTCCATGTATTGGTTGTTTCTGCAGCAGGTGCATGGATTATTACAAGCCACATTCAGGGCAGTGGGACAGTCACAGAAATGTCTGCAGCTGATCTGCTCTGTGTGAACTTGCTGGTAGATAACCAGTGACTGATCTGTGCTGCTCTTATAATCTGTCCAAAAAGGGGGGATTTTAAGGTTCCACATATAGAAACAACAGGCGGGTTCTGCAGGGGCGGGGCCTACGATGCTCCATTGTGACAGAAAAGCCAACCACTAAGTGGTATAGAGGTAGACAGACTTGTGTAGCTGTGCAGCAGATCTGTCCTCCAGCCCAAGCTCCTGTGATAAATGTGGAGCATCTCTAGATTTACTCTGTACGTTTTAAACAGGATTAGTAAATCTGCCCAGTTGTTTACCCAATGGTTGCAGGGTGTCCAGACCATGAGGCAGCAAAGCAGCTCCAAACCATGATGTCCCCCCACCAGCTACAAATCATGATGCCCCCTTCACCAGCTAAAACCATGATGTTCCCTCCAGTAGCCCCAAATCATTAGGCCCCACTTGATCAGCTCCAACCATGATGCTCCTTGTTTTATTCCAATGATGTCTAGTTGTTGTTGAAAGGCGCAACGTGTTGGCAGAGAGCAGGGCTCGTTTCCAGACATGGTCAGGCTTTTAAAAATTTGTAGTTTTGTTAAGTCATTTTTTTCTGTATGTAATAAAAGTCCTGACCTGGTGTAAACCAGAATCCTGGACTTTGTCAGGAAGTTATAGAAGCTTTGTAAGGCTACTTTCACACTTGCGGCAGAGTGATTCGGCAATCTGCATGCAAACGGACAGTATTTGTAGACGGATCCATCTTATAAATTAATTGCAAGAACGGATCCGTCACTCCGGATTTTATCCGGAGAAACGGATCTGTTATATATTTTTTTCACATTTTTACCGGTCCGCGCATGCGCAGACTGGAAGGACGGATCTAACATTAGGGTATTTTTAATGCCGCATTCGGCACTAATACATTTCAGTGTAAATTAATGCCGGATCCCGCATTCCGGCAACTGATCCGGAATTTTGGATGGAGATAATACTGCAGCATGCTGCGATATTTCCTCCGTCCAAAACGCCGTTCAGTAACTGAACTGATGACATCCATGATGCATCCTGAACAGATTTCTCTCCATTCAGAATGCAAGGGGATAAAACTGATCAGTTATTTTCCGGTATTGAGCCCCTATGATGGAACTCAGTGCCGGAAAAGAAAAACACTAGTGTGAAAGTACCCTAAGGCTGGGATCACAAGTGCAGTTTTTTTGGCCAAAGTCAGAAATGGATTCCAAATGAATGAACACTTCTCCTTCCTGCTGGATCAACTTCCAGCCATATTGGAATGTTAAAAGTTTGTCTACTCTGTAGTTTGCAAAAAAACTTTAAAAAATTTTTCATTTTTATCTTAACAGAAAATCCCAGTACGAAATGTGAAAATGTCATGTTACCACTAGATGACGATATCCTGCAGCGCTCTTCAGGAGAAAACCTCATTACCCTTAATGTACATCCAGGACTTCACAGTAAAGATCTGTCATATAATCCTCCTAATTATGAGGAACCTTCTCCTGACCAATCACAGATTGTTACCGCACGTACAAGTCAGAAAAGGATTAAAAGGTTTCATTGTGGTAAAGAATCCACAAACAGCTCAGGACTTTCTACACACCGAAGACATCACAAAGGAAAGAAAATGTATTCATGTTTAGAATGTGGGAAATGTTTCACACGGAAATCAATTCTTGTTAAACATGAGAGAATTCACACTGGGGAAAAGCCATATTCATGTTCAGAATGTGGGAAATGCTTTACACAGAAATCAATGCTTGTTAAACATCAGAGATGTCACACAGGAGAGAAAGCATATACATGTTCAGAATGTGGGAAATGTTTTAGACAAAAATCACATCTTGTTAGACATGAGAGAAGTCACACAGGAGAGAAGCCATATTCATGTTCAGAGTGTGGGAAATGTTTTACACAGAAATCCAATCTTGTTACACATGAGAGGATTCACACAGGAGAGAAGCCATATTCGTGTTCAGAATGTGGGAAATGTTTTACAGAGAAATCACATCTTGTTAGACATGACAGAATTCACACATGGGAGAAGCTGCATTCAGAATGAGAATTTTTTTTTTGTTTCTAAAGCCATAATTAGGGGTCATTAGTGAAATCACACAAGAGAGAAGCCATATGGCCACAATATAAGGAAACAATATATCACTGGGTCATAGACATTGTATTTATTTCAGGTTGTATATGTGGATATAAAAGCTTAATTGATGTCACATAACAGCTTCTATAAAACATCTGATAAATCCTGTTTAGGAAGACATATATGACTTAGCGTATTTTTCGCCCCATAAGATGCATTTTTTTTTTCACACAAAAGTGGGGGGGGGGAAATGCCCCTGCGTCTAATGGGGCGAATACTAATGAAGACCGGAGGACCAGGAACTGGTAAAGACTCTGTACTCACTGCTTCCTGGTCCATGGCTGTCGGCTGTGAAGGCTGTGTACAGCGTGAGGGCGCTCTGTGACATTTGATCAGATCACAGCACAGCAAACAGCAAGAGGAAGAGTATTGCGATGTAGGTGTGGAGTGGCAGCGTCCAGGAGCAGGAGAGGTAAGTGGGTTTTTTATTTTATTTATTGAGGCTGATGGGGGCTAATATAACATGGCTGGGGGCTGAAGAGAGGCTGCTGGGGGCTGAAAAGAGGCTGATGGGGCTAATATAACATGGCTGGGGGCTAAAGAGAGGCTGCTGGGGGCTGGTGAGAGGAAATGGGGGCTGATATGAGGCTTCTGGGGGCTAATGAGAAGTAATGGGGGCTGAAGAAAGGCATATGGAAACTGATGAGAGGCATGGGGCTCTTATCTGAGGTCTGAATGGGGTCATTCACATTGGGGTTTGAGCTGAGGTCTGATTGTGGGTCTGATCTTAGGTCTTATTAACATTGGGGGTCTAATCTGAGGTCTTATTAACATTTGGGGTCTTATTGGGGCTGTCAGCTGAAGTCTGATTAACATTGGGGGTCTGACTGCTGGTCTGACCAGAGGTGTTATGAAAAATATATTTTTTCCCCTCCCCCACGACAGCACCATAGAGAGAGAGGGATCCACCCCCAGGGACAGGAAACCTACAGAAATAAAAGGGTGGAGCCTCTCCTCCTATTCAGTGGTTTCCTGTCCCTGGAGTGGGAGACCTACAGTTTTTCCTTTAGGTATTACCGGCGGTCTTTCTTGCTTCCTAGGAGTTTCCTAGAGGGCCGTCGGTTGCTGCTGGGGTCCATCACGCTGCTGGGCAGGCTGACAGGACCCTAGGGTACGGAGGTGCTCCAGGGGCCCTCTGTATCTTGCAGCAGCCATGTGGGTAACTCTCAGGGAGAGCTCTGCCCCATGAAAAACGCCAGTTGTGCGGTGGAAGTGGTATCCTGGTACCAGTAGCAGCTAAGCGCCTCCGGACACGTGAAGGTCACTTCCGGTACGCGCGGAGGGTATGACACACTTCCGGTCTTCCCTCCAGCTCCATCGAGAAGTGGAACGCAAGCGCGACTTCCGGTTTCAGAATACCGGATGTGACGCACTTCTAAAGGGGCAGGAGATGCCGATTTTTTTTGTATTTAAGGGAGGCAAGCCAGACCAGTCAGTGAGCTATACAGGACGGTCTGTGCCTATTGATATCCCATGTAGGAGCCTCCTGGTAGTTGTTACATGGGTAACAAATACTATGGGCCAAATGGATTAACTATACCCCCTTTTTTTCCCTTTTTTCTCTATAAGTGTATAGACTCCCTACCTCCTACCATCCGGTTTTCAATGGAGGAAGAAAGAAGACAAGAATCTGCTGAGGGTGAAGGGAATCCCATCCTGGTAGTTCTTTAATCTTCAGGGGGTAAGTGGCTCAGTTAATTGGCACTTTTTATTAAAGTTACGCCTTGTGCTCTCTCCTTTCCAGCCTAAACCAAAGAAATTGCTGGCAAAGAGAAAAAACAAGGAGTGTGCGCTGTGCAGAACTTCTCTATCTTCTTCTTATGGGAAGAAATTATGCCAAACATGCATCGATAAGACCATTTCGGACGAGTCACCATCCTTATTGGAAAACATTAGATCGCTCATTAAGACGGAGGTTAAAAATACCCTTAAGTCAGGCAAGAGGGAAAAAACCTCTGTTAAGGATAAAAGTGCAAGATCTGGCCTGCCTCAGGACTTCTCTTCAGACGACAGTGACACACCACCAGGGTCATCCTCGTCTGGTTCCTCATCTGAAGATGAGTCTATGTCCAACACCTTTTTTCCTTTAGAAGATACAGACAAACTGCTGAAAGTTATAAGATCTACCATGAACATTGAGGATGTTAAGGAGGATAAATCTGTAGCAGACTCTTTGTTTGAGGGGTTACAGGAAAGGAAGGGTCGTTGTTTTCCCGTACATAGCAGCATTATGTCCTTAATCCAGAGAGAATGGAGGAAGCCAGGCAGGAAAGTATTTGCCTCTAAGGCCTTTAAACGTAAATATCCGTTTGAAGAAGTGGCCTCTTCCTCTTGGGGGAAAGCTCCAAAAATTGATGTGGCCATCTCTAAGGTGTCTAGGAAATCCTCTCTTCCTTTTGAAGATACTGGTATGCTTAAAGAGCCCTTAGACAAAAAAGCTAAAGGCTTCCTTAGGGGTGCCTGGGAGGCCTCTACCTTATCCTTTTGCCCCGCTGTAGCGGCTACAGTCACGGCTAGGACTTTAGCTCTCTGGTTACAGCAGCTAGAAGTGCACTTAAAAGAAAGAGCCCCTAGGGATCAGATTTTGTCCTCCTTGCCAACTTTACAAAAAGCTGCTGACTTCCTAACAGGTGCGTCGGTTGATTCTATTAAGCTCAGCGCACAGTCAGCCTCCCTCACCAATTCTGCACGTAGAGCTCTTTGGTTAAAAAGTTGGAATGGGGGTGATATATTCCAAGGTGGACTGCATACAATTTGTTTTCCACACTCATCAAACTGAGATCAAGTTTTTGGATCTGTGCCTGAGGGGGGAGGTCTCCGCCCATAAAGTTAACACGTTTACACACCGGAAACAACTTGCTGGGAATACTATATTACTGGCCCAGTCATGCCATCCCTCCCACACCATCCATAGTATCCCCAAGGGTGAATTGATACGTGCCCGTCTGAATTGTTCTGATCGGAAGGCTTTTGAAAGGGAAGCTTCTAATATAACTGAAAGATTGCTACGCAGGGATTATTCACACATAAATATACAACATGCCACTAAAATGGTTTAAAAAATGAACAGACAGTCCCTCATTTTTCCTAAACAGTCCACGGCACCTAGACAACCAGCGGATACTGACCACAACAAACAAGCAACTTATTTTGTTACACAATACAGCCAAGAATTTTCTGCCATATGTAAAATTATGAAAAAATATTTTCACGTACTCAACTTTGATGGCGACTGGTCTGATATTGTGTCTAACGGAATTAAGTGTGTGGCCAGGAGAGCACCCACCCTAGGCAACATTATTAGCCCTAGCTTTTTCTCAGAGGGAAAAAAATCACAAGCCACTTGGTTACAACATAAAGGTAACTTTAAATGTGGACACAAAAAGTGTATTTGTTGTCACCACATGACCACTGAAAAAACGTTCAAATCCATGACTAATGAAAAAGTATATAACATCCAATCTTATATTAATTGCAACACCAAACATGTGGTCTACCTTATCACATGTACAATGTGCTCTTTGCTAAATGTGGGCTGCACCACCAATCCGTTAAAAAATCGGATCCGCAGACACATATCCGATGTGCCACATTATAAAGACCGGAATGTTTCTGCAGCCAGCCTGCATTTTGCAATTGCACATGCAGGAGATGTGTCCCATTTACAAGTCAAGGGTATAGAAAGGGTCTATTTGCCGCCTAGGGGGGGAGATCATAGAAGGAAACTCCTTAACAGGGAGGCCTTCTGGATCTTCCAGCTAGGATCTCGCCAGCCTTATGGGCTAAATAAACGCCATGATCTCATCTTACAATATTGACATGAGATCATGGCGTTTTCTTTTCTTTTTTGTATATGCATTAACCCTATGACTATTGCTTTTTACCCATTATTATGATTATTGTTACATTGGCAGCATTTATACCTTAGTCTCTTTTTCACGTTTGCTTTGATTTTGGTTTAAGGCTTTTTTTAGCTTTGTTAATTTGCATGGGAACACCCCCTTGTGTCTCCTCCTCCCAGGTGATACTCATTAACCTGGGGTTAGTTTGGGATACATAAGGAGGTGCTCCCATTTCATACACATGTTTGTCATGAGGAAGGACCCACATACCTACGCGTAGATTTATGTACACTTACGGATTTTACTTCGCTGGAATAAAAGCTATTATACTTCACCTGAAGTGAGCCAGATTTTTCTTCTTTGTTCTCTGGATTTTCACCGCATCCAGGTGCGGCATCCGTGCACCACAGGTGATTTAACTACTGCAGGTGAGAGCTGCCTTACAATTTTCTAAACAGTGGTTATGTAATATCCCCTGCCAGGGAGAATTTTTGTTTGGACCAGAGTTAGACAACCTTTTAGAAAAAGCTGCCGATAGGAAGAAAAGGTTTCCAGTCCCTAATCCTGCTGCTATCTTTGGTTCCCGGAATAGGCAGTCCTTTCGTCCCTATAGAAATTATGCGGGCAGAAGGCCAAGCAGGGATAAGGATCAGAGATTCAGATCCAGAAATTTTGGGGGAAAGGATTCCTGTTCGGAAACTCTTCCTCTGCTAATAAGAAACAACCCCAACAATGACGCCAGGTTAGAGGTGGGGGGAAGGCTAAAATTCTTCCAGAAAGCCTGGGGGAGGATTGCAGGACTGTCACAACCAGACAGCTGAGAAGCTCTGACAGAAACCGTTCAGAACCTCCTCCTTGAGTTTTCTTTGTTTTGGTTTCAGTTCCTCATCTCGTTAGCCTATCTCAGCTGTCATGCAGTTGGACTGATTGCTTCCCTTTAAATTCAACCCCATAATGCAGTAGTGTGCGGCTTATACAACTTCCTGGAGTGTGTGTGCATGCTGTTCCTAGTTCCCAGTCGTCTGCAAGATAAGTGCTGTATATGTATTTGTGATGTTCTGTCTGCTGGATCCAGGTGACCCTGACGCCCTCCGTGTCTGTGTAGGGAGCCGGTGGTCGTGTCCCCTCACTATTGTAGGGTCTTCAGGTGTTAGATAGTCGAGGTACGTGGATATGCGACCATTCACCTTTGGGGTGTTCGCATAGGCTGAGCAGTCAGGGAGAGTCTGCCAGGTCCATGCAGGGCTCTCCCTTTTGTTCCTTAGTTGTGGATCCAGTGAGTCATTGATTATATTGCATTGTCTTGTTTCCTGTACACCATCCGTGACAAGGACCTTGGGTCTTAGACATTATTTGTTAACGTCTAAAACCAGAGTTCCATTCTTTGCCTCCGCATCATTACAAAAAGCATTTGTGTAAGAGGCTGTTTTCCCATAATAAAAGAAGTTTCAGACCTTATCAAGAAGAATGTTTTGATTCCCGTTCCTCCAGAAGAGCAATCCAAAGGGTTTTTCTCCCACCTGTTTCTGGTTCCAAAACCGGATGGTACACACGGGACGATCATCAATCTCAGGGATTTGAACAAATTTCTGGTGTTCAAGAGGGGAACAATGAGGAATACGATCCAGCTTCTTTTTCCTCATTGTTTCATGGCTGTGTTGGATTTAAAAGACGCTTACTTCCATATACCAATGCACCAGGGGTTTCAATAATTCCTGAGAGTGGCAATTCCGATAGACGGTCAGATTCGGCAATATCAGTTCCAGGCATTGCCCTTTGGCCTGTCTATGGCCCCAAGAATATTTACGAAAGTAGTAGCAGAGATGATGTCGTTCATAAGGATCAAAAACATTTTGATAGTTCCATATCTGGACGATTTTCTGATCATTGCGAGTTCCAGGCTGGATTGCGAAAGGAACGTTCAGACTGTTATTCAGACATTTCAGGAGCTGGGTTGGATAGTAAATTACAAAAATTCCAAATTAAAACCGGTCAAGATTCAGCAGTTCCTTGGCCTAGTTTTAAACTCAGACTCAGAAAGTGTATCTCCCAGAAGAAAAAATTACAAAAATCTGGAATCAAGTCAGATCCCTCTCTTCCACATCCCTGACTCTTCGAAAGGCCATGTCAGTCCTAGGATCCCTTACCTCCTGCATCCCGGCAGTGGAGTGGGCCCAACTTCATTCCCGTCAGTTACAGTCGGAGATCTTGACAGCCTTCAAAAAACACAAGGGGATGTTGAATGTCAGGATAAACATTTCAGACACAACCAGAAGGAGTCTATCTTGGTGGCTGGACAGGGACAACCTAGTTCAGGGAGTTCCATGGTCCTACCCAGATCCTATAGTTCTGACCACGGATGCGAGCCCTTAGGGGTGGGGTGCCCACATTCGACAATACAATTTTCAGGGTCTATGGTCCCCAGTCCAAAAATCATTCTCTTCCAACCGGAAAGAATTGGTAGCCGTAAAAGCATCTCTGCCACTACTATGCACAGGCCACGTCAGAATTCTTTCGGACAATCAGACGACAGTGGCATATGTGAACCATCAAGGGGGGACAAGGTCGGTGTCCCTATGGTGGGAAGCAGGAAAATTATTAGCGATGCTAGAGAAACAAGTCAGACACGTATCGGCCCTCCACATAAAGGGAAAGGAGAATGTTCACGCAGATTTTCTCAGCAGACATCCATTAAAGCAAGGGGAATGGTCCCTCAACATCTCAGTATTTTCAGGATCAGCGAGTCGTGGGGCATGCCAGTCATAGATCTCTTCAGTACGAGCCAGAACAGAAAAGTGGAAGTCTTTTGTTCCCTAAATCCAAGAGAATCCCCCTATGGGGTGGATGCTTTTCTACTGAAGTGGGACTTCCCCCAAGCATATGCCTTTCCCCCCTTCCAATTGATTCCAGCAGTCCTAAAAAAGATCAGGAAGGACAGGGCAAGGGTCCTCCTTATTGCCCCCTTTTGGCCCAAGAGGGCATGGTTCACTCTGCTCCGGACGATGTCGATCTCAGAACCCCGGATTCTGCCGGACCTGCCGGATCTGTTGTCCCAAGGTCCAGTTTTTCATCAGGCGGTCAGTGGTCTCCATCTGACTGCATGGAATTTGAGCGGAGCTTATTGTTCAAAAAAGCTTTCTCCCAGGAGCTCATCACGACCTTGCTTAAGAGCAGAAAACCTGTTACCGTTTCCATCTATGCCAGAACTTGGAAGAAATTTATTGAATTCTGTAATCTGAACCCAGGACATTTACCCTTGTCTGTCCCTATTTCCCAGGTTCTGGAATTTTTACAGAAAGGCCTTTCCTTAGGTCTTGCTAAGAGTACTCTTAAAGTACAGGTCTCTGCCCTCTCAGTTCTATTCGAGCAGAACTTTGCCTCCAATCCATGGATCCCCTAGAGTTCCCCCGTGGGATCTTAACATCGTGCTTAATTCCTTAACCAAAGCATCCTTTGAACCTATTGATTCTGTAAGCATAAAGCTTCTTACTTTCAAGCTTGTTTTGTTAGTGGCCCTCACTACTGCTAGAAGGATAAGCAAGTTACAGGCCATTTCCATCAATCCCCCTTTCACTAAAATTCTGGAGGATAGAGTTATTATTTTGCCTGATCCGGCCTTTTTACCCAAAGTGTCATCTAAATTCCATAGGTCCCAAGAGATTATTCTTCCCTCCTTTTGTGACCATCCCAAAAATCCTGGAGAGATGACATTTCATACCCTAGATGTACGGAGATGCCTAATTCAGTATCTCAAAATTACGGAAAAATGGAGAAAGTCTTCTGCTTTATTCATTCTCTTTTCAGGATCGAATAAAGGGAAGAAGGCTACCAAAAGTACCCTGTCTAGGTGGCTTAGACTGGGCATTATACAGTCTTACCTGGAGGAGGGCCTGTCTCCTCCAGTCTCGGTGAAGGCTCACTCTACTCGCTCTGTTTCCACTTCTTGGGCAGAAAGGTCGGGGGCTTCTATTGAGCAAATTTGTAAGGCAGCCACGTGGTCTTCTCCCTCTACCTTTTTCCATCACTACCGTTTGGATCTGCACTCTTCTTCTGAACTTTCTTTCGGTAGAAAGGTTTTGCAAGCGGTGGTCCCTCCCTAGGAAGGGTTCTTCCTCTGTAATTCTCTCTATGGTGCTGTCGTAAGGGAGGGGAAAAATGAAGATTACACTTACCGGTAATCGGATTTTCCAGACCCCACGACAGCACCCTTCCTAATTCCCTCCCTTGGTGATGGTTTCTGTATTCAAAAAAAAAAAAAAAAAATGTATATATACAGTACAGACCAAAAGTTTGGACACACCTTTTCATTCAAAGAGTTTTCTTTATTTTCATGACTATGAAAATTGTAGATTCACACTGAAGGCATCAAAACTATGAATTAACACATGTGGAATTATATACATAACAAACAAGTGTGAAACAACTGAAAATATGTCATATTCTAGGTTCTTCAAAGTAGCCACCTTTTGCTTTGATTACTGCTTTGCACACTCTTGGCATTCTCTTGATGAGCTTCAAGAGGTAGTCCCCCTGAAATGGTTTTCACTTCACAGGTGTGCCCTGTCAGGTTTAATAAGTGGGATTTCTTGCCTTATAAATGGGGTTGGGACCATCAGTGGCGTTGAGGAGAAGTCAGGTGGATACACAGCTGATAGTCCTACTGAATAGACTGTTAGAATTTGTATTATGGCAAGAAAAAAGCAGCTAAGTAAAGAAAAACGAGTGGCCATCATTACTTTAAGAAATGAAGGTCAGTCAGTCAGCCGAAAAATTGGGAAAACTTTGAAAGTAAGGGCTATTTGACCATGATGGAGAGTGATGGGGTGCTGTGCCAGATGACGTGGCCTCCACAGTCACCGGACCTGAACCCAATCAAGGTGGTTTGGGGTGAGCTGGACCGCAGAGTGAAGGCAAAAGGGCCAACAAGTGCTAAGCATCTCTGGGAACTCCTTCAAGACTGTTGGAAGACCATTTCAGGGGACTACCTTTTGAAGCTCATCAAGAGAATGCCAAGAATGTGCAAAGCAGTAATCAAAGCAAAAGGTGGCTACTTTGAAGAACCTAGAATATGACACATTTTCAGTTGTTTCACACTTGTTTGTTATGTATATAATTCCGCATGTGTTAATTCATAGTTTTGATGCCTTCATAGTCATGAAAATAAAGAAAACTCTTTGAATGAGAAGGTGTGTCCAAACTTTTGGTCTGTACAGTATATAATAAAAAATTTTTTTTTTTTTTTTTCAAGATCTGTATTGTTTATGCGAATATATGCTGTTCAGCTCAGACTGATTAAAGGTGTAGGAGTCCCTCTCTTGCTCTGTAATCCACTGAATAGGAGGAGAGGCTCCACCCTTTTATTTCTGTAGGTTTCCTGTCCCTGGGGGTGGATCCCTCTCTTTCTATGGTGCTGTCGTGGCGTCTGTAAAATCCGATTACCGGTAAGTGTAATCTTCATTTTTCTTATTGTCCTCTAAAACCTAGGTGCGTCTTATAGGGCGAAAAATACAATATATTTTAACCCCTTAGTGACCAAGCCAGATTTTGGAAATCTGACAAATGTCACTTTAGCAGAGAATAACTTCTTAAAGGTTTGGCACATCAAAGTAATTCTGACATTGTTTTGTTGTCACATATTGTACTTTACTTAGGTGGTAAAATTTTACCGATAAAATATGCGTATCTTTTTTAAAAAACTAAAAAATCTATGAAAATTTGTAAAAGTTGGCACATTTTCCTATTTTCAACTGCAATATTTTACATACATACATAAATACTATTCAATATTTTTTATCAGAAATATATTTCCACATCTTTACTTTATTTTGACTACACTTACAAAAAACTTTTTTTTATTTAGGAGACTTACCATTTTTACATTAATTTTAAGATTTTTGAAGTACATATTTTTTCCTGCAACAGGGCAAGTTTGGCTTATAAGTGACAGAATAATAGAACCCCCCAAAAGTGACCCCATTTTGAAAACTAGACCCCTTAATGTATTCAGCTATGTGTGTAATGAGTTTTTTGACCCCCTAGTTTTTTAAAGAAATGAATGCTAAGAAAGTGAAAAAAAAAATTTCTTTCATTTTTTACACAAGTGTCAATTTAAAGAGTGTTTTTTTTTCTACAAAGCACATGAAAATGAAGAAGTACACCCCAAAATGTATCACCCTATTTCTCCTGTCTTCAGAAATATCCCCATTGTGGCCCTAATCTTATGTCTTGACAAATGGCAGGACCCAAACATAAAGGAGCACCCAGTGGCTTTCAGAACACAAAATTTACTTGAAAATGTTTTAGGCCCCATTGCACATATATAATGACATTGAGCTGCCAAAACAATAGAAAACCCCCATAAATGACCCCATTTTGAAGACTAGACCCCTAAGGTATTCATCTAGGGGTGTAGTGAGCTTTTAGACCCCTTAGTTTTTTGTAGAAATTAATGCTAAGCAGGCGAGAAATAGATATTTGTTTATAAAACCGACCCCAAAGATGCTGGAAAATTTGGAGCAAGAAGCAGAATTAAAAGAGAAAAGGATCGCCCGAATGTATGATAAGTGGAAATACATTGGAGGCATTCGTGGAAAGCTAAAACAAGTAAGTATAAAAAGGAACTTGAGTGATATAGTAGAGACGGTAGAAGAATTTGAATCAGAGCTTATGGCAGCATATGTCAACCTGTGGTCATCTACGACACCTTCCCAGGATATTGTAAGGAACATGGACATATGTACTGTGGTCACTTAAGACTTAGTAAAGCTCATAAGAGAACTATCATCTGCAGCAAACTGATTAAGTTAAAGCAAGAAGGAGAATGAACAAGCTTTTTATAAGAGACTATGCTAGGTCCTTAGGTGGAACCATAATTACAAGTGGGACTTCCTTCGCTAGCAGAAGTGCCACCCCCATATCAGAGTCCACAAGTACTTCAGCCAAAAGAAAGGAATTCGCTTAACAACTTGCTGTCAAGAGAGCATAAATTAATATGGAAGCTGCCATCGAGGCGCAGCGTCAACTGGTGGCTAAAAAGGAAGCTGAATTGAAAAGTCTGGAAAGGCAAAAAGAAGTTAAGAATCATAGAATGGAATGGAAGGAAATCCATGAGAATGGAAGGAAATCTCCAACACTTAGTGAGGAAATAAGTCATTATCAGTCCATTCCTGCTCAGAAAGACAAAGAGAGGCCTAGTCCAGTGTTAGGAAAAAGATGTGTGAATTTACCCTCTATCTCTACCGGAAAAGATGACGAGAGAGACTCACCTAATTCAGAACTAAGTGAGAAAATAGAACCGGATGATTCTATCCCTAGATGCCACGGAAATGCTCAGGAGAGTGTTACAACCATTGTCCCAGCAAGACAACAGAGAACCGTGCCATGAATCAAGAGGAGCGAGAAAGGCAGAACAGGGGACCTGGGCGGGATAAAGAGTGAGTAGACGGAGCCTCTAGGTGCTGATTTTACGCCCACATAGCACAAAGATGATCATTAGCATATTATAAAAGTGCTTGTTTTAGCAGAACGACTGCAGGGAGAAAGGTAACAAACATACTGTTATGTAGATCCTGCACTTGTGGTCCGCTGCTAATGGCAATCCCCAGCAAAAATGCATACAATGGAGGATGCCCGCAGCGGACCACAAGTACCTCCACAGTAGGATATGTTGGCTAATCTCTCAATTTTACATCAGTATGAGGGTTTAGTAAGATTGCAGAGTCCACCTGTCTTTGTAAAAGTTACTGTTTTTTTTAAAAATAATTCTACCTTCAGAAATATGTTGGTGGAAAAGAAAAGGAAGTTCTTGAAGGTAACTTCTATAGAAAAGATGAAGAAGCCTACAAGAAAGCTTGGAATTTTTTTTTAAGCAAGATAGGGTCATCCTTTCTTAGTACAAAGAGCCTTTAGAGAGAAACTAAATAACTGGCCTAAAATAGGTCCTAAAAAACACTACAGACTCCAAAAGTATTGTGACTTCCTGCAAGCATGCAGCAATGCCATCCCACATATTCAAGGACTGGAAGTACTGAATGACTATCTAGAAAACCACAGGATGCTAACTAAGCTACCTGAAGACGTGGCTTCTAGATGGAATCGCTATGTGACTGAACAGTTAGATCTAGGCAAGAAATTCCCAAGTTTTAAAGAGTTCTCTGATTTCATCAATAAGGAAGCACGAATAGCATGTAATCCAGTATCGGCATCTTATGCCTTAAAATCCTTAGAAGAAAGGCCTGCAAGAGAGATAAGACCTGCAAGAGTAACTAGCTTTGCAACCAACACAGCAGCTAAAGGTCCAGATACCTACAAGAGCAAGTTCAAAGTCACTACTGGGATCAGTAGAGAGACAGAACCAACAAATCTTCAGACTACCTTCAAATGTATGTTCTGTGGAGAGAACCACTCCATACACAAGTGCCAACAATTGAAGGAGAAGTCCCCAGAAGGAAAAGTTTGTCTCAGGAAACTTATACCAGCTTGAAAAATGTAGCATAAGTGACCCACGCCGGAATTTCGCGCGCATTACGCGAATAATACATTGCCGATTTTCGCAATGAAGAATATAATCGCGAATTTGCGAATATATGATGAATATTCTACAAAATATTTGTGAAATATCGCGAATTCGAATATTGCCCCTGCCGCTCATCACTATTAGAGAACCACCTCGTCTGTCAAATAACAGAAATCTTGCCCTAGCAAGATTGAAATGTTTGAAGAAAAGGATGGGAAGAGATCCCAAACTCAAGAATGATTATTTGAAATTCATGGAAGGCATCCTCGAAGAAGGACATGCAGAGAACATTAATAATCAACATAAAGAAGGAGAAGTGTGGTACATTCCACATCAAGGTATTTACCACTCAAAGAAACCAGATAAGATTAGAGTGGTATTTGATTGCTCAGCAAAGTACGATGGTGTTGCATTGAACGATCATCTACTAAAAGGTCCAGATCTTACAAACACTTGGAGTAGTCTGTAGATTCAGAAAGTATCCGGTAGCGGTTATGTGTGACGTTGAAAAGATGTTCCACCAGTTTCATGTGAAGAATGAAGATAGAGACTTCCGGAGGTTTCTATGGTGGGAGGACGGAGCTACAGATACAGACCAAGTAGAATACAGAATGAAAGTACACTTGTTTGGAGCAGCATCATCTCCAGGTTGCGCCAATTATTGTACGAAGTACCTGGCCAATTAGAATGAAAAGGATGGCCCATCAGCAGCAAATTTTCTGAAGAAAAACTTTTATGTAGATGATGTTCTTATAAGTCTAGAGTCCACAGAATCTGCAATCAAACTAGTGAAAGAAAACCAAGAGTTATGCGCAAGAGGAAACCTGCGCCTTCACAAATTTATCTCAAACAACAGAGAGGTACTGGAATCCATCAGTGACTGTGAACGTGCAGCAACAATGAAGAATGTAGATCTCAATTATGATCATCTTCCAGTCCAGTACATACTTGGATTTGGATGGAATGTAGAGAATGACAAGTTCTTCTTTGAAGTATCTATTGAAAAGAAAGTTGCAACTAGACGTACCATTCTTACCGCAGTGGCTTCTATAGATGATTAGTTATGAGCGACCATGCTGGGCCGAATACCGTTTCGCCTCAACCATCGCTATGCTCGGCACATGGCGGTACTCGGCCGAGTACTGCATGAGCTTGAGCGCCATGCTCGAGTCTCCTTCCCGCACGTTTTGTGGCTGCTAAGCAGCCAATAAACATGCAGGTAAGTATTGCCATCACTGTAATGCCAGTAGCCATGTTGGCTGCTGACATTACAGTGATTGGCTGGCCGGAACGTGTCATCGGGTGCTATAAAGCACCCGATGACACGTGCTCGGACCAGTCATAGGGAGAGCAGAGCGTAGGAAGGGAAAGGCAGTGTAGGGAGCGAAATTCACAGTTATTATTCTAAGAAAGTTTTCAAAGACCCAAAAGTCCTTTTAAGGACTACTGTGTGTTTGTGTGTGTGTTTTAGAGCAGCAATATATTTTTACCTGCGCTAAATTGATCAGTCATCTGTGCTGAGGAAGGGACAGGGAGCGAAATTAGCTATTTTTACTACCAAAAGCTTTTCAAAGACCCCAAAGTCCTTTTAAGGACCACTGTGTGTGTGTTTGACAGCAGCAAGATATTTTTCTTTAATACCTATTAGTGACATATGTATACTGTACATCATCCGCAGACTGTGTCTTTTTGCGTAAATTCAAATAATCAGCGCCAGATTTATTGTCTATACACTGCGTGCAGTATTATTAGGCAAATGAGTATTTTGACCACATCATCCTCTTTATGCATGTTGTCTTACTCCAAGCTGTATAGGCTCGAAAGCCTACTACCAATTAAGCATATTAGGTGATGTGCATCTCTGTAATGAGAAGGGGTGTGGTCTAATGACATCAACACCCTATATCAGGTGTGCATAATTATTAGGCAACTTCCTTCCCTTTGGCAAAATGGGTCAAAAGAAGGACTTGACAGGCTCAGAAAAGTCAAAAATAGTGAGATATCTTGCAGAGGGATGCAGCACTCTTAAAATTGCAAAGCTTCTGAAGCGTGATCATCGAACAATCAAGCGTTTCATTCAAAATAGTCAACAGGGTCGCAAGAAGCGTGTGGAAAAACCAAGGCGCAAAATAACTGCCCATGAACTGAGAAAAGTCAAGCGTGCAGCTGCCAAGATGCCACTTGCCACCAGTTTGACCATATTTCAGAGCTGCAACATCACTGGAGTGCCCAAAAGCACAAGGTGTGCAATACTCAGAGACATGGCCAAGGTAAGAAAGGCTGAAAGACGACCACCACTGAACAAGACACACAAGCTGAAACGTCAAGACTGGGCCAAGAAATATCTCAAGACTGATTTTTCTAAGGTTTTATGGACTGATGAAATGAGAGTGAGTCTTGATGGGCCAGATGGATGGGCCCGTGGCTGGATTGGTAAAGGGCAGAGAGCTCCAGTCCGACTCAGACGCCAGCAAGGTGGAGGTGGAGTACTGGTTTGGGCTGGTATCATCAAAGATGAGCTTGTGGGGCCTTTTCGGGTTGAGGATGGAGTCAAGCTCAACTCCCAGTCCTACTGCCAGTTTCTGGAAGACACCTTCTTCAAGCAGTGGTACAGGAAGAAGTCTGCATCCTTCAAGAAAAACATGATTTTCATGCAGGACAATGCTCCATCACACGTGTCCAAGTACTCCACAGCGTGGCTGGCAAGAAAGGGTATAAAAGAAGAAAATCTAATGACATGGCCTCCTTGTTCACCTGATCTGAACCCCATTGAGAACCTGTGGTCCATCATCAAATGTGAGATTTACAAGGAGGGAAAACAGTACACCTCTCTGAACAGTGTCTGGGAGGCTGTGGTTGCTGCTGCACGCAATGTTGATGGTGAACAGATCAAAACACTGACAGAATCCATGGATGGCAGGCTTTTGAGTGTCCTTGCAACCAATATATATTGGTCACTGATTTGTTTTTGTTTTGTTTTTGAATGTCAGAAATGTATATTTGTGAATGTTGAGATGTTATATTGGTTTCACTGGTAAAAATAAATAATTGAAATGGGTATATATTTGTTTTTGTTAAGTTGCCTAATAATTATGCACAGTAATAGTCACCTGCACACACAGATATCCCCCCCCCTAAAATAGCTAAAACTAAAAACTACTTCCAAAAATATTCAGCTTTGATATTAATGAGTTTTTTGGGTTCATTGAGAACATGGTTGTTGTTCAATAATAAAATTAATCCTCAAAAATACAACTTGCCTAATAATTCTGCACTCCCTGTAGTGTGCGTTTAATACACATCCGTGACATATACAGTACTCCATCCGAAAACTGTTTCTTTAGTGTAAATTTAAATAATCTGGGCCTAATCTAAATTTTTTAATTTTGGTAAACTTTTGGATTTTTTTTAAAATAAAGGTGAAATATATTGACTCAAATTTACCATTAAAATGAGGTACAATGTGTCACGAGAAAACAGTCTCTGAATGGCTTTGATAAGTAAAAGTGTTCCAAAGTTATTACCACATAAAGTGACGCATGTCAGATTTGCAAAATTAGGCCTGGTCAGGAAGGGGTCAAATGGCCCGGTCTGGAAGTGATGGAAAGACAATTGGGTGATTTATGAAGCCCCGGAGCCTGAATTTTGGAGCCGTAAAGTCACTTCTCATTTGCACAAGTAGCTCGCTGTTTGGTCTTGTCCACCATTTTGTTATAAATGGGCGGAGTGTGAGAGCGGCGTGGACCAAACATCCCGCCACTATCCCCGTTACTTACCCTAGTCTTCTGGGGGAATCTCCGCCCGTTCCTCGTCAACGCCTCTTTGGGGCATCTGATGCCGCTGCAGACTAGATGAGACCTGACGTTACACACCATCGTGATCTCCTCAATGTCTTCTACTGAAAAGGCCAGAAACCCCCACATAGCATTGTCATCTGAGGGCACAAGGTCTGATCTCGGGGTGGGAGGTCGTCTACATAAGAGGAGCGGGCGACCTCTGTCATCAGGGGATGGAAGCTTCCAACCATCCTGCCGCCCTGAACTCAGATGTCTGCAGAAGACTTTTGTCTCGGGTTTGAGGTCAGCACCAGGAAGGACAACATTCTCCTCCCGAAACTGAACTACATGTCCCAGAAGTCGGCTGAATTCACCACAGCTACAGCATTAGAGGAGAGAACTACAAGTCCCAGCATATCCAGGGTGTTATTATAGGATATCAGAGGAGAGAACTCCCAGCATTGTTTTGGCTCTAAGAGAAAAGCCACTAGGCTCAGACCAGTGGCTCAGTGGTTAGCACTGGTGCCTTGCAGTGCTGGGGTCCTGGGTTCGAATACGACCAAGGACAACATCTGCATGGAGTTTGTATGTTCTCCCTGTATTTTCGTGGGTTTCCTCCCACACTCCAAAGACATCCTGATTGGGACCTTAGATTGTGAGCCATTAGTTGGATGCTAATAACTGTAAAGCGCTGTGGAATATGTCAGCCCTATAGAAGGGCATAAAATGAAATAGACTTATCGCTTCCATACAAAGCTCCGCCCCCTGATGTCACATGATCGTCATCACAGTAATCTCATCCTCTCCACTGCTGAGCTCCGCCCCGCCCCCTGCACTGATCACATGTTAGTGAGGTCATCACAGGTCCTTTACCACCTCTTCTCTTCTCCACTGCTGAGCCCCGCCCCCTGCACTGATCACATGATAGTGAGGTCATCACAGGTCCTTCACCACCTCTTCTCTTCTCCACTGCTGAGCCCCGCCCCCTGATCACATGACGGTGAGGTCACCCCAGGTCCTTCACCACCTCTTCTCCACTGCTGAGCCCCGCCCCCTGCACTGATCACATGACGGTGACATCACCCCAGGTCCTTCACCACCTCCTCTCTCCACTGCTGAGCCCCGCCCACTGCACTGATCACATGACGGTGACGTCACCCCAGGTCCTTCAGCTCTGGCAGTGCAGCAGATACTGGGCAGGTCCTGGTCGGTAGTCAGGGCTCTTGTTCTCTCTGGTATCAGCCATTCCTCCAGCCTGCAGGTAAGATGAGCTGTGAGGAGACAGTGTGGTGGAGAGCTCAGACATGTCACCTCTGGAGATTCTCCTCCATTACACACAAGGAATCCTTCTCCGCTCCTCAGCTTAGTATGATGGGGGAGGAGTAGTGGGGATAGTGGGGGTTGTCATCATTCGCTGCTGAACAAGAGAATCTGCTCCGTGTGAATGAGGTTTTCAGCTGCTAATTCTCAGATATCGGGGGAAATTCTTTATTTTATACAGAAACGTCCAGTGTTCTCCAGAATCCTCCTCCCCTCACAGGCCGGGCCCTATAGTTACCTTGGAGACCGGCCCCGCCCAGCGAGTATGTAAAGGGTTAAGTCGGCAGGAAATGTCTGTGTAATGTGTATATAAGATGATTATGTGGCACTTACTAATTTAGTCTTTGTTGAAATTCTGCACCATTTTCTATACGTCATAAGATATACAAAGTCTTTTGTGCTGTCCACACAGAGGTCCTGTCCATAAAATGGCCGCTGATGGAGGGTCATGTGACCAGGCAGATCACCTCCATGTGATGTCTCCTGTATTCACATTCACATGTGTTCTTCATTGTGTCCTTTGCCACAGGAAAGTGCAGTTTCTTCTCTTTAATTGTGTGACCTCATCCTTGCTTTAAGTTTCTGTCCTGTTTC
Organism: Bufo bufo; assembly: GCF_905171765.1. NCBI lineage: Eukaryota > Metazoa > Chordata > Amphibia > Anura > Bufonidae > Bufo > Bufo bufo. The sequence goes on along the minus strand of NC_053390.1, from coordinate 12,410,814 downwards.
TCCAACATAGAGGCCCCCAACAGGACAATTAGTGCAGAGAATCAGATACACAACATTAGATATAGAACCCATGAATGTCCCGGGGATCTCATAGCTGTGTGTCGGAGATCCAAATCTCATAGTCCTGCTGTGTGTCGGGGATCGGGGTCTCATAGTCCTGCTGTGTGTCAGGGATCAGGATCTCATAGTCCTGCTGTGTGTCAGTGATCAGGGTCTCATAGTCCTGCTGTGTGTCAGTGATCGGGGTCTCATAGTCCTGCTGTGTGTCAGGGATCGGGGTCTCATAGTCCTGCTGTGTGTCGGGGATCGGGATCTCGTAGTCCTGCTGTGTGTAGGGGATCCGGATCTAGTAGTCCTGCTGTGTGTCAGGGATCGGGATCTCATAGTCCTGCTGTGTGTCGGGGCTCCGGATCTAGTAGTCCTGCTGTGTGTCAGTGATCAGGGTCTCATAGTCCTGCTGTGTGTCAGGGATCGGGATCTCATAGTCCTGCTGTGTGTCGGGGATCCGGATCTAGTAGTCCTGCTGTGCCTCAATGAGTGCAGGAATAGCAATTGTAATGTGTACTGGAAAAGTCGAGATAGCTGTTGCCTTTTTAAAAAAGGTTCGGGTGAGTATGGTCGTTTTTTCTGTACATAACTCTAGATCCAAAAATTCTATGCATGACTCACTGAATGTGCTTGTGAATTTTAAACTGAAGTATTTTGTATTCATGTGGTCAAGAAATTCATGAATGAAAGATAAATTTCCATCCCATATGAATAGCAGGTCATCTATGTACCATTGGTACAGTATGATATTCTTCCCCCAGAATTTGGATCTATAAATAAATGAGTCCTTGAATCTCCCCATAAAGAGGTTCGCAAGACTAGGCGCGAACATCGTGCCCATTGCGGTCCCCCGTGTTTGTTGGTATAAACTGTCTTGAAATGTGAAAATGTTGTATGTCAGTATAAACCTGATCGCATTGTGCACAAATTCTCTTCGATGGGGGGCATTTGGGCATCTGTTTGGAGGTAGTGGGCCACACATTTGATGCCCAGTTCATGTTCAATGTTCGAGTATAATGCCGATACATTAAGCGTCAACCAGTGGTATCCCTCTTTCCATTCGCATTTTTTTTTTTCCTTGATCAATGAGGTGGAATCTTTCAGATGTGAATCTAAGTTTATGACATGTTTTTGTAGCAGCAAATCTATATAATAGGACAGATTACTGGTAAGTGATAGGATGTCCGGGATAATGGGTCGGCCCGGAGGATTGAGTGGATCTTTATGAATCTTCAGAAGGTGGTAAAAAGTCACCACCACTGGATCTTTAATCAGAATGTATTTTTATTGGTAATCCAGTTCGACATAATTGTGTGTATGCACTATTCCTATGTTTGATTTGGTGCACCCACTATGCCTATTCCTACTTCCAGAATCTAGAGAGATCGGGTGCCCCATTCAATATAAATCACATAACACGGCCTGATTACCTGACACCTCCCTCTACAATGAGCATCTAGTATCCATAGACATATGGCTGCCTGCGCCCACAGCCACACGCCAAGTGCTCCGGCACATCCTGGTCATGTGACGAAGCAAGCCGATCATGTGACCGCAAGTCCTCTCCATGAAGAAGAGTAAGTCTTCACAAATGACTGTAAACCTATTCACAATACCAATACAATTATAAAATTTGCAGATGACACGACCGTGATAGGCCTAATCTCCAACAATGATGAAACAGCCTATAGGAAAGAGGTTGAGAACCTAGAGAGATGGAGTAAGAACAACACCCTCCTACTCAATACCAAGAAAACAAAGGAGCCGATTCTGGATTTTAGGAAGAAGAAACGAAATGGACACCATCCCATTAGCATTAATGGTAGAAACGTGGAGATAGTTCAAAGTTTCAGATTCTTGGGAGTTCATATTAGTCAGGACCTGTCATGGTTAAAAAACACAACAGAAATTACCAAAAAAGGCCTTCAGAGCCTTCATTTTCTGAGGAGTCTGAAGAAAGCACGACTCCCAAAACAGCTGCTAGTCAATTTTTACAGGTGCCCCATAGAATCTGTTATTACATACTGCATTACAGGGTGGTCCTCCGGCTGCTCTTCTGAAGACAAGAAGACCCTCAAGCGCATCCTCAGAATGTCTGGATAAATCACTGGTCCTCAGCTACCATCACTGGATGACATCTTCACTGCTCGCTGCAGCAACAGGGCAAAAATTATCTGCGGGGATCCAACTCACCCCAGCCACAGCCTTTTCACTCCCCTACCCTCTGGTAGGCGTCTTAGAGCCCTACATGCCCGCACCACTAGGCTGAAGAACAGCTTTTACCCCAAAGCAATCAGTCTCCTAAATGCTCGGAGATTATTGCCCCTTCCTAGGATAGAAACTACCACAGACTGAAAGTGACGGCTGCATTCATGACCCCATGATGATCTCTTGTCTGCAGTGGTGTCTGATCAGGGTGTATATATACTCATCAGCACTTCCTACTTTGCTCTTGCTATATATATATATATGCTGTGAACTGGGAATAGTAATGCTTTCTAGTGCAATGTTTAGTTTTTTTTCTAGTGTAATGCTTTAGTTTAAATGTCAGTTCTTGTTCCTCTGTCCATGGCATCTAGGATTGCTCCAAACAACATTTCATTGTATTGTACAGTGACAATAAAGGCATCTTATCTTATCTTAAGAAGATACTCATCAAACCCCAATATTTTCATTCATATAGGAATGTGCCCACCCTGCTTTATGGAGTAAGAATCCGAATATCCTGGTGGTGCAGTCTTGCCCCCCGATCACATGACCCCTTCTTTCTTCCTACTAGTGTCCAGGTTTCCATGGTAATATCCATCCGCTCCTGACCACACACTCCCTACGCTTCCTAGTCACATGATAAGGATGGAACATGTGACCATCATCTCCTCTCTAAGGCCTATAGTCAGCCCATTCACATTGAGAGCAGGTCATGTGACAAACTCTGATCATGTGACCGCTGACTCTCCGTGAACCCAGCACCTCTCATTCCTTTTCTTATGACAACATGGCCATTTCTATATATACACATACATATATTTTCAAGTAGGGCAACACCTGGAAAAGCTCTAATAACAAAAATGTATTCCACACAAACTATTAGCAAAACAGGGAGGTGGTTTCCAGGGATGAGAACCGCCCACCGCTCCCCCTGGTGTTTTTTGGCGCCCAATACAAAGTATCAGTTTGTATGTTTTTGTTCTGCAATTCTTTTACCTGAAGAAGGAGGCCTATGTTCCCTGAAACGAGTTGTATGTTTATTGCTGAAATAAAACAAGAAGAATTCATCCACTCCAACACCTGTGATGGTTATTTGCCCTAAAGGGAAAATCTTCTGATATCATGGTGTCATTTTTGGGCAGTACCTCTAGTTGTGGGTTGTAGGTCACAACCTGTAAGAGTGATGTCAAAATTGCTCACTTGAAATGAGGAATCATCCAGGCCTGGAAGGTAGGTAAGGAGTCCAATGGCTGAGACAATCTGGAGCACTGCTGTAGCAGAGATTGTCCAAGACTAGGAAACTATTCACTAGGTTCTGAGTAGCCGATAGCTCAGTGAGCAAGGCTATCGCCTGGGACACAGGAGTTTCCTGGTTTGGTTCCTGACACAACCAGAGGGACACGCTGGTTCATGACTTCTGGACTGAATTTGTCCCTGGGATTTATGGCACACTACAAGATCTATAGATTCTACTATAGACATAGTCGGGGCACCAGGTCTCGGAGAACATCAGTTTAGAAACCATAAAACTTTCACACCCCTTATCTGTAAGATAATTAAGGACTCATTCTCCAGATCTTTGATATTCTGTTGATGTTTTTCACATATCCATTCATCCCCCCCCCCCCCATGTCTCTGCTCTTATTGTATATATTCTTCATACGTTCTTGTAGTCCGCCTGATGAAGGGACTGGCGATGTCTAGAAGGCTCGCTATGTAACATCATTGCTTCTATTATTGTTAGCCATTAATGAGAGCACTAAACTAGTTTTCAGTTGGCTAACACGGTACCAGAGTTTTTCCTTTTTCTTTTGACTATTATTTGACGGGCGCTATTCACTGGCCATTAAAAAACCAGCCATGTGAATAGCCCCATAGACTTTCATTGGTGCTAAAAATGGGCGTGTGACGGTGTGTTACTTAAACCGCCATTACACAGCCATTTTTCACTGTGCATGTAGCCTTAGGCCACGTTCACATCACCAGTTTGATTTCCATTCTTCTGATCTGTCAAAAGAACGGAAAATGTAAAAAAAAAAAAAAAAAAGATTCTTTATTTTGAGCAATACTTATTTCGCAACTGTTTGTGTCAGTTCCATCAGAGATTTGTTATCCTGAACTGCCAGGAGCTTAGATACACAAGGGGCTCAGAGTTTCCTGCCTCCACATACTGCACTGCCGGGAGCTTAGATACACACGGAGCTCAGAGTCTCCTGCCTCCACACACTGCACTGCCGGGAGCTTAGATACACACGGAGCTCAGAGTCTCCTGCCTCCACACACTGCACTGCCAGGAGCTTAGATACACACGGAGCTCAGAGTCTCCTGCCTCCACACACTGCACTGCCAGGAGCTTATATACACACGGACCTCAGAGCCTCCTGCCTCCACACACTGTACTGCCAGGAGCTTAGATACACATGGACCTCAGAGCCTCCTGCCTCCACAAACTGTACTGCCAGGAGCTTAGATACACACGGAGCTCAGAATCTCCTGCCTCCACACACTGCACTGCCAGGAGCTTAGATACACACGGAGCTCAGAGTCTCCTGTCTCCACACACTGCACTTCCAGGAGCTTAGATACACGCGGAGCTCGGTCTCCTGCGTCCACACACTGCACTGCCAGGAGCTTAGATACACAAGGGGCTCAGAGTTTCCTGCCTTCACACACTGCACTGCCGGGAGCTTAGATACACACGGAGCTCAGAGTCTCCTGCCTCCACACACTGCACTGCCAGGAGCTTAGATACACACGGAGCTCAGAGTCTCCTGCCTCCACACACTGCACTGCCAGGAGTTTAGATACACAAGGAGCTCAGAGTCTCCTGCCTCCACACACTGCACTGCCGGGAGCTTAGATACACACGGAGCTCAGAGTCTCCTGCCTCCACACACTGCACTGCCAGGAGCTTAGATACACACGGAGCTCAGAGTCTCCTGCCTCCACACACTGCACTGCCGGGAGCTTAGATACACACGGAGCTCAGAGTCTCCTGCCTCCACACACTGCACTGCCAGGAGTTTAGATACACACGGAGCTCAGAGTCTCCTGCCTCCACACACTGCACTGCCGGGAGCTTAGATACACATGGAGCTCAGAGTCTCCTGCCTCCACACACTGCACTGCCAGGAGCTTAGATACACACGGAGCTCAGAGTCTCCTGCCTCCACACACTGCACTGCCAGGAGCTTATATACACACGGAGCTCAGAGTCTCCTGCCTCCACACACTGTACTGCCAGGAGCTTAGATACACACGGACCTCAGAGCCTCCTGCCTCCACACACTGTACTGCCAGGAGCTTAGATACACACGGAGCTCAGAATCTCCTGCCTCCACACACTGCACTGCCAGGAGCTTAGATACACACGGAGCTCAGAGTCTCCTGCCTCCACACACTGCACTGCCAGGAGCTTAGATACACACGGAGCTCAGAGTCTCCTGTCTCCACACACTGCACTGCCAGGAGCTTAGATACACGCGGAGCTCGGTCTCCTGCGTCCACACACTGCACTGCCAGGAGCTTAGATACACACGGAGCTCAGAGTCTCCTGCCTCCACACACTGCACTGCCGGGAGCTTAGATACACAAGGGGCTCAGAGTTTCCTGCCTCCACACACTGCACTGCCGGGAGCTTAGATACACACGGAGCTCAGAGTCTCCTGCCTCCACACACTGCACTGCCAGGAGCTTAGATACACACGGAGCTCAGAGTCTCCTGCCTCCACACACTGCACTGCCAGGAGCTTATATACACACGGAGCTCAGAGTCTCCTGCCTCCACACACTGCACTGCCAGGAGCTTAGATACACACGGAGCTCAGAGTCTCCTGCCTCCGCACACTGCACTGCCAGGAGCTTGGATACACAGGGAGCTCAGAGTCTCCTGCCTCCACATACTGCACTGCCAGGAGCTTAGATACACACGGAGCTCAGAGTCTCCTGCCTCCACATACTGCACTGCCAGGAGCTTAGATACACGCGGAGCTCGGTCTCCTGCGTCCACACACTGCACTGCCAGGAGCTTAGATACACACGGAGCTCAGAGTCTCCTGCCTCCACACACTGCACTGCCAGGAGCTTAGATACACACGGAGCTCAGAGTCTCCTGCCTCCACACACTGCACTGCCAGGAGCTTATATACACACGGAGCTCAGAGTCTACTGCCTCCACACACTGCACTGCCAGGAGCTTAGATACACACAGAGCTCAGAGTCTCCTGCCTCCGCACACTGCACTGCCAGGAGCTTGGATACACAGGGAGCTCAGAGTCTCCTGCCTCCACATACTGCACTGCCAGGAGCTTAGATACACATGGAGCTCAGAGTCTCCTGCCTCCACATACTGCACTGCCAGGAGCTTAGATACACAAGAAGCTCAGAGTCTCCTGCCTTCACACACTGCACTGCCAGGAGCTTAGATACACACGGAGCTCAGAGTCTCCTGCCTCCACACACTGCACTGCCAGGAGCTTAGATACACACGGAGCTCAGAGTCTCCTGCCTTCACACACTGCACTGCCGGGAGCTAAGATACACACGGAGCTCAGAGTCTCCTGCCTCCACACACTGCACTGCCAGGAGCTTAGATACACAAGAAGCTCAGAGTCTCCTGCCTCCACACACTGCACTGCCAGGAGCTTAGATACACACAGAGCTCAGAGTCTCCTGCCTCCACATACTGCACTGCCGGGAGCTTAGATATACACGGAGCTCAGAGTCTCCTGCCTCCACACACTGCACTGCCAGGAGCTTAGATACACACGGAGCTCAGAGTCTCCTGCCTCCACACACTGCACTGCCAGGAGCTTAGATACACACGGAGCTCAGAGTTTTTCCCATCATTGCAGCTTTATGAGGGTCTAAGCATTGCGGGATGAGTTTTACTTTGTCTCGGTCTCATTATCGGGGACATGGGACTCACTGATTAACCTTTATTCCTTTTTTTTAGAGGCTTCATGAAGAAAACCAGCAATACGAGCCTTCTCCTGAATGAGCCACCAAGGATGGACAGGAAGGAGATCAGCAGAAGAATATTAGACCTCACCTTGGAGATCATCTCCCTGCTGAGCGGAGAGGTAAACTTTTCTACATTTCTCTCCTCTTTATTGTATTCTGTAACAAGTCAGACATCGGGGAGGAGAATCCATCATAGGAAGTGATAGGAAGAGTCCAGGGTCTTGGAGAACAGCCTCCAGACCTTCCAAGTGACGGAGAACCTGAAGATCAGCCCCCAATATGGTGAGTGATGTGTCATGTGACCAGTGACCAATAGTCATGTTGTAGGAGCCATGAGAAGGTAAGTAGGCACGTTGTACCAGGAGGAGAGGGCCGGAGGAGAGCACATGGCCCCTGAAGGGTTTATTCCCTAAGTGTCTCTCTCCATCCACAGGAGTACACAATAGTGAAGAAGACATCGGGGGACTGTGTGACTCCCATCATCCATCTCCAGGAGTCAGGAGGGCGGAGCAGGACCCCTCCCCCCATCACAGAGCCTCCCCCTCACCCCCTGATACATGAGCAGAAGATCCTAGAACTCACCCACAAGATGATGGAGCTGCTGACTGGAGAGGTGACACTGCTGGGAATGCTGGGAAATTCTCCAGTAACAGCACTGGAGGGGTCTGGGTGATGACGGTGTCATTGTGTTGTCAGGTTCCTATAAGGTGTCAGGATGTCACTGTCTATTTCTCCATGGAGGAGTGGGAGTATATAGAAGGACACAAGGATCTGTACAAGGAGGCCATGATGGAGGAGCACCAGCCTCTTATATCACAAGGTAAGAGCTGTCATGTGCAGTGTATACACGTGTGTGCAGTGACATGTAATGGAGGAGCACCAGCCTCTTATATCACAAGGTAAGAGCCGTCATGTGCAGTGTATACACGTGTGTGCAGTGACATGTAATGGAGGAGCTCCACAGTTTCTTCTCACATTACATTAGAGGCTACGTGTTCTTTATATGTCAGTCATATCCTTAAGGCTCCAGTCACATGATGAGAGCGTGTCCTTCTGGCCTCCATCGGGCCGGTATAGTAGACTATACTACAGAGACGTCTTGTACAATCCGTGTTCTGCATTGTATATATATTGTAGATCATACATGGAGTTTATGGGCAATGTCCGCCCCTGTACGACTGTCTGTCATCGATGTAGAACAGGCGTGTGGTATGTCTGGCATCGGCTTTAAATTGCTAAATGTGATCCTGTTGTCCATCACTTCAGCGATTATCTGCTCATCCCCTTCAGACTGAACGTGTGACTTCTAGCAGTAATTGCATGTCCCAGAATGTTCCAGCTGCATTAGAGCGTGTTCACACAGGGCACATTTATTGTAGACATTTCCATATATTGGGTTGTTTCTGCAGCAGGTGTATGGATTATTACAAGCCACATTCAGGGCAGCGGGACAGTCACAGAAATGTCTGCAGCTGATCTGCTGTGTGTGAACTTGCTGGTAGATAACCAGTGACTGATCTGTGCTGCTCTTATAATCTGTCCATAAAGGGGGGATTTTAGGGTTCCACATATAGAAACAACAGGCAGGTTCTGCAGGGGCGGGGCTTATGATGCTCCATTGTGACAGAAAAGCCAACCACTGAGTGGTATAGAGGTAGACAGACTTGTGTAGCTGTGCAGCGGATCTGTCCTCCAGCCCAAGCTCCTGTGATAAATGTGGAGCATCTCTAGATTTACTCTGTACGTTTTAAACAGGATTAGTAAATCTGCCCAGTTGTTTACCCAATGGTTGCAGGGTGTCCAGACCATGAGGCAGCAAAGCAGATCCACCAGCCCCAAACCATTAGGCCCCACTTCACCAACTCCAACCATGATGCTCCTTGTTTTATTCATATGATGTCTAGTTGCTCTTGAAAGGCAAAATGTGTTGGCAGAGAGCAGGGCTCGTTTCCAGACATGATCAGGCTTTTCAAATTTTTTTGTTTTGTTAAGTCATTATTTACTGTATGTAATCAAAGTCATGACCTGGTGTAAACCAGAATCCTGGACTTTGTCAGGAAGTTATAGAAGCTTTGTAAGGCTGGGATCACAAGTGCAGTTATTTTTGGCCAAAATCAGGAATGGATTCCAAATGAATGAACACTTCTCCTTCCTGCTGGATCGACTTCCAGCCTAATTGGAATGTAATAAGTTTGTCTACTCTGTAGTTTGCAAAAAATAAAACTTTAAAACAAATTTTTATTTCTATCTTAACAGAAATTCCCAGTAAGAAATGTGAAAATGTCATGTTACCACTAGATGAAGATATCCTGCAGCGCTCTTCAGGAGAAAACCTCATTACCCTTAATGTACATCCAGGACTTCACAGTACAGATCTGTCATATAATCCTCCTAATTATGAGGAACCTTATCCTGACCAATCACAGATTGTTACCACAAGAACAAGTCAGAAAAGGATTAAAAGGTTTAATTGTGGTAAAGAATGCACAAACAGTTCAGGACTTTCCACACCCCGAAGACGTCACAAAGGAGAGAAAATGTATTCATGTTCAGAATGTGGGAAATGTTTCACACGGAAATCAGATCTTGTTAAACATCAGAGATATCACACAGGAGAGAAGCCATATTCATGTTCAGAATGTGGGACATGTTTTAGACAAAAATCACATCTTGTTATACATGAGAGAAGACACACAGGAGAGAAGCCATATTCATGTTCAGAATGTGGGAAATGTTTTACACAGAAATCCAATCTTGTTACACATGAGAGAATTCACACTGGGGAAAAGCCATATTCATGTTCAGAATGTGGGAAATGTTTTACAGAGAAGTCAAATCTTGCTAAACATGAAAGACGTCACACAGGAGCGAAGCGGTATTAGTGTTCAGAATGTGGGAAACTTTTTCTGATAAATCACGTCTTATAAAACATAAGAGGAATCACACATGAGAGAAGCTGCATTCAGAATGAGAAAAAAAATTTTTGACGTCGTACGTCAAATACGTAGAGCCAGAGAGATACGGTGTAGTCACTGGTTACCAAAGCATGACGTTATGCCATCCCTGAGGAACAAGTAAGGTCAGCTTAGTACAGTTTACACAGACACCTCCTGTCCACGTGGGCACAGAGTGGCAACAAGCGGAGGGAGCCTTTTCACTGCCCCAGTGAAACAGCGCTTCCTCAGCCCGGGTATACTGCCACCAGTTTCTAGTTTGATATAAACCTGATCCGCTAACGGTATTATATAGGGTAAGAAACCAACCCGCGGTAGCGTCTAACTAGGCCGAAACACGTGAGGATTCGTAATTGAGATACAAGGACAGCACAAGATTAAATTATATATTTAATTGCCTTAAGGGCGCAGTAGACGTAACACAATATACACAGAAAATATATACAGTGGTCTGAGTGGTAAATACAGATGGCATGGTACAAACGGGGTTAAGCAGAACAAAAAGGTTAGTTTACCAGGTATATGAGTCCTTTGGGTTGTGATGAGTTCTTAGCTGTAGTCACAATTGGAAGCAGTGATGTCAGCCGGTTTCAGGTCCCTTTAAACACATGCCATGATGTGACCTTCCTTCAGAGAAAAGACACGCCCGCTTGCTGGCACAGTCCTTTTAACCTGTAGCTGGCATCCTCTCCCGGCCTCCAGGGGGGTCCACTCCCCCTCTGCTGGGGCTGGCAGCAAATGAGCCACAAAACCGATTAGGGCTCATGGCTCCAGACCAGAATGTCGCAGGGAGGTGGTTCTGGGACCAATGGGTCCACCTGGGTTCCGGGTATTAGTAGAGTCCAAGCATTGTACCATTATTTGGTTTCTGTGGGGAGATATGTATATCTCCCCTCCAGGGCATCCCACCACCAAACTATGACCACAGACCTATTCATCGAGGCCACAGGGACACAAATATGTATCTGGTTTATGCCTATGATGGCCGGGCGATTCATAATTCCTTATGAATCCCCGGTTTCATGATGTCTGATAAATTTAATTGAACTGGGGAATGGCCTAGACCCCTGCAGAGAGGTTTTTCCTGTTCCATTAGCTGGGTTCCTGGCTGGCTGAATGGAGGTGAGAAATTGTAAACATAGGTGGCCTGCAAGAAGTTCTCTGCCATTTGGCTGGGCTTTGAAGCAAGGCCCCTCTGTGGAGTTCACTACCTCTGCTATCTGACAGCAGATGCCTGGTGTAGGAACATGGCTGACATTGAACAATAATCCATATTCCTCACAGCCATAATTAGGGGTCATTAGTGAAGTCACACAAGAGAGAAGCCATATAGCCACAATATAACGAAACAATATATCACTGGGTCATAGACATTGTTTTCATTTCAGGTTGTATATTTGGATATAAAAGCTTAATTGATGTCACATAACGGCTTCTATAAAACATCTGAAGAATCCTGTTTAGGAAGACATATATTCTGTTCATGACTTATATTTTAAACCTTACAGTTAACCCTTTCAGCCCCAGAGTGTTTTTTGCAGTTTCCTTTTTTACTCCCTGCCTTTCCAGGACTTTTTTTTATTTTTTTGTTTACATTGCCGTACGAACGCTTGTTTTTTGCGGTACAAACGATGTAGTGGGGAGATGGAAAAAAAATTCCATTTGGGGTGAAATTGTAAAAATAACACAATTACACAACAGTTTTATGTATTGTTTTTACGGTGTTCCCTATACGGTAAAACTGACCTGTTACTTTCATTTTCCAGGTCAGTACAATTACAGTGATACCACATATGTATTTTTTTTTTTTTGCACTTTAACCTGGAAAAAAAACTTTGCAAAAATTTTTTTATTTCCTTTTCATCACCATATTGCGACCTCTATAACTTTTTTGTAGTTATGTTTTTTGAGCTGTGTGAGGACTAATTTTTTGAGGGATGATCTGTACTTTTCATTCATTCCATTCTGGGGTATTTTTTTAACATTTTTTATTCAATTTTTTGTGGGAAGTGAAGAGACCAAAGAGGCCATTTTTTTTCCGTTTTGCCATTTGCCACATCTGAAAAATATTTTATAGTTTTAAAGTATGGGCCCTTTTGCACATGGCAATACCCATGATGGGTATTTTTTTTAATAGTTTGCCTTTTTTTACATTTTGAGGGAAAGGGGGAGATTTTTTAGATTTTTTTTTTTTAATTTTTTTTAAAGGGTTTCTGTCACTAGAATTTTCAGTATTAAACTGACAGGGCCAGGCATCGTTTGCATCCTTCTGCCTGCCCTGTGCCCTGGGGAAAACTCACGCCGTTCGGTATTCTGCGCAGGCGCGGTGAGGGAAGGATGCTCGCAGGCTGCCAGCTTCGATGCGAACGATGCTTGGCCCTGTCAATCAACACTTGGAAGGTGTGACTTTAGGTGGGTGTCACTACCAGAGCTTTGGGACGTTCTCACAGCTCTGTTTCTCCACCCCTGTGATGATGTCACTACTAGAGCTGGGAGGAGTTCTCACTGCTCTGTTTACTTTTGGTTTCCTTCCTCCCAGCTGTTCCTCATGTGTTTGATTTCCCTCTCTTTATATCACCCCTCCTCCTATTGTAGGGCGTGGATTATAGTTCTCATTTCAGTTGTAGCTCTTGCTTTAGTATCTTCACTTGTAGCTATCAGTTCACTGGACCTGTGTTCTGCTGCAGCAAGCACTCCGGATATTGCCAGCCTGTCCTTGGATCCGTCTTCTCTGCGGCTGCAACACCTTCAGCTAAGTGTACAGACATTGTTGTGTTCCTGATTATTTTCTGACTGGATCTGAGGTGGCCACGGTTCCCTCCATATACTGAGTAGGGCACCGGTGGCCGTGCCCCTTCCACTATTGTAGGGGTTACAGTGGTCATCAGTCTTAGGCACGTGGGCATGCCTCGTTCCGCCATTTGGATCCGGGCATGTGCTTTAGCAGCATAGGGAGAGCGTTGAGGGTCGGACAGGGGTCACCCTTTATCCTCCCTAGTTTGGGTCCGGTCAGTAGCTCTTTACTGTGTATACTATTGTTGCTCACATACAGCCGTGACAGTGGGAGACCAGAGCCTCTAGGTGCAGGAGCAACGCCCCCCTGCTCCTGAAGCCTCATTTACATATTATAAAAGTAAGAATTCTACAGTAATGGGGGCACGGATAATTATTAGAATAGCAGAGTTAGGTGCCGCTGACATCACCACATCGCTAATGTCAGCCAGTTAATACTGAAAATTCTAGTGACAGAAGCACTTTAAACTTTTTTTTTTTTTTAAAGTATTTTATAATTCCCATAGGGAACTATAAAAAGTAATCATCAGATTGCTTCTCTCATACACCAACATTGGAGTGTATGAGAGTTACAATGTATTCCTATAAAGCTCTGCCACAGGCAGGGGCTTCATAGGAGCTAACATGCGGCAGCTTCAGTTCATTATGGAGGACTGAGGCTGCCGCACAATGCATCCGGCTCCCCTGATCCTTATGTTTGACAACAGCATCTGAAGGGTTAAACGTCTGAGATCATTGTTACCGCCAGTCACGGACATTAGCTGCTGGTGTCTGCGGTATGAAACAGCAGGCACCTGGCAGCTATGGCGCATGCGAGAGCTTATTGTTCCTTCCGGAAATGCAGTAATAAATTCTCAACCTTCCTGATCTCTTTACTCCAGGCTACCTCCCACATCATAGTACATGTATTTTCAATATGGATGTAAACCATCACCCCCTTCTCTTCTCTTATATTTTTCCATCTAATTTTAGTTCTTATTACTACACTAGCCATAGTAACTTCCTGGTCAAGGGTTACATTTCCTGCCCACACAGTATTTAAACTCCACCAATTGTAAACACACCCTAGGAGACCATATGGTGATTAGTCACCTTCCTCAAACCACCTTTCCATCCTCTATTCCTATGGCAACTAGGTGAGTTCACTTTACTCTTCCTTCCTTCATTCAGGGGACCCGGTTTAATACTACAAATTCCTCTCGGTTGCTGTGTTGTTATAATGTTGCTATCCTTAATCTAAATCAACTGCTTATAACAGATATACTCCCCAAATACGTACTATCAGAAGATCTGCTTGTAACAAATTTCCTTATTAATTTGTATTAATTTGCATTATTTGGCATATTTTCTTAGTCATCGTCGGATATTTGGCAAGACTACTGCTTACCCCTCTACATCTCTGCTGTTTGATGTCACTGTCGAGTGCTACTTCCACTTATACTTACCCATGATGTAATATACCATTGACTATGTAACCTATGCAATGTTTTATTGCCGATAATTAACCTAAGACTAGACATATTACCTGACTTTATATGACTTAGAAAGTATTCTTGCTCACCATACTAGGCCATCCTATGGTTATATCCAATATGACACAGATAGATGTTGTTATACTAGATTTCAATATTTTGTAATCCTTTTATTCTTAAATAATTCTTCTGTAATTTGTTATCCAGTGTTTGAAAAAGGTCCGTGTAGGACCGAAACGTCACATGTACGCGAATAAGTTGCCTTGCATATGAAAACCAATCAAAGATCAACACGATACTTCACACAATTCCTAAGGAGTGCCTAAGTGTATTTCATTATTGCTTGCTACGGGGGTGGGACCCCACAACTAGAGCACCCAACCAACAGGACACGAGTGCCATATCCAACCAAAAGGTTTACTCCAGGCTAAATAGATTTCAGGACATCTGGAAAGATCTAGGGAATCGAGATGATATTCAACATTACAGTAAAGCTCATAACAGACACTGGAAGGAGGAGACCTGATTATAATTACCAAAGAACAATCCTGGTGGCTGGAGACTGCGTAACGAGGGACGACCGCCGACATCAGGCTGCGGAAGGCCTCAGTGTCCACAAGCCTAAATGGAAACATTTCCAGGGCCAGTAATTTGGAAAGTTGCACATTTAGTGCTATGGCCTATGGGTGGGTGGCTGGGTATTAGCGCTTGCGTTCAAATGCCTGGGATAAGGACATTTGTACGCTGTGCTGGGACATGGAAGTGGATATGGTCGCTGATGGTGCTTGCGAAGGTCCAGTTGCAGGGTGGGAGGCATCCTCGCCTGCACCTTTGACGGGATTGGCCAGCACGAAACACAGGGGAAGAGGAAGCAGTGGTGTGAACCGCAGACACAGATTGTGGACCCAAGCGTTTGGCCCACCTATTACGGTGCTTTGATGCCATGTAGTGGATCATGGTGGTCGTGGTGAGGTTGCTAGTGTTCACGCCTCTGCTCATTTTTGTATGGCACAGGTTGCAAATTACAATTCTTTTGTCATCCGCACGTTCCTCAAAAAGCGGCAGACTGCGGAACACCTACCCCTTGGCATGGGAGATTTACGCATGGGTGTGCTCCGGGGAACAGTTGCGGGCCTGTTTGGTGTGGCCCGCCTTCTCCCCTTTGCCACCCCACTGCCTCTTGCAGCCTGTTGCGGTGCTGCGGATCCCTCCCACTCTGTACTGCTGTCATTGCTCGGCTTGCCACCTTACCAGGTTGGGTCAGTGACTTCATCCTCCACCACCTCTTCTTCCACTTCCTCACTCTGCTCATCCTCCTGACTTGTTGACCTAGCAACAACCTCAGTTATTGACAACTGTGTCTCATCCTTATCATCAACCTCTTGAGACACTAATTGCCATTGACTTATTGGCAATTGTGTCTCATCATCATTATTCACCTTGTGAAACACTAATTGCTGTTCCCCACCGTCATCTTCTTGTGACTGTGGATGCTCAAGAGTTTGGGAATCAGGGCACAAGATATCGTCCCTCTTCAAGCGCGCTTGTCGAGAGGCCCGAATGAAGGAATGGAGCTGAAAAGAGCTCCTGGGAATATCCGAGTGTGGGATCACTTGTTTGGCAAGACTCTTCATGGTTGGAGGAAGGAGGATCAGGGTGAGGATTGTGTTGACCAGACTCTTGTCTACTGAGACTGGACTTGGTGCAAGACAGGGTGGTGCTTAACCGACTAGAAGCATTATCTGCGGAAATCCAACCGACCACCTGGTTGCACTGGTCTGACTTCGAGAGCATTGTCCTGTGCCGCCCTTCAAACTGGGACATGAAGCTAGGTATCGTGGATGATTGTTTTTCTTGTGCTCTGGCAGCAGGCACAGTTTCACCGCACCCAGGGCCACGGCCTCTGTGTGCACAATCAGCATCACGGCCACTTCCCTCTCCATTACTGCTCGCCTTCTTCATATTAAATGTTATATATGCTTGAAAGTATGTCACACGTACATTAGCGTAGGATTTGTAAGTGTATGAGCAAAAAAAAAAAAAAAAAAAAGTATTTGGGAGGTGGAAACGTCACACAGGAGATATACCGCAGATAATGTCGCTGATGTCAGCAGCGGCTAATAAAAATTTACAGGGAATGTCACAGGTATTTGGGATGTGGAAACGTTTCACAGGAGAAATACCACAGATAATGTTGCTGATGTCACCAGCGGCTAATAAAAAATTACAGGGAATGTCACACTAAAGGAGCGGCCAGAGAGATAGGAAGAGAACCAAGAGAGAGCAGTGTCCTTAAGGCCAATTGAGTGGAGCATGGTGAGGAGGAGCTTATGGTCTACAGTATCAAATGCTGCAGAGAGATCCAGCAGAATCAGTAGAGAATAGTCACCATTTCTTTTTGCTGTTAGGAGATTAGTAAGGGCAGTTTCTCTAGAGTGAAGAGGGTGTTTGCAGAGAGATAGCTTATTAAGGAAGAGTTTCTTTAGTAGTGGGGTTATAACACAGTGTTTGAAAGAGGAGGGAAAGATACCTGTCACGGCTGAGGATGGGGGAAATCCTCAGCCGTGTGGAGCCCGGTGATGTTACGGCTGCTTGGCCATGAAGACAGGATTAGGGAGCAGGTCACCTCCTAAGGCATCCCTAACCTGACCCTAGCTCCTAGTTACATGGGCCAACCTTGATGGTAGGAGGGCCCATGCTCCGGAACCTAAAAGTCCCTGCTGGCCCTCAAGATGACCCTCACCTAGGAGCTGAGTAAGACAAGCCCACTCCTCCTAGACACGGAGGAGCAGGAGTCTCAACGGCCAAGCTGCAGGAAAAGGGGAGACATAAACAGCTCTACGGATATGGCAGGTGAACTAGAGTTCCACCTACCTGCCACAGCCTTGCTGACTGGATCCCTGTGTTAGCAGGGTGCAGATCATAAACGCATCCCCACACAGGGACCCAGATCCATAGCTGCACAAAGGGAGACATATAAAACATCACACAGACATCACACATAACTGGAAATAACTTAAGCACAATATGGTTATGACATTAAGGTTTATGACCACAGGGGTGGCTCTTACTGGCAGGTAACAAATACATGAGGCTGCTCTCAGCTAAGCATGGCTGAAGCAACCTGCAGGCCTACAAAAGCAATGAGGCTTTATAGGCCAAGAAGCCACACCCCACAGTCGGACACACCCAGTGATCACACACACTAGGAAGGGGATTAACCCTTCCAACACCAGGGAAGGGAAAACACCACTTAAAGGGGACGTGCACACAATAACATAAAACACAGTGCACACATCCACACATCACACACAAAACCGCATGCGCAGCGTAGCGAGCTGCATGGCACAGCTCAGCCTGCTACGCTGCCACATACATACTGTTGCCAGCGGCAACCACAGGTGAGGCCAATACCACAGCCCTCACCTGTGATTGAACACCAATGAAAACCGCTGACAACCGCATGCGGTTCAGGAGTCACGGTCATAGCCATGGCCGTGACACTCCCACCCCTCAAAGCCCCCCCACCAAAAAAAGACACGTTAGGGACTCAGACAAGGGGATAGGAGAAGGGGACGTCCACTCTCAGTGCCGGTTCTAAAAAGGGGTCGCTGTCAGCTGCATCCTCTCCCGGCTCACACTAGCCAGTCCGACGAGGACTGCAGCCCGCACCAGCAACAAAGAGAAAAGAACCACTGAGAGATGGACGAGGGGACTCTCCACTCACGTCCCCACTCCAGTCGCTGCCAGCAGACACTCCTAACCAGCACGCAGCCGGACCACTTACGGAGTGCTGCCAGCAGACGACCAGAGATGGGAACATGGAGAGGGACGAGGGATCCCCAACACGGACACGGAAGGTAAGGTGGCGGGGAAAAAGCCACCAACCGTGCCGTTAACGGAGAACCCCCAGGAACGCTCTCCCTCCGGAGAACGCGCATGCAGGCCACATTGATATGGCACTGCATGCTGCACCCTCTTTCGAAGGTATGCATACCGCATACCAGACACACACCACGTGTAACTAAAATCAGGGGGAACGCCAAACGAGGCAACGATGATGGCGAGGAAACGCCACTCACCGCTCCGTCAGAGGCGAAACCCCCAGAACGCTCTCCCTCCGAAGAGCGCGCATGTACCCCTTCCGCAGACGGCGGTACATGCTTCACCCTCTTTCGAGGGAGCATACTCCCACCCCTCAAAGCCCCTCCCAACAAAAAAAAGGGAAGGTTGGTGAGGCATAAGAAACAATGGGAGGGGGGGGGAGGGGAAAGACAAACAAAAGGGGACACCAACACGGACACGGTGAGCAAGGAATGGCGGGGAATGCCACTCACCGCGCCGTAAATGGTGAAAGCCCCATAACGCTCTCCCTCCGGAGAACGCGCATGCACCCCATCCGTAGATAGCGGTGCATGCTTTACCCTCTTTCGAGGGAGCGCCACGTAAGAGCGACTGTGGTCATACTGTCACGGCTGAGGATGGGGGAAATCCTCAGCCGTGTGGAGCCCGGTGATGTTACGGCTGCTTGGCCATGAAGACAGGATTAGGGAGCAGGTCACCTCCTAAGGCATCCCTAACCTGACCCTAGCTCCTAGTTACATGGGCCAACCTTGATGGTAGGAGGGCCCATGCTCCGGAACCTAAAAGTCCCTGCTGGCCCTCAAGATGACCCTCACCTAGGAGCTGAGTAAGACAAGCCCACTCCTCCTAGACACGGAGGAGCAGGAGTCTCAACGGCCAAGCTGCAGGAAAAGGGGAGACATAAACAGCTCTACGGATATGGCAGGTGAACTAGAGTTCCACCTACCTGCCACAGCCTTGCTGACTGGATCCCTGTGTTAGCAGGGTGCAGATCACAAACGCATCCCCACACAGGGACCCAGATCCATAGCTGCACAAAATCACATATAAAACATCACACGGACATCACACATAACTGGAAATAACTTAAGCACAATATGGTTATGACATTAAGGTTTATGACCACAGGGGTGGCTCTTACTGGCAGGTAATAAATACATGAGGCTGATCTCAGCTAAGCATGGCTGAAGCAACCTGCAGGCCTACAAAAGCAATGAGGCTTTATAGGCCAAGAAGCCACACCCCACAGTCGGACACACCCAGTGATCACACACACTAGGAAGGAGATTAACCCTTCCAACACCAGGGAAGGGAAAACACCACTTAAAGGGGACGTGCACACAATAACATAAAACACAGTGCACACATCCACACATCACACACAAAACCGCATGCGCAGCGTAGCGAGCTGCATGGCACAGCTCAGCCTGCTACGCTGCCACATACATACTGTTGCCAGCGGCAACCACAGGTGAGGCCAATACCACAGCCCTCACCTGTGATTGAACACCAATGAAAACCGCTGACAACCGCATGCGGTTCAGGAGTCACGGTCATAGCCATGGCCGTGACAATACCAGAAGAAAGAGAGAGATTAAAAATTGTAGTTAGGTGAGTGATGACAGCCGGGGAGAGGGACTGAAGGAGGTGTGATGGAATAGGATCACTGCTAAAGGTCGTGGGTCGAGAAGAAAAGAGAAGCCAGGAGACTTCTTCCTCTGTTACAGGGTCAAAGTTGCTGGCAGTTAATGGTGTGTAGGTTTCTGTAAGTGTGAAAAGTAGGATTGTCATGAGAAAAGTGAGAGGTCTTAATGGTAAATGAAAGAAGATTGTGGTCAGAAAGTGGGAAGGATGAGTTACTAAAGTTTGAGACTGAGCAGTGACGGAAGAAGACTAGATCGAGTATATTGCCCTGTTCATGTGTGGCAGAAAAAGTTAGTTGTGATAGGCCAAGAAAGGAGGTTAAAGAAAGAAAGTGAGCGGCTGATGGGGGGATGGGATCAATAGGGATATTAAAATCAACCATAATAAGAGTTGGTGATTCAGAAGATAGGAAGTGAGGAAGTCAAGGGGCAAAGTGATCTAGAAATAGGTGGGGGGAGCCTGGGGGACGATAGACAACCGCAACTCTCAGGGGGAATGGATGGAAGAGTCTAATCGAGTGAACCTCAAAAGAAGAAATCGTTGATTATGGGGAGTTTGTTTTGAATCGACCGTGCGTTCCAGAGTGCGCAGTTAAAAGAGACTGGATGTGCAGGGAACATTAATCAGATTTTTGGGGTTTCTGTCTGTGGCAGAGGAGAAGCTGAAGTTAGCAACAGAGCGAGGGCCAGGATTTGGGGAAATATCCTCTGCAGCTAGTAGCAGGAGAACAGAAAGAGACAGCAAGTGGGTGAGAGATTTATATTGGTGTTTTCTATGCTGCACTGTGGAGGAAGATGGGTCAGTGTAATGCAGTGCTTCTCAAATAGTGGGGCGCGCCCCCCAGGGGGGGCGCCAGGCTCCGTAAAGGGGGGCTCGTTCAGGGCCGGCCTTTGGGGTGTGCGAATTTCTTCTGTATAATGCCGGCAGGCAGGCCGGGCGGCCGGCGCGTCCCTCAGTGATGTCACGTGCCTGCGCCGCCTGCTTTATGAATGAAGCAGGCGGCGCAGACAAGTGACGTCACTGAGGGACGCGCCGGCCGCCCGGCCCGCCTGCCGACATTATACAGAAGAAATTCGGATATACGGTACTATTAGGAGTGAGGGGGGCATGTTTAATAACTTTAAACGGCGGCGGCGGGCACACGGAATCTGTGGATGGCACAGTTAAGGGGTGGGGGTCTGTGGATGGCACTGTTATGGGATGTTTTATTGCCCCTGTAACAGTGCCAGCCACAGATCCCCCCCATAAGTGTCCGTCATCTACAGATCCCCCCATAAGTGTCCGTCATCCACAGATCCCCCATAAGTGTCCGTCATCCACAGATCCCCCCCATAAGTGTCCGTCATCCACAGATCCCCCCCATAAGTGTCCGTCATCCACAGATCCCCCCATAAGTGTCCGTCATCCACAGATCCCCCCATAAGTGTCCGTCATCCACAGATCCCCCCCATAAGTGTCCGTCATCCACAGATCCCCCCATAAGTGTCCGTCATCCACAGATCCCCCCCATAAGTGTCCGTCATCCACAGATCCCCCCATAAGTGTCCGTCATCCACAGATCCCCCCCATAAGTGTCCGTCATCCACAGATCCCCCCCATAAGTGTCCGTCATCCACAGATCCCCCCCATAAGTGTCCGTCATCCACAGATCCCCCCATAAGTGTCCGTCATCCACAGATCCCCCCCATAAGTGTCCGTCATCCACAGATCCCCCCCATAAGTGTCCGTCATCCACAGATCCCCCCCATAAGTGTCCGTCATCCACAGATCCCCCCCATAAGTGTCCGATCCACATTTCTTTCTTTTTTTATTCTCTTATACGTTAATAAGGATACAGTGTTATGCAGAGGTGTACTTATAACAATTTTATAGACAAATGATACTATTTACAGTTGCGCGGGGGGTGCAAAATGTTTTCTTCTTCCTAGGGGGGGCATGACAGAAAATAATTGAGAAGCACTGGTGTAATGTATGACAGTATAAGGTGTATGGGAACTGAACAAGGGTGAGGGAAGGAGGGACTGATGTGGAGAGAAGGGACAGAGGGGGGGGGGAGGTGATTGATTTTGAAGGTAGACATCCATAGCAATGAGAAGAGCAGCCAGAGCCTGAGTGAGACAATATTGGAGCACACCTGTGCTGTGTGTAACTTTGAGTAGTCCACATAGCATCTCCGTCTCCTGCCCTGTCCGACTGCCCTGATTAACTGCCAAGCGCTTAGGCAATATGGCGCTTTGACAGAGATGATGATTTTGGCTCGTGCTGACCCCTGTGAGTGCTTCTCCTTAGGGTCCATTCACACATCCATGCGTGTTTTGCAGATCCACTGATCTGCGGATCCGCAAAACACGGACAGCGGCAATGTGCGTTTTGCATTTTGCGGACCGTACATTGCCGGCACTAATAGAATATGCCTATTCTTGTCTGCAATTGCGGACAAGAATAGGACATGTTCAGATTTTTTCGGGAACGGAATTGTGGACCCGGAAGTGCGGGTCCGCAATTCCGTATCCGGGCAGCACATTGTGCTGCCCCCTAGAAATGAATAGGTCCGCAATTCCGTTCCGCAAAATGCGAAACTAAATTGCAGACGTATGAATGGACCCTTAGACTGTGTCTATATTTATAGGGAGTGTGATCACAGAACTAGGGGGAATTTAGTGCATGCGGCGCGACTTCGGGCTCTGATTCTGGCCGTCCAGGGTCACCCAGCAGTTGGCCATGACGCCCAGGTTGCATCCCGATTCTCCATCGCCTCTTTCCAGTGCCACCAGATCGCACCTCTCTCCGGGTCTCGTACCGACGCAAGCTTATTATTTCCTGTAAGCAGGGCCTCAGGCCACCGGAATGTCGATCCATCCTCAGTTATATCGCAGGGCTCCCCCATGCCCGGTCACTCCACGGTGCCGGGTTTCAGGTAAGTTCCAGCCGAGTGGCGGCATGACGCTTCTCCGCAGCTCAGAGCCTTCCTTCATTCATCACGAACCTCCATTCCTAGGTCTCCGGTATCGCCGGGGAGTTGGCAGCGCTGTCCGTTGATTCGGTTGGGTTGCGATCCTTTCTATACCATGTTCATTCCTGTTTCCTTATGATTCTCAGGTTCGGGGGTTTGGACATGGCCATGTATTTCCCAGATCAGCTCAAAATTCACGTATTACCCTTTCACCCAGGTGTGATTCCCCGGAGTCGCGCGGGTTGCGTGTTTCCTGGATCGCTCGGGTCCATGTTTTACCTGGATCTCTCGGGTTCATGTTCCAGAGTCGCCCAGGTTCATGTTCTGGATCGTTCAGGTTGTGTATGTGCCCAAGTCACTCAGGTTACGTTTTCCCCGATTCACTCAGGTCAGGTGTTTTCCCTGAATCGCTCAGGTCAGGTTTTTTCCTGAATCGCTCAGGTTTAGGTTTCCCTGAATAGCTCAGGTTTTGTATTTTTCCTGTCTCTTTCATGTTGCCGGTATTTCCAGGTCGTATGTTTTCCTGATTTCCCCAGGTTACGTATTCCCGGAATCACTCAGGTTCTGTATTTTCCTGTCTCTTTCAGGTTGGCGGTATTTCCAGGTCGTATGTTTTCCTGATTCACCCAGGTTACGTATTCCCTGAATCGCTCAGGTCTTTTTGCCCACAGGCTGTTCGCATCTGCATGATTCTCTCAGCTCTTTTTCCCGCAGGTGGTTCGCATTTGCTTGAAATCACTCAGGTCTCTTCCCGCTGCTGGTACACATTTGCCTAAATCATTCGGGATCCGATACATTGGCCTGAGACGCTCTGGGTTTTCCAGCAGTATCCAGTGGTTTCTGTTATCCGGTTCGGGTTCCGCATTTTTGAATCCCTGATTGCATTGGATCCGGGTCATCATGGGGGTTTATCTCGACAATTATGGTTACATCAGGTATTGTACTCTGCTCCCACTCAAACGGCATTCTTATGTTCTTTGCTACATCATGGTTTGCTCAATCTCACCTGGGCGGTCTGCACCCTGATTCCTGATCAGGGGACCTCAGGGCCTCCCCTCGGGCTGGGCTAGTTGCTCCAGCTTTTCGCCAGGCTTGAGGCTCAAGCCCTCAGCGTTAGCACGGCGGTCCGGGTGCGTAGGCAACCAGTGTCAGGCGAGTTTCCACAGATTGTCTGTAGGCCTAGACGGTCTCCCTTTTGGCCAATCAGCAAGCATCATTACAAGCGGCCATGTACCTCGGGTTCTATGGGTTCCTCCGACCCGACCCATTTAATAAAAATTTAAATGTATGCATTAAAAATACATAGAAAATACTTGTGAAAAATTAGTGCAGTGTTCATATATAGAAAGAGTTGTATGATTGCTTCGATCTCATATCTATGAGTTTGCTAACATATTTGTATGTACCGGTATGTTTTTTATTTTTTTTATTATTAAATAAAATCTAATCTAAAGGGTTTTTGTGCATTTTTTTTCACTTATGTTTGTTTCATATTTTATTACTAGAAATGTACTGGTAGAAGGCCGATCGATGTTCTTAATGGGTTCTGGAGAGGTGTATAACTACTTCAATACATAAAATAGGACAATCCAAGGCAGCACCAACAGTAACAGAAGTCCGGAGTGCCCGCAGTATAGACGTAACCAAAATCACCGCAGCACTTCCATAGGTGAAAAATAAGTAGAGTCCTTTATTCACCCACGCAACGTTTCAGTCCACTTTCTGGGACCCTTCTCAAGCAATACGTACATTGTCTTAGTGCATATTTATAGAGTGTCGATACATTTACATAATTCATAATCAGTTAATAGTAATTTACAAAACTTTGCCATGATTTACATTAAAAAGACCAGCAGTGTACTTAATTATACCTTATCTACCAAATAAAGTGCATAGTGCTCTAATTTAATAAGTATTCCTTTTAAATTCATATATAAAGGACTAACATTGCACATAATTAATAATTACTGCGCATTCTCATCAGGTGTAGGGGGTAGTAACTTATGGGGAACACAGACCGCTCAGCTGGAAAGGACAATGCACCAATGCGCGTGTCCGCGCGTCATAATTACATGATCGGCTAAGTATCACAGGACAGGTATAAGGTTCCCGTGCGCATGTACGCGTCGCTGTCACGTGATGATTCACCTGACCGGTGTAAACATAATAGCGTATCCTAGTAACCAGGTAATAGTAAGTCAAGTAATGAAATATCATCAGCAGGACATGCAGAAGGGACGGGAGGTGCTGCACTTAAGCGCACCTAGCCCAATCCCGTATCGGGGGGCACATGTGCCGGATAACTTGCTGTTACCCAACACCTAGAGGCCAACCGATCTAGTCTGCCTCCCACCTAAGATGACAAGTAAACAAGTATAGCAGGGCTGGCCAACCTGCGGCTCTCCAGCTGTTGTAAAACTACAATTCCCACCATGCCATGCTGTAGGCTGATAGTTGTAGGCTGTCTGGGCATGCTGGGAGTTGTAGTTTTGCAACAGCTGGAGAGCCGCAGGTTGGCTAGCCCTGAAGTATAGTGTCCTGGTTCCGGGCACATTATCTACAAGCACTATAGGATACAGGATACATCACCAAATGTTTGTCACGGATGATGTTGCAGATAGCTGGAAGTTATGAATGAACGTCCGACTGGCTTGATCCCAAACTAAGGAGCATATAGGTGACCCCTATAAAACCCTAAGAGCTCATCCTGACTGCTAAGCACATACAAGGGTCTCAAAGGTAGACGATTGTATCCCCCCTGTAGCTAAGACTGTGTGACACCTGAAAACCCTATAATAGTGAGAGGACACGACCACCGGCTCCCTGCACTTAATACGGACGGAGTCAGGGTCACCTAGAATCAAGCCAGCAAGGTAACACAATACATGAAAGGACTTATCTGAACAAGCAGCAGCAGAAGCCTCCAGCAGTGAACACTTCAATCCAGGAAGTAGTATAAACTGCAAAGTGAGGCAGTATGGGAGGGAATATAAAGGAAAGAGGATTAGTCTAAATAGGTGACACCTGGGAGAAGGAAATGAGATGAGAAAGTGAAACCAAAACAAAGAACATCATGCAAGAGGTAGACAAGGACGTCTGCCAGACCTTCTCACAGAAGTGGCAGTGACAATGTAATACCACAAGGGAACACCCCCTGAGTTTTACAAAAAAAGTTATTGGGATCCATCATTCCTGTCATGCCTCAGTATAAAAAAATATATAATAAAAGGAGAAAGGAAAAAATACACAATGTTCAATACTGCCGACTGTGTTCACCCTCCGGAACAACCATAAAAAAAATACAAAAATAGTAATGTTATAATCTAAAAACAAATATACACAGACGCTGTACGAGACAGAAAAAGACTAAGGTTATAGTATATAGCAATATCCTATCGGTTCTGAAGGATAAATCTGTCCGTTATTGTTGATAATCTGTTGTATTCTGTTCAAGTCACACTTTGCCTGGTGTATATGGTAAAGGAGTGCTCTGGTGGATGGCATGGAGTGGGTGCTGATAGACAGCCAGACACTCTATGTCTCGTCAAGAGGAGGCACTCCACCCCAGATTTTAAAAAGGCAGAGGCTCATGTTCATTAACTGTAAATCACACTTTTCCCGGTGTGTGTACTGAAGGAAGGATTGAATACTCTGGTGAGTGGGGGTGAACGTCTTCCCCGGAGGGAAAGTAGGGATACTGATACTTCATGTCTCGTCAGGAGAAGGCACCCTGTCCGAGGTCACAAGAGATCTGGGGTGGAGTGCCTCCTCTTGACAAGACATAGAGTGTCTGGCTGTCTATC
This sequence comes from Bufo bufo, assembly GCF_905171765.1. Classification (NCBI taxonomy): domain Eukaryota; kingdom Metazoa; phylum Chordata; class Amphibia; order Anura; family Bufonidae; genus Bufo; species Bufo bufo. Next base: position 12,384,113 of record NC_053390.1, on the reverse strand, counting down.
AGCACCCACTCCATCCCATCCACCAGAGCACTCCTTTACCATATATACCAGGCAAAGTGTGACTTGAACAGAATACAAGAGATTATCAACAATAACGGACAGATTTATCCTTCAGAACTGATAGGAATTTGCTTGAACGAATTGCCCAGATAGAGATAATTGAAAAACCTAAAAACGCAACTGCGTTTTTAAGTATAGGCAACCTAGTGGACTTGTCTTGTTGAGATGGACTATATTGAGAACAAGTAACTCCCTTCTAAGTCTAGATAAATAGTGGTATCAATAACACAGTAGAATCGATGTGACCTCAAAACAACTACGGTGTTCCCTCAATAAAAATATAACACATCGAATATGCGCGGTGAACACTAGTTTTTCTACATAGATTATTGACGTATCCTTTTGTTCCTTATAATTTGTCTCTATTGTTGCTAATGTTGAAAGCATTTCATGATATGTCCATTATGTACACAATAAGGAATATGGGAATCCGGTCCACCTTTTATTTAACTCCAATTGGGAATTTGGTCACACCCCCAACGGGGATATAAAAAGACGCATCCATTTGGGATAATGTTGAGAGCCACTGATGAAGAAGCAGGCAGCTTCGAAACGCGTATGGCCGATTGCGTTATCCCTGAGGAACCTTGCCACCTTGTGACCAAGCACTTACAAGCTGGCAATAGCGCGCTAAGAGAATTCGAATCCCGGAACGCAAACTGATTACGTGGGACGCCACGTGACTCGCCGGACTACACACGACCTGTTACGCGGAAGTGACTCGCAGACTGCGAGACAAGCCTCTGGCTTAGATAGCGAGTACAGCCACAGCACGCCGATCCATCACGGTAGAAGAAGACGGCGAGGATACGGTAAACCCTTGCGGGACCAGGAGGAATACCTGTTGAATCATACACTGCACCAAATGGTATTAACCAATTCAAGGTAATATCACTAGTGAAACAGATATATTAAGAGAAATTGGATCACAGGAGATTTAGCAGACTAATTAACCCCGTACTGCCTTGAGCATCCGACAACCTGATTCATCTCATCTCCCACACCTACAGATAAGTGGCTTGAAATAACCTCCATACAAAGGAGGGGTATTGGGGTACAATAGAAGAACTAAGTCGATATTTAACCAATATTCTATGTTCCCAGTAGTTTGCAGGACTGTAAAACCCAATATGGTTATCCCTTATATCCTGTAGTCTCATTTGAATTTTTTTTTATTTTCCTTGATTTTCTAATATCTGTTTTTCTATCTGTTTTTATGATCCGTGTGAATATTATTTGCAATATCCAAACAGACCAATTTGCTGCTCGCACTCCCACAGACGCAGCCCTTATTGGAAGGTGTCTGTTGGGATATACCCAATATTTATGAGATAGGCTTTGAATGTAAGATATGTATTAGAGGTTTTTTAATATACATGCTTTTTTAATATATATGTTTCAATTCACAATTTATTGTACAATTTTGGGGAATTTCAACTTTTAAACTTTTTACTATGAATATGACAACAATTAAATACTAACTTTCTAATAACAATTCCGGGTGATAGAGTGCCTGTTCCATCACAAACGTATCCAATTGTACCCCTTGAAAGGACTGTGGGGCAGTCCTGGAACATGAGCACCTAGGTCCACTAGTGGAGTGGGGTGAGCCGCTATCTATTAATTATGATGTGACTATGCGCCTGGTTTGCTAGGGTTAGCAGTATACCCAATTGTTTTTTAGTTAAGGGTTCAGGCTCAACCATGTTAGGACGGATTGGGTTGGGGGGGGTTCTGTTTGTTCGTGTCGGTGTGTCGGGGTTTGAGTGTTCGCTCCTCCACGGGACTTAAGGACGCAGCGGTATTTTTCTGGTGGTTGTATGGCGTCAGTTAAGTTGATGTCCTGGAAAGTCAGGGGTCTTAATGACAAGGTCAAATGTTCATTGGTCTTTAATTACTTGAAAGGCTGTAGCCCAGATATAGTAATATTACAGGAGACACATCTACGATGTCAGAAAGTATTGGCTCTGAAACGCCCCTGGATGAGATCCACTTATCATGCAGTATATTCTAATTATGCGAGGGGAGTTTCTATTTTAATTGCTAAATGTCTTCCTTTCCAGATAATGTCAGTTCAAATAGATGTCTCTGGAAGATATGTGCTATTACATGCCAGTATCCGAGGGTTGCAATATCTGATTATAGGTCTATACAGTGAGGAACAGAAGCGTTTGAACACCCTGCGATTTTGCAAATTCTCCCACTTAGAAATCATGGAGGGGTCTGAAATTCACATTGTAGGTGCGTTCCCACTCTAAGAGACATTCCCTCTGACTGAGGGAAGGAGGTTGTTGCTCAAAATCTCACAATAAATGGCCCCATTCATCCTCTTCTTAATACAGTGCAGTTGTCCTGTCCCCTTCTCAGAAAAGCACCCCCAAAGCATGATGTTACCACCCCCATGCTCCACAGTAGAGATGGTGTTCTTGGGATGCAACTCATCCTTCTTTTTCCTCCAAACACAACGAATAAAGTTTAGACCAAAAGGTTCTACTTTGGTCTCATCTGACCACATGACTTTCTCCCATGCCTCACTTTTGGGGGTCTGATCCCCTCTGCAATGCATTACAATTCATCTGTATTGTAATGCATTGCCTGTTAGTGGATTACACTGAGTCATACACTAACAGGTTGCCTAGGAGACGGACCTGAGGCTGGATCTCCTCGGCTCCCGTAGAAGGCAGGTCCCGATGCCGTGCAGGGCATTGGGCAGCCTCTGCATGGCATCGGGCTGCCTTCTGACAAATCGAGTCCCCGCCACAGCAGCGCGGGGACTCGATGTGCTCCCTCACCCGACACAAACCCCTTCTATGTCGCGGTCAGCGCGGACCGCGGCATAGAAGGGGTTAATCCGCCAGCAACGGCTTTTACAGCGATGCTGGCGGATACATCAGGGGCCCGGCTACCAGGGACTGCCGGGCCCCCGCAGTGATCGCGCATGCACCGCTCCGGTGCCCGCCTGATCACCATGACGTACTATTACGTCAAATTGTGGGAACGCAGTGGCTTCCATGACGTAATAGTACGTCATGTGTCGGGAAGGGGTTAATAAAGTAGAAACTCTTGAAACACAGCTCTATGCCTGTGTTGGTTTTTCTCTATGGATATCCATAACTTCTAATTCGGAGTCCACCGCTCATCCGGTATCCGCTAACATTGGCATCAGCGGCACAGGGGGGAGGGAGAGACTGCTTCCTTCTCCCCTGTGCTGCTGAGGGAACATGGCACGCGGGGAGAGCAGTGCGCTCCATGTTCTCTAATACTGGGTTGCGCAGTAGTGCAGCCTAGTATCGGCAAATGTCAAATCCCGGTATCGAATTGTTCCCGGGACAAACGTATTGATTGGGTATCGATATTTTGATACCAGAAACAACCCTCCTCACCATGGATACTTCAGGCTCAGGTTGGGGTGCCCATGTCAAGAATCAATGGGTAGAAAAGAAGTGTCCGTCATCAGATCTCCTGTCATCAAACATGAAGGAACTCAGGGCAATCACATCGGCCTTACTCATTTCTCAGCCCTTAATTCAGACGGATTCTGATTCAGACGGACAACACGGGGGATGTTTTTCTCCCCATAAACAAGGTGGAAACAGATGCCTTTCCCGGTCAGAAGAATGGAGACAGATTGTGTGTTGGGCGGAGGTCACCTTGAGAAGCATTTCTACAGTTCATATCAGAGGCAATGTCAATGGCAAATCCAATCTGCTCATCTGCAAGACAATCCACTCAGCGGGGTAAGGGTTAAATACTCATCTTCTTCTCCAAATCATTCAGAAACTGAGAGCTCCAGATATGGGTGTGATGGTGATGTGAGAGAAGTCTGACGGCTGATTATCCCGAGGAGCTGGACGGTGAAGAGAAATGTGACTCCATTTTGTCTGTTCTAACAATATGTATTGTGATAGCATCTCGTCCACGCACTGTTTCAAGTTCCCCCACTGTGATTTAGGTTTCGCTTCTCTGTCCTTGGAGCCTGGAGGTGAAAGAGGATCTGGAGGAGAACAGAGGAGTCTGGAGGGGAAGAGAGGAGTCTGGAGGGGAAGAGAGGAGTCTGGAGGGGAACAGAGGAGTCTGGAGGGGAGCAGAGGAGTCTGGAGGTGACAGAGGGGTCTGGAGGGGAACAGAGGAGTCTGGAGGGGAACAGAGGAGTCTGGAGGGGAACAGAGGAGTCTGGAGGGGAACAGAGGAGTCTGGAAGAGAACAGAGGAGTCTGGAGGGGAAGAGAGGAGTCTGGAAGAGAACAGAGGAGTCTGGAGGGGAACAGAGGAGTCTGGAAGAGAACAGAGGAGTCTGGAGGGGAACAGAGGAGTCTGGAGGGGAGCAGAGGAGTCTGGAGGGGAAGAGAGGAGTCTGGAGGGGAACAGAGGAGTCTGGAGGGGAACAGAGGAGTCTGGAGGGGAACAGAGGAGTCTGGAAGAGAACAGAGGAGTCTGGAGGGGAACAGAGGAGTCTGGAAGAGAACAGAGGAGTCTGGAGGGGAACAGAGGAGTCTGGAAGAGAACAGAGGAGTCTGGAGGGGAACAGAGGAGTCTGGAGGGGAGCAGAGGAGTCTGGAGGGGAGCAGAGGAGTCTGGAGGTGACAGAGGAGTCTGGAGGGGAAGAGAGGAGTCTGGAGGGGAACAGAGGAGTCTGGAAGAGAACAGAGGAGTCTGGAGGGGAAGAGAGGAGTCTGGAGGGGAACAGAGGAGTCTGGAAGAGAACAGAGGAGTCTGGAGGGGAACAGAGGAGTCTGGAAGAGAACAGAGGAGTCTGGAGGGGAAGAGAAGAGCCTGGAGGGAAGCTGAGGACGCATAATGTGTAGAAGCCGTACCGCAATCCACACGAGAAGCAGTGTTTGGCAGCACGGAGAAGGAGCGGAGGAGGAGCCGTCTAGGATCTAATCTGCTTGTGGATCCTAGAGGAGCAGCGCCGTCCGTTCTTCTTGCTTTTTATGTCTGGTGTGAACTGAACCCACTTCACAAGGGACCTGCAGCGCTCACAGGAGGAGATACAACGCGAGACTAATTCTATCATTTCTAACACCTCAGTATAGATAACACAGGATCCACCATTTACAATAGGAGTCACAGCTTACCTCCTCCCCCTCCCTGCACAATGGCCTCTGCTCAGCTCACAAAGCATGTCCACAATCCTCTCCTGTCTACTGTGCCCATAGTCCATGCAGCTGCTATAAATCATAGCTCTAAATGCTGCTCTCATCATCGGGAAAGATGGCCACCCCCGTAATCATGTGCAGAAAACAGAGGAGAGAACTACAACTCCCAGCATGTCCAGGCTGTCATTATATCAGAGAAAAGGATAAAACTCCCAACATGTCCAAGCTGCTATCATAAGAAATCAAAGAAGAGAACTACAATTCCCAGCACATCCAGACTGCTATTATAGGATATCAGAGAACTACAACTCCCAGCATTTCCTTGGCTGTATAGAGAAAAAAATCCTCAATCCTACAGATCCTTCTCCATAGAAAGCTCCGCCCCCTCATGTCACATGACTAACATCTCTGCTTTTTCCCCACCTCTTCTCCTCTCCACTACTGAACCCCGCCCCCTGTACTGATCACATGACAGTGACGTCACCCCAGGTCCTTCAGCTCTAACAGTGCAGTAGATACTAGGCAGGTCCTGGTCGGTAGTCATTGCTGAGCACCGCCCCCTGCAGTGATCACATGACAGTGACGTCACCCCAGGTCCTTCAGCTCTGGCAGTGCAGCAGATACTGGGCAGGTCCTGGTCGGTAGTCAGGGCTCTTGTTCTCTCTGGTATCAGCCATTCCTCCAGCCTGCAGGTAAGATGAGCTGTGAGGAGACAGTGTGGTGGAGAGCTCAGACATGTCACCCCTGGAGATTCTCCTCCATTACACACAAGGAATCCTTCTCCGCTCCTCATCTTAGTATGATAGTGGGGGTTGTCATCATTCGCTGGCCCCTGACTGTCCTGGTGAGGGGCCCCTGCCTCCAGGAGGAGAATGAATGGAGCGGGGCCCGGCCTGAGCTCAGCTCTCTCCAGTCTCTTCTCTAGGAGTTCTGGACACAGCTGAGCACAGCCCAGAGGTGGGACCTGCATCTACCAGACATTTATCTCCTGTGGAGCCACCAGAGATCTCCATGTTGGGGCCCCTGGAATCCATGTGGTGGGGGCTCTGAGAAGCGGGGCCCCTCCAGGCTCAGGAAGTGCGGTTCTGGAGGTGACATCTGGTCTTGTCCCCTGGATGATTTCCTCTCCTCTTCTCATAAAGGCGCCTGCAGTACTAGAAGCCTCCAGCTCCTCCAGTTCTCTCCTCTTCTCCTGAACGACCACCAAGGATGGACAGGAAGGAGATCAGCAGAAGAATATTAGACCTCACCTTGGAGATCATCTCCCTGCTGAGCGGAGAGGTAAACTTTTCTAGATTTCTCTCCTCTGTATTGTATTCTGTAACAAGTCAGAAATCGGGAAGGAGAATCCATCATAGGAAGTGATGGGAAGAGTCCAGGGTCCTGGAGAACGGCCTCCAGACCTTCCAAGTGATGGAGAACCTGAAGATCAGCCCCCAATATGGTGAGTGATGTGTCATGTGACCAGTGACCAATAGTCATGTTGTAGGAGCCATGAGGAGGTAAGTAGGCACGTTGTACCAGGAGGAGAGGGCCGGAGGAGAGCACATGGCCCCTGAAGGGTTTATTCCCTAAGTGTCTCTCTCCATCCACAGGAGTACACAATAGTGAAGAAGACATCGGGGGACTGTGTGACTCCCATCATCCATCTCCAGGAGTCAGGAGGGCGGAGCAGGACCGCTCCCCCCATCACACAGCCTCCCCCTCACCCCCTGATACATGAGCAGAAGATCCTAAAACTCACCCACAAGATGATGGAGCTGCTGACTGGAGAGGTGACACTGCTGGGAATGCTGGGAAATTCTCCAGTAACAGCACTGGAGGGGTCTGGGTGATGACGGTGTCATTGTGTTGTCAGGTTCCTATAAGGTGTCAGGACGTCACTGTCTATTTCTCCATGGAGGAGTGGGAGTATATAGAAGGACACAAGGACCTGTACAAGGAGGCCATGATGGAGGAGCACCAGCCTCTTATATCACAGGGTAAGAGCCGTCATGTGCAGTGTATACACGTGTGTGCAGTGACATGTAATGGAGGAGCACCAGCCTCTTATATCACAGGGTAAGAGCCGTCATGTGCAGTGTATACACGTGTGTGCAGTGACATGTAATGGAGGAGCACCAGCCTCTTATATCACAAGGTAAGAGCCGTCATGTGCAGTGTATACACGTGTGTGCAGTGACATGTAATCGAGGATCACCAGCCTCTTATATCACAAGGTAAGACCCGTCATGTGCAGTGTATACACGTGTGTGCAGTGACATGTAATGGATGAGCACCAGCCTCTTATATCACAAGGTAAGACCCGTCATGGGCAGTGTATACACGTGTGTGCAGTGACATGTAATGGAGGAGCACCAGCCTCTTATATCGCAAGGTAAGAGCCGTCATGTGCAGTGTATACACGTGTGTGCAGTGACATGTAATGGAGGAGCACCAGCCTCTTATATCACAAGGTAAGAGCCGTCATGTGCAGTGTATACACGTGTGTGCAGTGACATGTAATGGAGGAGCACCAGCCTCTTATATCACAAGGTAAGAGCCGTCATGTGCAGTGTATACACGTGTGTGCAGTGACATGTAATGGAGGAGCACCAGCCTCTTATATCACAAGGTAAGACCCGTCATGTGCAGTGTATACACGTGTGTGCAGTGACATGTAATGGAGGAGCACCAGCCTCTTATATCACAGGGTAAGAGCCGTCATGTGCAGTGTGTACACGTGTGTGCAGTGACATGTAATGGAGAAGCACCGGCCTCTTATATCACAAGGTAAGACCCGTCATGTGCAGTGTGTGCAGTGACATGTAATGGAGGAGCACCAGCCTCTTATATCACAAGGTAAGAGCCGTCATGTGCAGTGTATACACGTGTGTGCAGTGACATGTAATGGAAGGGCACCAGCCTCTTATATCACAGGGTAAGATCCGTCATGTGCAGTGTGTACACGTGTGTGCAGTGACATGTAATGGAGGAGCACCAGCCTCTTATATCACAAGGTAAGAGCCGTCATGTGCAGTGTATACACGTGTGTGCAGTGACATGTAATGGAGGAGCACCAGCCTCTTATATCACAAGGTAAGAGCCGTCATGTGCAGTGTATACACGTGTGTGCAGTGACATGTAATGGAGGAGCACCAGCCTCTTATATCACAGGGTAAGAGCCGTCATGTGCAGTGTATACACGTCTGTGCAGTGACATGTAATAGAGGAGCACCAGCCTCTTATATCACAAGGTAAGAGCCGTCATGTGCAGTGTGTACACGTGTGTGCAGTGACATGTAATGGAGGAGCTCCAGCCTCTTTTATCACAAGGTAAGAGCCGTCATGTGCAGTGTGTACACGTGTGTGCAGTGACATGTAATGGAGGAGCTCCACAGTTTCTTCTTACATTACATTAGAGGCTACGTGTTCTTTATGTCAGTCATGTCCATAGGGCTCCAGTCACATGTTAGGAGTGTGTCCTTCTGGCCGATATAGTAGACTACACTGCTCTATCAGAGGCGTCCTGTGAAATCCGTGTTCCGCAGCGTATACATTGTAGATTATACATGGAGCTTCTGGGCAATGTCCGCCCCTGTATGACTGTATAGAGCCTGATGTCAGAGGGAGATATTAGGAAACCCTTCGCACAAATGTTCTGCTGGAGGCTCAGACGTGGTGTGAACAGGTCCTTACTTTTATAAGAAGAGTCCATTATAGTGACTTTACAGTCGTTCTCCTGACCTTAATGTCTGGGATCCTCTAGTCACTCCACAAGCAGAGAAGCTACAACCTGCTACATCTGATTGGAGGAGGAGGTCAGACCTCCCTGCAGCAGGTGCATGGATTATTATAAGCCACATTCAGGGTAGCGGGACAGTCACAGAAATGTTTACAGCTGATCTTCTATGTCTTCTATGTGTGAACTTGCTCGTATATAACCTGTCACGACAGGTAGGTAAGCAGGGAAAACAAACAGAACAAACGACTAGGCCCAAAAGCTAGGGAGAAAATGGTCACCTCCTAGCGATCCCTAAAAGCTTTCTCTAAACTGCTGTGCCCATGTGCATACCCTTAGGGTGGATATGCACATGCCCTCGTGCCTAAACTTAAACACCTGTCACGGATGTAGTAGGGGAGAACACCAAAAGACAACAAGAAGGAAGGGAAAAGACACTAGGCCTCACCGCTAGGGAAGGAAAAGGGTCACCACCTATAAAACCCTGCTCCTGGCCCTAACTCCTATCCGTATGGGCACCTCTCGATGGTAGAGATGCCCATACATAGGAACCTAGAAAACCCTGGTGGCCCTCGGATGCTCTAGACTTAATGACAGGGCAGAGACAACCCGCTCCTTCCCAGGTACTGGAGGGAACACCAAAGAACACGAGTCGGGAATCTTAGAGATTTCAAACTCCAAATTTCTATCCACCAGGACAGGGGGAGGTGGCAATGTCGATGGTTACACAAGTTTCACATATTTCTTTAATAAAGACCTGTGAAACCCATTATGGATCTTCCAGGTCTGCGGAAGATCCAGACGAAACGCCACCGGGTTGACAATTGCAGAGATTTTGTAAGGGCCAATAAATCTTGGACCCAATTTCCAAGATGGTACCTTCAGCTTAATGTTTCTAGTGGACAACCACACCGAATCACCCACACACAGGTCCGGACCAGTCATACGTCTCCTGTCAGCCATCCGTTTATATCTTTCACCCATCTTTTCCAAATTAACTTGGATCTTCTACCAGATAGGTGACAAGGCGGAAGAGAATCTCTCCTCTTCTGGCATACCAGAAGATCCAGTCCCAGAAAAAGTACCAAACTGTGGGTGAAAACCATATGCGCCAAAAAATTGGCGACTTATCAGTGGACTCCTGTCTACGGTTATTTAAGGCAAATTCGGCTAGAGACCAGAACGAGGACCAGTCATCCTGGTTCTCGGCAACAAAACACCTCAAATAGGTCTCCAGGTTTTGGTTAGTGTGCTCTGTCTGATCATTCGACTGGGGATGAAAAGCCGAAGAAAAAGACAGTTGAATTCCCAGAGAAGAGCAGAACGCCCTCAAAAACCTGGAAACAAATTGCGACCCCCTATCAGACACCACATCAGAGGGAATGCCATGCAGCCTCACAATGTTATCGATAATAACATGAGCGAGAGTTTTGGCATTGGGTAAGCTAGGCAACGGTACAAAGTGGGCCATCTTACTGAAGCGGTCCACTACCACCAAAATCACAGTTTTCTCAGAGGAACTCGGTAATTTGGTAATAAAGTCCATGGCTAAATGCGTCCAAGGACGAGACGGAAATGATAAAGGAAGAAGGGATCCCGAAGGCCGAGTGTGAGCCACCTTCGTGCGTGCACAGGTCTCACATGCTGTCACATAACCCTCAACACCCTTGTGCAACCCTGGCCACCAGAATCTCCGGGGATCTATGGTGGATTTGCTTGCAGGATGTCCCGCAAGGACCGTATCATGATGTTCCTTGAACACCTTGTATCGCAGTTCAGCAGGAACAACTTGTCTGGAGGACAAGAATCAGGAGCCTCCTCCTGGGCCCCCAACACCTCCATCTCCAACTCGGGGTACAGAGCGTAAACCACCACCCCATCAGCCAAAATCGGAGTGGGATCCTCCAAATCACTCCCCCCAGGAAAACTATGTGACAACGCATCTGCCTTGACGTTTTTAACCCCAGGGCGAAAGGTGACCACAAAATTGAACGTAGTAAAAAACAGTGACCATCTAGCCTGCCTAGGATTCAGGCGCTTAGCAGACTGCAGGTAAGCCAAATTCTTGTGGTCAGTAAATACCGTAATAGGATGAGTAGCCCCTTCCAACCAACGGCGCGATTCCTCAAAGGCCAATTTAATGGCTAGTAACCCTCTATCTCCTACATCATAATTTCTTTCAGCGGCCGAGAGTTTCTTGGAGAAAAAAAACACACGGACGCCATTTGCTAGGGGATGGACCCTGCGACAGAACTGCTCCTACCCCCACTTCTGATGCATCAACCTCCACGACGAATGGTTGAGACACATCAGGTTGCATCACAATGGGAACAGACGCAAAACATTTCTTAATGGCAGAAAAGGCCTGTAATGCCTCATCCGACCAGACAGAAAAGTCGGCGCCTTTTTTAGTCATATCTGTCAAAGGTTTTACAATGGTGGAATAATTCAAGATTAATTTTCTGTAGTAATTGGTAAAACCCAAAAACCGCATCAGAGCTTTCTGATTCTCAGGCCGGTCCCATTCCAGTACCGCCTGGACCTTTTCGGGGCCCATACGAAAACCAGAGTCAGGTATCCTAAAAACGGTAGCTCCTGGACAGGAAATACAAATTTTTCCAATTTTGCATACAATTTATTCTCCCAATTTATGTCTCACGTGATCCTGATGGGTCTCCAAATCGAGTGAGTAAATTAGTATATCATCAAGGTAAATAACAATGAACCTTCCCACTAAATGATGGAAAATATCATTGACAAATCGCTGAAAGACCGCTGGCGCATTAGTTAAACCAAAGGGCATGACAAGATTCTCGTAATGACCTTCGGGTGTATTGAAGGCCATTTTCCACTGATCTCCTTCCTTAATTCTGATCAGATTATAAGCTCCTCTTAAATCCAACTTGGAGAACACCTTGGCTCCGACAATTTGATCAAATAGATCAGAAATCAAAAGAAGGGAATATGGATCACGGACCGTAATGAGATTCAATTCCCGGAAATCTAAACACGGTCTAAGTTTTTTACGAAAAAGAAGCCGGCGGCCACAGGGGACTTAGGTCCTAATATGTCCCTTTGCCAAACTCTCGGCAATATACTTCCGCATAGCTTCTCTTTCGGGTTGGGAAAGGTAGTATAGTCGAGATTTTGGCAGTTTAGCTCGAGGGATGAGATTGACCGGACAATCATATTCTCGATGGGGAGGCAGCTCCTGAGCTCCACCCTCCGAGAATACGTCTGCAAAATCAGAGAGAAACTGAGGTAGGACCATAGTTGACACCCCTGAGATAGAAGCACAAAGACAGTTGTCCGAATAAAATTCACTCCAGCTACTGATTTGTCTTGTTTGCCACTCAATAGAAGGGTTATGCTTTATCAACCATGGTAAACCCAGAACCATCAGAGCAGGCAGGCCCCTCATAACAAAACAAGAATTGAATTCAACATGTGAATCACCCACCCTTAACTGAATGTCCTGAACGATATGAGTAAGACTCTTTTGTGAGAGAGGGGAGGAATCAATAGCAAACACTGGTATCTCTTTATCTAAAGTGCTAGTTCTAAAACCAAGATTTTGGAGGAACTAAAAATCAATAAGGTTTACCCCCGCACCACTGTCAACAAATACCTCAAAATCGAAATTTCCTGAGTCTAGCGCCACCATGGCAGGCAGGAGGAAACTGGTATTGCAGGGAGAATGCATATTTGCTTGCTCAGACTCCCTATTCACACTATCAAGAGTCAGGGAAGTCCTTATTTTTTTTCTTTATGTGAATACCTCCGTAGTTTTTCATTACCGCTTTGAGGTTTAACAAAAGGACATGCACAAACAAAATGACCTTCTTCCACAGAAGTAACATAGCTTATTCAGCTTCCTAAAATGCCTATCACCTGAGCGAAAGGAAACCTGGCCCAACTGCATAGGCTCCTCTCCTGCCCCAGATTCAAAAGTCATATTACCCCGCGGGGACTAGGTGGGACGGATCCTCTTACAGACGGGACCCCCCACTCGAGAGGAATCTTATACCTTTCTCTAAGACGTCTATCAAGCCGCACTGCCAATGACATGGCCGTCTCCAATGAATAGGGATACTCATGAAAAGCAAGGGCATCTTTCAACCTTTCAGATAGCCCCTGACAAAACTGACTCCGGAGTGCAGGATCATTCCACCCCGAGTCAGTTGCCCATCTTTTAAATTTTGCACAATACGACTCCGCAGTATGTTCTTCCTGTAACAAACTGCGCATCTTAGATTCAGCCATAGAGACCCGGTCTGGGTCATCATAAATCAAGCCCAAGGCTCTAAAAAATTCATCCACCGACCGGAGGGATGGTGAACCGGTCAGAAGAGAAAAAGCCCAGGACTGTGCGTCCTCTTTGAGCAGAGATATAATGATCCCCACTCTTTGATTCTCGTCACCAGATGACATCGGCCACAGACGAAAATACAACCTGCAGGACTCCCTGAACCGAATAAAGTCATCACCCCCCCTGAGAACCTATCAGGGAGAGCGACTTTCGGCTCTAAGCAGACCTGATTTCCTCCAACGGCGCCAGACGCTAGAGCATTCTGGCACCGTGCAACAGAACAGCGGAGATGAGCAACCTCCAGCGATAATCCCTGCATGCGATAAACCAAGATATCCATAGCCTCCATTTCGCAAACAGCAGGGATATGACAGTTTTTTTTGGGTGGATTATAATGTCACGATAGGTAGGTAAGCGGAGAAATAACCATACACTGGAAAACAAACAGAACAAACGACTAGGCCCAAAAGCTAGGGAGAAAAGGGTCACCTCCTAGCGATCCCTAAAAGCCTTCCCTAAACTGCTGTGCCCATGTGCATACCCTTAGGGTGGATATGCACATGCCCTCGTGCCTAAACCTAAACACTCTGGGCAAACCCTAAGCAGCAGGGAAAAGGGAAGAGGTAGCCTGCTTCTTCCAACCAGGAGGAAGCAAGCGTCTCCTTAGAGGCCTAGATAAAACACACAAAGGGAAATGAAGGAGAGGACTTATCTTGAGCAGAGCTGGAGCAGACGATCCACCACAAATCAAGAGCTCCTAGGAAAGAACTATAACCTACACAGGCCACTGGGGGAAGGAGGGATAAATAGCCTCACTAACAATGAAACCCAGTATACCTGAGGGAAGGTGGATCCAGCTCAAACCCAAATCAAAACAAACAAAGATGTCAGACATGTGCAGCCAGTCTGACAGATCTCCGCACATTCACAAGGCGTGACATAACCAGTGACTGATCTGTGCTGCTATTATAATCTGTCCAACGTGAGGATTGTAAGGTTCTGCCATATGGAGACAGCAGATAACAGGCGATTTCTGCAGGGGCGGGGCTCAAGATGCACCATTGTGACAGAAAAGCCAATAATTAGATTGCATAGAGATGGACAGAAGTGTGTAGCCGTGCAGCAGATCTGTCCTCCACTCTGTTTGCCGGCCGGTATTTTGCTTTAGAAACAGTGAGCTGAGACAACCCCTTTAATAGGAATGTTATACGTTTGTCGATTCTGTAATTTAGATAAAAAAATAAAAATTTCATTTTGTATCTTTAGCAGAAAATTCCCATAAGAATTCTGAGGGAAACTTCATGTTGTCACTAAATTATAAAGCAGAAGATGAAGACATTATGCAGTGCTCTTCAGGAGAAAACCTTAATGTACCTCCAGGACTTCACAGTACAGATCTGTCATATAATCCCCCTGTTCATGAGGAATCTTCTGACCAATCACAGATTGCTACCACAAGTGCTGGTCAGAAAGGGGGTGAAAGGTTTCAAGAGATCACAAAAAGATCAAGTCTTTCTACAGACAAAAGAATTCACACACGGGAGAAGCCATTTTCATGTCCACAATGTGGGAAATATTTTGCATATAAATCAGCGCTTGTTCGACATGAGAGAAGTCACACAGGAGAGAAGCCGTATTCATGTTCAGAATGTGGGAAATGTTTTGCACATAAAGCACATCTTGCTAGACATGAGAGAAGTCACACAGGAGCGAAACCAAATTCATGTTCAGAATGTGGGAAATATTTTGCATATAAATCAGAGCTTGTTAGACATGAGAGAAGACACACAGGAGAGAAGCCGTATTCATGTTCAGAATGTGGGAAATGTTTTACACAAAAACAAATTCTTGCTGCACATCAGAGAAGTCACCGAGGAGAGAAGATGTATTCATGTTCAGAATGTGGGAAACGTTTTACAGTTAGACTAAGTCTTGTTAAACATGCGCTACGTCACACAGGAGAGAAGCCGTATTCATGTTCAGAATGTGAGCAATGTTTTACGCAAAAATCTGATCTTGTTAGTCATGAGAGAAGTCACAGAAGAGTAAGGATACGATCACAATTCCAGAATTTAGACTTTGATTTCGATTCCAATTAATTTACATTACAGTAGTAACCAATAGTTACACTAGTTCAAGTGAATGGAGTGCGTTCTCGTCATTTTCTGCTTTGCTAAGATTTCCGAGACGACGGGCAGTGTAACGAACAGAAAGCAGAGCTCGCATGGAGCACTGCCTCCCCTTCAAACAGCTGATCGGCGGGGGTGCCAGGAGTCAAACCACCGCTGATCTATTGAAGACCTATCCTGAGCAAAGGTCATCAATATATATTGCTGCACAACCTCTTTAATGATTGAGTTATTATTAATGGTTTTATCAATTTGGACCTCCATGTGCCTCATATTCATAGTAAATAACCTAATCATGTACCTCACATGTTGCTCATTATATGAGGAGGTAGACGATGGGGTTACTTACTAATGTGAGGCATATGGAGGTACTAAAATAATAACACCACGTGGTCAATGCCTCACATTAATAAGTTACTCTGTCATATATCTCACATAATGGCAATATTGGGGTAGATAGGTAATATTAACCCCCAGTGTTCCTCTGTGCTGCTGGCTGGCTGTATCATCAGTAGCAAGAGGAACCCTCCCCTCGGATGTGTCAGTGATTTTCCACCCTCCCTGATGCTATCCGTCCTTCTCTATGTGCAGCTGCTGGTGAGAACATTGCGTGCTCTGCGTTGTGCATGTGCCTAATCGGAAATTCTCCTAATTTTTAAGGCTTAGTATTAAAAAGCTGACATTATCCGTATCCAATCAAACTGATTGATACTTTGATACCCAGTGCAATAAACCTACAAATAATAGAGCCACAATATACCATACAAAATAACTGTTATTAATCCATGATCATAAATAGTTAAATATCACAAATGGTGTATGGCAGTGGTCCGTGGTCCCCAACCTTTTTTGCACCAAGGACCAGTTTCATGCAAGACAATTTTCCCAGGGACCGGGTGAGTGGGGGGGGGGGGGGGGCGGTGCTGACTGTTTCACGCTCATAACAAAACACAAGGTGCATATTCAAATATATAACACTATATAACGACTATATAAACTGACTATGGTCTCTGCTGCACTGTACCGTATTTTTCGCTCTATAAGATGCACCTAGTTTTAGAGAACAATAACAAAAAAAAAAATCATTACACCTCAGGTCAGACCAGCAATCAGACCCCCAATGTTAATCAGACCTCAGATCAGACCCCCAATGGCTCAGATCAACCCCCAAACCTTTAGCCATCTATCAGCCCCCAATGTCAGCCATAAACCCCCTCAATGTCAGCCATAAACCCCCCCAATGTCAGCCATAAACCCCCCCAATGTCAGCCATAAGCCCCCCATTAGCCCCTCATGTCAGCCATAAGCCCCCCATTAGCCCCTCATGTCAGCCATAAGCCCCCATTAGCCCCTCATGTCAGCCATAAGTCCCCCATTAGCCCCTCATGTCAGCCATAAGGCCCCATTAGCCCCTCATGTCAGCCATAAGCCCCCATTAGCCCCTCATGTCAGCCATAAGTCCCCCATTAGCCCCTCATGTCAGCCATAAGGCCCCATTAGCCCCTCATGTCAGCCATAAGGCCCCATTAGCCCCTCATGTCAGCCATAAAACCCCCATTAGCCCCTCATGTCTGCCCCATGTCCCCCAGGTCAGCCATCAGCCCCCAGTGCAAATAAAATAAAAAAAACACTTACCTCTCCTGCTCCTGGTCACCATCGCGATCTTCTTCATTCTGCTGTCGGCTGGCTGTGTATAGCGGCGCAGTGTGAGGTCACAGAGCGACCTCACGCTGTGCACAGCCGATAGCCGAGCCGTGGACCAGGAAGTGGTGAGTACAGATCCTTCACCGCTTCCTGGTCCTTCTGTACTAATGAAGCGCTTCCATAATGGAAACGCTTCATTATTACAGCGTTAATATGTATCCAGAAAGGGATAGCGAAGCCGCAGCAGAGGTATAATATCATTATGCAGACTTCACTTCTCTAATGTGTATAGACATTTGAAGGGAAGTAACCCAGTGCATTGCACTTAGTGCTCACAAACCGGCAAACGCCCCCCTACACAATGAGAACACATCTCCAAGCCCATGAGAAGGTTTTCATACTGACGGTTTTGCCACTGGTCCCGATTCAACCCAAGTACCCTCTGCTAGAGCGCTCTTTGGCTAAATCCGACACAGGGAGACAGATGACAATCTATAAAAACACACACACATCCTAAGATAAAATGTCCGCATAATAAAATTTCCACAACACCTAATAGCGGCTTGATGATAATGATGGTGTCCTTGGCCCGTTTTCCCTCTCTGTATATGCAGGGAGTGGGTGCTCTATGAGCTGCTTCCACACTCCTTCTGATTGGACTCCACAGACTGGACTAGCTCCCTACCCTTGGCATGAAGTCGGCCTAGCCCACTTCTACCAAAGAGGGAGGAATGAAATGGTAAATTCCATTCCTATGCGGAACATGGCCAAGCAGGCACTCTCCATCCACTGGTGAACCAGGTGTAATACATGTCATATATTCACATTGTCATTTACTTTAGATGGAATACATGCCCATAGAATAAAATAACCTGGTGCAAAAAATAGTAATGCTCCATTCTCCTTTTTACAGTGGTCAGTGAGAGGCATTAGACTGGGCTGCCATGCAGCGAGGGCACGGCTGATACATACTGTTCTAATAGCCCAGACAGGCAGAAGCGCTGATTCAAGCTGTTCAACCTTTAATTGCTGTGGGCAATAGCGCCTGCGGCATGTAAGCGGTTACAGAGGGAGCAGACTCCCCCTTATCCCAATCGGCACCCCTGCAAATGAGATACCAATGTCAGTGCAGGCAGGCCGGGCCTAGTGTGCCTCCAGCGTTTCCCAGCATGCTGCACCTCTCTGGGGCAGCCTGCTAGTCAATGTCAGTATAACACAATACCCTACATCTGGGGCCTTTGCTGCATTTGTCACAGTGAAATATAAGCGTTAGATAGTGCTGTTATATTCCATTATTAAAAAAGCCCCCATTTTGGGCAAGATAATAAATTTGCGGCCTTTGCTGCATTTCTAACAGTCCAATACAAGCGTTATATACCGCTATTATATATTCTGGTATTAAAAAAATAAAATAATTTTGGGCAAGATAATAATCTGGGGCCTTTGCTGCATTTGTCACAGTGAAATACAAGCTTGAAATACTGCACTAATATTTTGTGTTTAAAAAAACAAAAATTTTTAACAATACCCTACATCTGGGGCCTTTGCTGCATTTGTCACAGTGAAATACAAGCATTAGATACTGCTGTTATATTCTTCTATTAAAAAAACACCCATTTTGGGCAAGATAATACATTTGCGGCCGGTGCGGCCTTTGTTGCATTTGTGACAGTCAAATACAAACTTTAAATACTGCTGTTATATTCTGGGTTTAAAAAAACACCAATTATTTGCAAGACCCTACATCTGGGGCCTTTGCTGCATTTGTCACAAACAAATACAACCAGTCAATACCGCTGTTACATTGTTGGTTGACAAATTAAAAAATTTTGGGACCGTGAAGTAATTGTATAAAATTTGCCTGTCACACTGTTGTGTGACCTCAAGAATTTTTTCCTCTTTATGACACCGGCACTGCCTTACTCTCAGTGAACCTAATTGTTGACTATTGGCGGTTACATAAACCGTAAGTTAGTTTGGTGGGTGAACGCAAAGAATGAGCAGAGCGTCAAATAAGGGACGTGGCCCTGGTCATGGTGCTGCTGGTGGAGCTCCTGTTGCAGGAAGAGGATGTGGTTGATCTGTGCCAGCTACACGCACAAGTGAAAAACTTTCCTCAGGTGCGAGTAGGCAACAGAACCTGCAGCTTTATTTGGTCAGGCCGAATGCGGTTCTACGAATAGTGAGGACAGAACAAGTACAGGCGATAGTAGATTGGGTGGCTGACAGTGCCTCCAGTTCCTTTACATTGTCTCCCAACCAGTCCCCTGCTGAAAGACCACAGTTGGCACCTGCAGCCCATGTCCATCAGTCTTTCACCTCATCTTCTTGCAAATCAGCCAAGCAGTCTGAGCCCCAAGTCATGGAGCAGTCTCTACTAGCAGGGTTTCCCCGGGCCATCCACCTAGCCCTGCACCAGAAGTGGAAGAGATTGAGTGCACCGATGCCCAACCAC
Source organism: Bufo bufo (assembly GCF_905171765.1). Lineage (NCBI taxonomy): Eukaryota > Metazoa > Chordata > Amphibia > Anura > Bufonidae > Bufo > Bufo bufo. Next base: position 12,364,697 of record NC_053390.1, on the reverse strand, counting down.
TTATTTTTCAGGATGAGTACATGGGAGGACCACCACAGCACATCTCGGATGATGACGCAACACAGGTGCCAACTGCTGTGGCTTTCTGCTGTGTGCAGACCGACAAGGAGAGCAGGGGTGAAGACTGGGTGGAAGATGATGTGGAGGACGATGAGGTCCTCGACCCCACATGGAATCAAGGTCATGCGAGTGACCTGTGTAGTTCCCTGGCGTGGCAGTTCTTCAGACAGTGTGCTGACGACAAGACACGAGTGGTTTGCACGCTGTGCAATCAGAGCTTGAAGCGAGGCATAAACGTTCTCAACCAGAGCACAACCTGCATGACCAGGCATCTAAGTGCAAAGCACGAGCTGCAGTTGATTAGACACCTCAAAAACAAAGAAAGGTCTCTGGCTCTTCCTGCTTCCTCTTCTGCTGCAGTCTCGGCCTCTTCATCCACCTCTGGAGTGACAGTGGCAACTGCCACCCCGCAAACAGAGGATCTGCCAGCAACACCACCATCTGGGTCACCAAGCATCTCCATAATGTCCCATGGAAGCGTTCAATTCTCTATCTCCCAAACACTGGAGCGAAAGAGGAAGTACCCCCTACCCACCCGCGATCCCTGGCCCTGAATGCCAGCATTTCAAAATTACTGGCCTTTGAAATGCTGTCATTCCGTCTGGTGGGGACAGAGAGTTTTGAAAGCCTTATGGCGGTGGCTGTCCCACAATATGTCGTTCCCAGCCGCCACTACTTTTCCTGGCGAGCCATCCCTTCCCTGCACAACCAAGTGGGGGACAAAATCGGGTGTGCACTGCGCAACGCCATCTGTGGCAAGGTCCACCTAACTACAGATACGTGGACCAGTAAGCACGGTCAGGGACGTTATATCTCTCTAATAGCACACTGGGTAAATGCAGTGGCGGCTGGGCCTGAGGCGGATAACAGTTTGGCACATGTCCTTCCACCACCGAGGATTGCAGGGCGCTTCAGTTTGCCTCCTGTTGCTTCCGCCTCCTACTCTGCTTCCTCATCCTCTACCGCCTCCTCATCCAGTCAGCGTAACACCTTCACCACCAACTTCAGCACAGCCAGGGGTAAACGACAGCAGGCAGTTTTAAAACGTTTCTGTTTGGGGGAGAAACCCCACACCGCGCAGTAGCTGTGGATGGGCATGGAACAACAGACCGATGAGTGGTTGGTGCCAGTGAGCCTCAAGCCCGGCCTGGTGGTGTGCGATAATGGGTGAAATCTCGTATCAGCTCTGGGATTAGCCGGTTTGACGCACATCCCTTGCCTGCCTCATGTGCTGAATTTGGTGGTGCAGAGGTTCCGCAAAAATTACTCTGATATGTCAGAGCTGCTGCAGAAATGTCATGGTCTTACCTTCTTGCTGTTCTCCTTCGTTTGACATGTGCTGGCGGCCATCTTGGTTTCTGGGTTTCTTGTAGCCTCCCACCCTGCGGCTCCTCCTTCCCACTGGGAGGAGCTGGATGCCCAGCTCATATATATAGGAGGTCTGTGGCTTCAGTTCCTTGCTTGGTCCTCCTGTGTTCACATGCTTCTAGACTGCTGCTGCTTCTGGTTCCTGATCCTGGTTTCGTCCGACTACCCTGCTGGTTCCTGATCCTGGTTTCGTCCGACTACCCTGCTGGTTCCTGATCCTGGCTTCGTCTGACTACCCTGCTGGTTCCTGATCCTGGCTTCGTCTGACTACCCTGCTGGTTCCTGACCTCTGGCTTCGCAAAGACTCTGCTTCGGTTTCGCCATCCGTTTGGACTTTTGCTTTACAGCTTTATTTTCAATAAAGCCTTCTTATTTTCACTTATCCCTTGTTGTACGTCTGGTTCATGGTTCCGTGACATTAGGACCAAGCCATGAATTCTGACGGTACAGGGCCATCCTCGCTACCCACGCTGGTTGCCAGACTTGATCAGCAGGATCACCTGTTGGGTCGGTTCGCTGTGGCGTTGCAAACCCTGCTTGAACGCACGGCTCATTTCGCTCCCGTTGCCGATGGGTCGGTTGTCGCTCCTGGGCCCGCTCCTACTGCCGCTCCGGTTGTTGCGCCAGAGTCTACCCCGACACCTGTTGTTGCACCTGCGGTGTTTCGGGGTATGACCGGTTCTGCCCCTCTTCCACAGCGCTTTGGGGGAGAGCCAACTCAGTGCCGAGGTTTCCTTAACCAGGTGGGCATTTATTTCGAGTTGCTGCCACATGCCTTTCCCACTGAGAGATCAAAGGTGGGCTTCTTGATCTCGCTGCTCTCGGACAAGGCCTTGGCCTGGGCCAGCCCTTTATGGGAGAACAACAATCCGGTGGTTGCCGAGTTTTCCGGTTTTGTTGCTTCTCTTCGGAAGGTATTCGATGTGCCGGCTCGTGCTGCCTCTGCTGCGAAGCTCCTTATGTCCATCAGACAGGGTTCACGATCCGTAGCTGAATACGCCATTGAGTTTCGTACCCTGGCAGCAGAGGTGGGCTGGAATAATGAGGCTCTGGTCGCTGCTTTCTCTCATGGTCTCTCGGATGCCTTGAAGGATGAGGTTGCAGCTAAGGACCTACCAGTGGAGCTCGAGTCTCTTATTTCTTTCCTGATTTTGATTGACACCAGACTCAGGGAGAGACCTTCCTTTAAGGAGAGCCTGCGGAGGTTTCCTAACAGATTGGCGCCTACGTTTGCTGTCCCACCCGTGCCTCCCTCTCCTCCCACGCCTCCTGGGGATGACTTGTCTGGGGGTGAACCCATGCAGCTGGGGTTTGCTCGCCTGTCCGAGGGGGAGAGGGTACTCCGGAGACGCGAGGGCCGATGCATGTACTGTGGTCTCGGTGGGCATTTTCGGTTGGCGTGTCCGAACCGTCCGGGAAACGCTCGCACCTGAGATCCTGTCGGGGGCAGATCTTGGGTGGAGTCTCCTCGTCCCCGGTTTCCCGTGTTGACAAACCACTGATCACTGTTGTCCTCTCCTGGGTCGGGGGCTCGGTGACGACCCAGGCGTTGGTGGACTCTGGTGCTGGTGGTTTGTTCATTGATAATGTGTTCGCTGCCGCCAATTCCATTCCTCTGCAGGCTCGAGGTTCCCCACTGGCTCTTGAGGCGATAGACGGCAGACCCCTTCTGCCGACACACGTGACTCATGAGACCCTTCCAGTGGGGATAGCCATTGGTGCCGTTCACAGAGAGTCGGTCTGCCTCCAGGTTATTTCGTCTCCACACTACTCGGTGGTCTTGGGGTACCCCTGGCTCCGGAAGCATAATCCGACTTTCGATTGGAGATCGGCCGAGATCCTCTCGTGGTCACCGCAGTGTGGGGCTAGTTGCATCCATGGGTCTGTCAAGTTGCTGTGTACTTCCTCGGACTCTCTGTTGCCTCCTGAATACGAGGAGTACCGGGATGTATTCGATAAGGTGCGCGCGGTTGCCCTACCTCCGCACCGCCCATACGATTGTGCCATAGAGTTACAATCTGGTGCCGTTCCTCCTCGTGGCAAAGTCTATCCACTGTCGGTAGCGGAGAATGAGGCCATGGAGGAGTACGTGAGGGAGGCGCTTTCACGCGGACACATTCGCAAATCCTCGTCCCCGGCAGGGGCTGGATTTTTCTTTGTGAAAAAGAAGGGCGGTGAGTTGAGGCCTTGCATCAATTACAGGGGTCTCAATCGCATCACGATCAAGAACGCTTACCCGATACCCTTGATTTCCGAGCTGTTCGATCGCCTTAAAGGGGCCACGGTCTTTACCAAACTCGACCTGAGGGCGGCATATAACCTGGTAAGGATCAAGGCGGGCGATGAGTGGAAGACCGCGTTTAACACCAGGACCGGTCATTATGAATCCTTGGTTATGCCCTTTGGGTTGTGCAATGCGCCCGCAGTCTTTCAGGAATTCATCAACGATGTTTTCCGTGACCTGTTGCAGCAGTGTGTGGTGGTCTATTTGGATGACATCTTGGTATATTCTGAGTCCATGGAGGCCCACATTCTGGATGTCAGACGAGTGTTGCAACGGTTACGAGAGAACAAGCTGTTCGGTAAGCTTGAGAAATGCGAATTTCACCGATCCCAGGTAACCTTCTTAGGTTACATCATTTCCGCTGAGGGGTTCTCCATGGATCCTGAGAAGGTTTCGGCTGTCTTACAGTGGCCCCAGCCCAGTGGTCTTCGTTCCCTGCAGCGCTTTTTGGGCTTCGCCAATTATTATCGGAAGTTCATCAGGGACTTTTCCATGCTAGCCAAGCCTCTCACGGATCTGACCAGGAAGGGCAGTAATTCCCAGGTCTGGCCGCTCGAGGCCATCCGAGCTTTTGAGGCTCTAAAGTCCGCCTTTGTGTCGGCTCCGATTCTGTCGCATCCCAACCCTGGGTTGCCCTTTGTCCTCGAGGTGGACGCGTCTGAGACGGGAGTAGGCGCCCTTCTGTCTCAGCGTAGAACACCAGAGGGTCCTCTGCTTCCTTGTGGGTTTTACTCCCGGAAACTGTCTTCCGCGGAGTGCAACTATCAGATTGGTGACAGGGAGTTATTGGCCATCGTGCAGGCCCTTAAAGAATGGAGGCACTTGCTCGAGGGTTCGGTGGTTCCGGTCCTCATCCTGACGGACCACAAGAATCTGACCTACCTTTCTGAGGCCAAGAGATTGACACCACGTCAGGCCAGATGGGCTCTGTTCTTGTCACGTTTTAATTACGTGGTCTCCTACCTACCCGGTTCCAAGAACATCAGGGCGGATGCCTTATCACGGCAGTACTCCGAGCTATCCAGGGAGGAGTCGATTCCGACTTCGGTCATACCTCCGAATCAGATCTTGGCCGCCATTCGCACCAGCCTGACCTCTCCCCTGGGTGAGCAGATTTTGGCGGCTCAATCTGGTGCTCCCTCTGGGAGACCCAACGGCAGATGTTTTGTGCCTGAGGAGTTGCGCACTCGGTTGTTGCGAATCTACCATAACTCCAAGACCGCGGGGCATCCTGGAAAGAATCAGCTGTCCTGGGCTGTTTCACGTCTGTTCTGGTGGCCTTCCCTACGTTCCGACATCGCCGCATATGTAGCGGCATGCTCCGTTTGTGCCCAGAGTAAGTCCCCTCGGCACCTTCCGTTGGGCCTTCTGCAACCCATAGCCACCATGGTCACACCTGGGGATGGATTTCATTGTGGACCTCCCTGCATCCCGAGGCCATACGGTCATTCTCATGATTGTGGATCGGTTTTCCAAAATGTGCCACTGTGTTCCTCTCAAGAAGTTACCCTCTGCACAAGAGTTGGCCACGATTTTTGCCAGGGAGGTCTTCCGGTTGCACGGTTTGCCCAAGGAGATTGTGTCGGATCGGGGGAGTCAGTTTGTGTCCAGGTTCTGGCGCGCCTTTTGCTCCCAGTTGGGGATTCATCTCTCCTTCTCCTCGGCCTACCACCCTCAGTCCAATGGGGCCGCAGAACGATCCAATCAGGCCTTGGAGCAATTCCTTCGTTGCTATGTCTCCGATCACCAAGACAATTGGGTTGACCTCCTGCCTTGGGCTGAGTTTGCCAGGAACACGGCGGTGAACTCTTCCTCTGGGACGTCTCCCTTCATGGCCAATTATGGGTTCCAACCTGCCGTGTTACCGGAGGTATTCTCTCCCCAGGATATTCCGGCTGTGGAGGATCACCTTTCCGTCCTACGTGCTTCTTGGGTACTGATCCAGAAGTCCCTTGAGGTCTCTGCGCAGCGCCAGAGACTCCAGGCTGATCGCAGATGAGCGCCTGCTCCTTCCTACCAGGTCGCAGACCGTGTATGGTTGTCCACCCGCAACCTCAACCTTCGAGTGCCCACTCCCAAGCTGGCGCCTCGCTTTGTTGGTCCCTTCCGAGTGCTTCGCAGGGTAAACCCGGTAGCCTATGCCCTTGCGCTTCCTCCTGGCATGCGGATCTCCAACGTGTTTCATGTCTCCCTGTTGAAGCCACTGGTGTGTAATCGTTTCACTTCCTCGGCCTCGTCCGGTCCAAGTGGGTAATCGTGAGGAGTATGAGGTGAGCAATATCCTGGACTCACGCCTGGTCCGCGGTCGGGTGCAGTTTTTGGTCCATTGGCGTGGTTATGGACCAGAGGAGCGTTCCTGGGTTCCCTCCGCAGATGTCCATGCTCCTGCCTTGCTCCGAGCCTTCCACGCACGCTTCCCTCAGAAACCGTTCTTTACTCCGCGGAGGAGGGGCCCTTGAGGGGGAGGTACTGTCATGGTCTTACCTTCTTGCTGTTCTCCTTCGTTTGACATGTGCTGGCGGCCATCTTGGTTTCTGGGTTTCTTGTAGCCTCCCACCCTGCGGCTCCTCCTTCCCACTGGGAGGAGCTGGATGCCCAGCTCATATATATATAGGAGGTCTGTGGCTTCAGTTCCTTGCTTGGTCCTCCTGTGTTCACATGCTTCTAGACTGCTGCTGCTTCTGGTTCCTGATCCTGGTTTCGTCCGACTACCCTGCTGGTTCCTGATCCTGGTTTCGTCCGACTACCCTGCTGGTTCCTGATCCTGGCTTCGTCTGACTACCCTGCTGGTTCCTGATCCTGGCTTCGTCTGACTACCCTTCTGGTTCCTGACCTCTGGCTTCGCAAAGACTCTGCTTCGGTTTCGCCATCCGTTTGGACTTTTGCTTTACAGCTTTATTTTCAATAAAGCCTTCTTATTTTCACTTATCCCTTGTTGTACGTCTGGTTCATGGTTCCGTGACAAGAAAGTGCGGGCCGTCTGTGCGCACTTTCTGCTTTCTCACCCTGCTGCCGCTCGGCTGTCTGCTCTGCAGCGTATCTTCGTCCTTCCCGCTCACCGCCTCATATGCGACGTGCCCACAAGGTGGAACTCCATCTTGCATATGCTGCCCAGACTGTGCGAGCAGCAGCAGGCGTTAGTGGAGTTTCAGCTGCAGCATGCACGGGTCAGTCGCTCTGCGGAACAGCACCACTTTACCACCAATGACTGGGCCTCCATGCGAGACCTGTGTGCTTTGTTGCGCTGTTTCGAGTACTCCACCAACATGGCCAGTGCCGATGACGATGTTCTCAGCGTTACTATCCCACTTCTATGCCTCCTTGAAAAAACACTTCGGGCGATGATGGAAGAGGATGTGGCACAGACGGAGGAGGAGAAAGAAGGATAATTTCACCCACAAACGCCAGGTACACAATTGTCCAGCCAGGGCACAGTTCTGGAGGATGACGAGGTGGAGGATGAGATGGAGGAGGAGGAAGAACCGTGTTCACAGCAAGGTGGCACCCAAACCAGCTCATGGCCATCACTGGTGCGTGGCTGGGGTAATACAGAAGACACAGCCCAATTGCTCATTGTTGTATTTTTTATATTTCCCACTCTTTTGGGGTGTACCCTAATTAAAAAAAATATATATATATTAAAACCAAAAACCATTGTTGGCTACCTCGTCGTCCTCCTCCACCGCCGCTTCCACCTACACCGCTACGTCCACCGCCTCCTCAACCTCCTACTCCATATGGACCTCCACCTCATACATCAAGATTATTTTTTGTTAATTTTTACGTATTTTATTTTAAGTCATTTCACTAATTTGTCTGATACATTGTTAGGTTACATATCCCAATTTTTGGCTGTGATTAGTGGCGTTGCGAGGGGGGTGCGGCGGGTGCGGGCCACACCAGGTGACACCAGTGATGGGGTGACACCAGTGACTCTGAGGGCGGCGCCGGCAGGGCATAAGGAAGTTGAGCGCTTCCATTGTGGAAGTGCTCATCTCCATAATCATCTGTATCGCCGTCCTCAGGACAGCGATACAGATGGCTGTGCGGTGGGGCAGGGGAGGGAGAGGATTCTCCCTTCCCTGTTCCTCTGATAGGCTGCCGGCACTAGCCTGTACTGTGTATGGCTGTACTGTGTATGGCTGTATTGTGTATGGCTGTATTGTGTATGGCTTTACTATGTATGGCTGTACTGTGTATGGCTGTACTGTATATGGTTGTATTGTGTATGGCTGTACTGTATATGGTTGTATTGTGTATGGCTGTACTGTGCATGGCTGTACTGTGCATGGCTGTACTATGCATGGCTGTACTATGTATGGCTGTACTATGTATGGCTGCATTATGTATGGCTGTATTATGTATGGCTGTACTGTGTATGGCTGTACTATGTACAGTCGTGGCCAAAAGTTTTGAGAATTACATAAATATTGGAAATTGGAAAAGTTGCTGCTTAAGTTTTTATAATAGCAATTTGCATATACTCAAGAATGTTATGAAGAGTGATTAGATGAATTGCATAGTCCTTCTTTGCCATGAAAATTAACTTAATCCCAAAAAAACCTTTCCACTGCATTTCATTGCTGTCATTAAAGGACCTGCTGAGATAATTTCAGTAATCGTCTTGTTAACTCAGGTGAGAATGTTGACGAGCACAAGGCTGGAGATCGTTATGTCAGGCTGATTAGGTTAAAATGGCAGACTTGACATGTTAAAAGGAGGGTGAAGCTTGAAATCATTGTTCTTCCATTGTTAACCATGGTGACCTGCAAAGAAACGCGTGCGGCCATCATTGCGTTGCATAAAAATGGCTTCACAGGCAAGGATATTGTGGCTACTAAGATTGCACCTCAATCAACAATTTATAGGATCATCAAGAACTTCAAGGAAAGAGGTTCAATTCTTGTTAAGAAGGCTTCAGAGCGTCCAAGAAAGTCCAGCAAGCGCCAGGATCGTCTCCTAAAGAGGATTCAGCTGCGGGATCGGAGTGCCACCAGTGCAGAGCTTGCTCAGGAATGGCAGCAGGCAGGTGTGAGCGCATCTACACACAAAGTGAGGCGAAAACTTTTGGAAGATGGCCTGGTGTCAAGAAGGGCAGCAAAGAAGCCACTTCTCTTAAAAAAAAAACCATCAGGACAGATTGATCTTCTGCAGAAAGTATGGTGAATAAACTGCTGAGGACTGGGGCAAAGTCATATTCTCCGATGAAGCCTCTTTCTGATTGTTTGGGGCATCTGGAAAAAGGCTTGTCCGGAGAAGAAAAGGTGAGCGCTACCATCAGTTCTGTGTCATGCCAACAGTAAAGCATCCTGAGACCATTCATGTGTGGGGTTGCTTCTCATCCAAGGGAGTGGGCTCACTCACAATTTTGCCCAAAAACACAGCCATGAATAAAGAATGGCACCAAAACACCCTCCAACAGCAACTTCTTCCAACAATCCAACAACAGTTTGGTGAAGAACAATGCAGTTTCCAGCACGATGGAGCACCGTGCCATAAGACAAAAGTGATAACTAAGTGGCTCGGGGACCAAAACGTTGACATTTTGGGTCCATGGCCTGGAAACTCCCCAGATCTTAATCCCATTGAGAACTTGTGGTCAATCCTCAAGAGGCGGGTGGACAAACAAAAACCCACTAATTCTGACAAACTCCAAGAAGTGATGATGAAAGAATGGGTTGCTATCAGTCAGGAATTGGCCCAGAAGGTGATTGAGAGCATGCCCAGTCAAATTGCAGAGCTCCTGAAAAAGAAGGGCCAACACTGCAAATACGGACTCTTTGCATAAATGTCATGTAATTGTCGATAAAAGCCTTTGAAACGTATGAAGTGCGTGTAATTATATTTCACTACATCACAGAAACAACTGAAACAAAGATCTAAAAGAAGTTTAGCAGCAAACTTTGTGAAAACTAATATTTGTGTCATTCTCAAAACTTTTGGCCACGACTGTATGTATGTACTATGTATGGCGCTGTGTTTGGAAAGCTGTCGGGAGCCGGGCTGTGCTCACCAGAGCTGCGGTGAGTGTGGTGGCTCCTGAAACAGCTGATCAATGGAGGAGCTGGGACTCTGACCCCCACCAATGTGATAATGATGAGGATATCCTGAGGATAGGTCATCATTATCTTTACCTGGATAAACCCTAATAAATTGTTTCATTTGTCAAATAATGTTTGGTGTTTCCTTGTGTCATTCCATGTTTGTTCTCTCTAGATCCATCAATTTCTGTAGATACACCATTAGTTTTGGTCGGGGGGGGGGGGGGGGTCTCAAGAATGCGAATGGTGTCATTGTGGAACAACACTATTTTAGATTTACTGGACCTTATTTTAATTGCCTGATAAAATAATAAGCCCCCGATATAAGAAGGTTTGAAGGCTGTACTACATAGTAAGGGTGACCGGGAACAGCCCTGAGTCATTCCCTTGGTCAGATAAAGGTATAGATTTGAGCTGTAGGATTTTCATATAGGCCTGTAATTAACCCTCTGAAATTGCCTCTATCACCGCTCTTGTCCTGAACCTTCCCCAGCCGGCTTCACCTGACATTAAAGGCTTTCTCTGCATGCAATGTGGTATACTGACCTGACTGTGGATGATCCAGGCCCAGTCTAGACCCTAAAGGACCTTGCAGCTGTTCTTCTCCCAACAAATCCTACCCCGATATAATGAATATAATACCACAAATATAATACCACACCCGCTGCTGTATCATCTGGCAGTAGCACTCTGACTCGGTGCGTCTCTGTTACCCTCTGTCTGGTCAGTTGGCAGATGAGAGCCCCACCATACAATCTTCTGAATTACTGTTGTGTCTCAAGCAGCACAACTTTCTCATGAATTTAGTCTCATCTCAGACTGTCCCGTGACCTGAAGATCCTGGGATCTGTTCTGGACACTGCAATGTCTATAACCTTGTCAACAGGATAACTACCATTCACCAGGAGGTAAGTCATTTCTTGAACCTGTCAAATTGTACAGTTCAATAAGAATTGTAGACCTGGTCACCAATCCAGGAGGTCCACTGGGCCATATCTCACATAATCTCTGCACTGTAACCTCCTCTGTGTCTGGGGCAAGAATCCAAACTCTCTGGACAGTCATTTTAGAATCCTATGTGTTTACAAAGATCTGAACTGATGTAGCAGAAGACCACTTGTCTGCAAGGAAATGTTTGTTTCATCTGGGGAAGATCCTCCTCACCATGGAAACTTCAGGGTCAGGTTGGGGTGCCCATGTCAAAAATCGTTGGGTAGAAAAGAAGTGGCCATCATCAGATCTCCTGTCATCAAACCTGAAGGAACTCAGGGCAATCACATCGGCCTTACTCATTTCTCAGCCCTTAATTCAGACGGATTCTGATTCAGTCGGACAACACGGGGGATGTTCTTCTCTCCATAAAAAAAGTGGAAACAGACGCCTTTCCCGGTCAGAAGAATGGAGACAGATTGTGTGTTGGGCGGGGGTCACCTTGAGAAGCATTTCTACAGTTCATATCAGAGGCAATGGCAAATCCAATCTGCTCATCTGCAAGACAATCCACTCAGCGGAGTAAGGGTTAAATACTTATCTTCTTCTCCAAATCATTCAGAAACTGAGAGCTCCAGATATGGGTGTGATGGTGATGTGAGAGAAGTCTGACGGCTGATTATCCTGAGGAGCTGGACGGTCTATCCATTACCTGCTGGATAATATTTTTTCTCCCATCCCTCTGGTTCCCGAGTCCTGAAGAAGACCAGGGACAAGCAGAAGCCACTTCAATCCTACCTAGTCCTGCAGGGCTTGGTTTCCATGAGCATGACATTTTTTTTAATGGGAACCTATTAGAAGCTTCCATAGAGGAAACAGATGAGCCAGGAGGTGACAGAGGAGTCTGGAGGGGAACAGAGGAGCCTGGAGGTGACAGAGGAGTCTGGAGGAGAACAGAGGAGTCTGGAGGGGAACAGAGGAGCCTGGAGGGGAACAGAGGAGCCTGGAGGGGAACAGAGGAGTCTAGAGGGGTCCGAATGGTATAGAGGGATCTGGAGGGGAACATAGAAGCAGAGAGGAGTCTGGAGGGGTTCGAATGGTATAGAGGGATCTGGAGAGGACATAGAAGTCTGGAGGGGAAGAGAAGAGCCTGGAGGGAAGCTGAGGACGTGGAACGTGTAGAAGCCGTACCGCAATCCACACGAGAAGCAGTGTTTGGCAGCGCGGAGGAGGAGCCGTCTAGGATCTAATCTGCTTGTGGATCCTAGAGGAGCAGCGCCGTCCGTTCTTCTTGCTTTTTATGTCTGGTGTGAACTGAACCCACTTCACAAGGGACCTGCAGCGCTCACAGGAGGAGATACAACGCGAGACTAATTCTATCATTTCTAACACCTCAGTATAGATAACACAGGATCCACCATTTACAATAGGAGTCACAGCTTACCCCCTCCCCCTCCCTGCACAATGGCCTCTGCTCAGTTCACAAAGCATGCCCACAATCCTCTCCTGTCTACTGTGCCCATAGTCCATGCAGCGGCTATAAATCATAGCTCTAAATGCTGCTCTCAGCATCAGGAAAGATGGCCACCCCGTAATCATGTGCAGAAAACAGGAGAGAACTACAACTCCCAACATGTCCAGGCTGTCATTATATCAGAGAGAAGAACCACAACTCCCAGCCTGTCCAGGCTGTTATCATAAGAAATCAAAGGACAGAACTATAGTTCCCAGCACATCCAGACTGTTATTATAGGATATCAGAGAACTACAACTCCCAGCATTTCCTTGGCTGTAAAGAGAAAAGATTCATTAATCCTACAGTTCCTTCTCCAAAGAAAGCTCCGCCCCCTCATGTCACATGACTAACATCTCTGCTTCTTCACCACCTCCTCTCCACTGCTGAGCCCCGCCCCCTGAACTGATCACATGACAGTGATGTCACCCCAGGTCCTTCACCACCTGGTATCTTTACCACTGCTGAGCCCCGCCCCCGCACAGATCACATGACGGTGACATCACCCCAGGTCCTTCACCACCTCTTCTCCCCTCCACTGCTGAGCCCCGCCCCCGCACAGATCACATGACGGTGACATCACCCCAGGTCCTTCACCACCTCTTCTCCCCTCCACTGCTGAGCCCCGCCCCCGCACAGATCACATGACGGTGACATCACCCCAGGTCCTTCACCACCTCTTCTCCCCTCCACTGCTGAGCCCCGCCCCCTGCACTGATCACATGACGGTGACGTCACCCCAGGTCCTTCAGCTCTGGCAGTGCAGCAGATACTGGGCAGGTCCTGGTCGGTAGTCACTGCTGAGCCCCGCCCCGCCCCGCCCCGCCCCGCCCCGCCCCCTGTACTGATCACATGACTGTGACGTCACCGCAGGTCCTTCAGCTCTGGCAGTGCAGCAGATACTGGGCAGGTCCTGGTCGGTAGTCAGGGCTCTTGTTCTCTCTGGTATCAGCCATTCCTCCAGCCTGCAGGTAAGATGAGCTGTGAGGAGACAGTGTGGTGGAGAGCTCAGACATGTCACCTCTGGAGATTCTCCTCCATTACACACAAGGAATCCTTCTCCGCTCCTCAGCTTAGTATGATGGGGGAGGAGTAGTGGGGAGAGTGGGGGTTGTCATCATTCTCTGGCCCCTGACTGTCCTGGTGAGGGGCCCCTGCCTCCAGGAGGAGAATGAATGGAGCGGGGGCCCGGCCTGAGCTCAGCTCTCTCCAGTCTCTTCTCTAGGAGTTGTGGACACAGCTGAGCACAGCCCAGAGGTGGGACCTGCATCTACCAGACATTTATCTCCTGTGGAGCCACCAGAGATCTCCATGTTGGGGCGGCTCTGAGAAGCGGGGCCCCTCCAGGCTCAGGAAGTGCGGTTCTGGAGGTGACATCTGGTCTTGTCCCCTGGATGATTTCCTCTCCTCTTCTCATAAAGGCGCCTGCAGTACTAGAAGCCTCCAGCTCCTCCAGTTCTCTCCTCTTCTCCTGAATGACCACCAAGGATGGACAGGAAGGAGATCAGCAGAAGAATATTAGACCTCACCTTGGAGATCATCTCCCTGCTGAGCGGAGAGGTAAACTTTTCTAGATTTCTCTCCTCTTTATTGTATTCTGTAACAAGTCAGACATCGGGGAAGAGAATCCATCATAGGAAGTGATAGGAAGAGTCCAGGGTCCTGGAGAACGGCCTCCAGACCTTCTAAGTGATGAGAACCTGAAGATCAGCCCCCAGTATGGTGAGTGATGTGTCATGTGACCAGTGACCAATAGTCATGTTGTAGGAGCCATGAGGAGGTAAGTAGGCACGTTGTACCAGGAGGAGAGGGCCGGAGGAGAGCACATGGCCCCTGAAGGGTTTATTCCCTAAGTGTCTCTCTCCATTCACAGGAGTACACAATAGTGAAGAAGACATCGGGGGACTGTGTGACTCCCATCATCCATCTCCAGGAGTCAGGAGGGCGGAGCAGGACCCCTCCCCCCATCACAGAGCCTCCCCCTCACCCCCTGATACATGAGCAGAAGATCCTAGAGCTCACCCACAAGATGATGGAGCTGCTGACTGGAGAGGTGACACTGCTGGGAATGCTGGGAAATTCTCCAGTAACAGCACTGGAGGGGTCTGGGTGATGACGGTGTCATTGTGTTGTCAGGTTCCTATAAGGTGTCAGGACGTCACTGTCTATTTCTCCATGGAGGAGTGGGAGTATATAGAAGGACACAAGGACCTGTACAAGGAGGCCATGATGGAGGAGCACCAGCCTCTTATATCACAGGGTAAGAGCCGTCATGTGCAGTGTGTACACGTGTGTGCAGTGACATGTAATGGAGGAGCACCAGCCTCTTATATCACAGGGTAAGAGCCGTCATGTGCAGTGTATACACGTGTGTGCAGTGACATGTAATGGAGGAGCACCAGCCTCTTATATCACAAGGTAAGACCCGTCATGTGCAGTGTATACACGTGTATGCAGTGACATGTAATGGAGGAGCACCAGCCTCTTATATCACAAGGTCAGAGCCGTCATGTGCAGTGTATACACGTGTTGTGCAGTGACATGTAATGGAGGAGCACCAGCCTCTTATATCACAAGGTAAGAGCCGTCATGTACAGTGTATACACGTGTGTGCAGTGACATGTAATGGAGGAGCACCAGCCTCTTATATCACAAGGTAAGAGCCGTCATGTGCAGTGTATACACGTGTGTGCAGTGACATGTAATGGAGGAGCACCAGCCTCTTATATCACAAGGTAAGAGCCGTCATGTACAGTGTATACACGTGTGTGCAGTGACATGTAATGGAGGAGCACCAGCCTCTTATATCACAAGGTAAGAGCCGTCATGTGCAGTGTATACACGTGTGTGCAGTGACATGTAATGGAGGAGCACCAGCCTCTTATATCACAGGGTAAGAGCCGTCATGTGCAGTGTATACACGTGTGTGCAGTGACATGTAATGGAGGAGCACCAGCCTCTTATATCACAAGGTAAGAGCCGTCATGTGCAGTGTATACATGTGTGTGCAGTGACATGTAATGGAGGAGCACCAGCCTCTTATATCACAAGGTAAGAGCCGTCATGTGCAGTGACATGTAATGGAGGAGCACCAGCCTCTTATATAACAAGGTAAGAGCCGTCATGTGCAGTGTATACACGTGTGTGCAGTGACATGTAATGGAGGAGCACCAGCCTCTTATATAACAAGGTAAGACCCGTCATGTGCAGTGTATACACGTGTGTGCAGTGACATGTAATGGAGGAGCACCAGCCTCTTATATCACAGGGTAAGAGCCGTCATGTGCAGTGTATACACGTGTGTGCAGTGACATGTAATGGAGGAGCACCAGCCTTTTATATCACAAGGTAAGAGCCGTCATGTGCAGTGTGTACACGTGTGTGCAGTGACATGTAATGGAGGAGCACCAGCCTCTTATATCACAAGGTAAGAGCCGTCATGTGCAGTGTATACACGTGTCTGCAGTGACATGTAATGGAGGAGCACCAGCCTCTTATATCACAAGGTAAGAGCCGTCATGTGCAGTGTATACACGTGTGTGCAGTGACATGAAATGGAGGAGCACCAGCCTCTTATATCACAGGGTAAGAGCCGTCATGTGCAGTGTGTACACGTGTGTGCAGTGACATGTAATGGAGGAGCACCAGCCTCTTATATCACAAGGTAAGAGCTGTCATGTGCAGTGTGTACACGTGTGTGCAGTGACATGTAATGGAGGAGCACCAGCCTCTTATATCACAAGGTAAGAGCCGTCATGTGCAGTGTATACACGTGTGTGCAGTGACATGTAATGGAGGAGCACCAGCCTCTTATATCACAAGGTAAGAGCCGTCATGTGCAGTGTATACACGTGTGTGCAGTGACATGTAATGGAGGAGCACCAGCCTCTTATATCACAAGGTAAGAGCCGTCATGTGCAGTGTATACACGTGTGTGCAGTGACATGTAATGGAGGAGCACCAGCCTCTTATATCACCAGGTAAGAGCCGTCATGTGCAGTGTATACACGTGTGTGCAGTGACATGTAATGGAGGAGCACCAGCCTCTTATATCACAAGGTAAGACCCGTCATGTGCAGTGTATACACGTGTGTGCAGTGACATGTAATGGAGGAGCACCAGCCTCTTATATCACAAGGTAAGAGCCGTCATGTGCAGTGTGTACACGTGTGTGCAGTGACATGTAATGGAGGAGCACCACAGTTTCTTCTCACATTACATTAGAGGCTACGTGTTCTTTATGTCAGTCATGTCCATAGGGCTCCAGTCACATGTTAGGAGTGTGTCCTTCTGGCCGATATAGTAGACTACACTGCTCTATCAGAGGCGTCCTGTGAAATCCGTGTTCCGCAGCGTATACATTGTAGATTATACATGGAGCTTCTGGGCAATGTCCGCCCCTGTATGACTGTATAGAGCCTGATGTCAGAGGGAGATATTAGGAAACCCTTTGCACAAATGTTCTGCTGGAGGCTCAGACGTGGTGTGAACAGGTCCTTACTTTTATGAGTCCATTATAGTGACTTTCCAGTCGTTCTCCTGACCTTAATGTCTGGGATCCTCTAGTCACTCCACAAGCAGAGAAGATACAACCTGCTATATCTGACTGGAGGAGGAGGTCAGACCTCCCTGCAGCAGGTGCATGGATTTTTACAAGCCACATTCAGGGTAGCGGGACAGTCACAGAAATGTTTGCAGATGGTCTTATATGTGTGAACTTGCTCGTATATAACCTGTCACGACAGGTAGGTAAGCGGGGAAACCAAATAGAACACTAGGCCCAAAAGCTAGGGAGAAAATGGTCACCTCCTAGCGATCCCTAAAAGCTTTCTCTAAACTTCTGTGCCCATGTGCATACCCTTAGGGTGGATATGCACGTGCCTAAACCTAAACACCTGTCACAGATGTAGTAGGGGAGAACACCAAAAGACAACAAGAAGGAAGGGAAAAGACACTAGGCCTTACCGCTAGGGAAGGAAAAGGGTCACTACCTATAAAACCCTGCTCCTGGCCCTAATTCCTATCCGATGGTAGAGATGCCCATACACAGGAACCTAGAAAACCCTGGTGGCCCTCGGATGCCCTAGACTTAATGACAGGGCAGAGACAACCCGCTCCTTCCCTGGTGAAGGAACCAGCGTCTCACTGAGGCCTAGTTAACAACAGAGGGGGGGAGGGGGGGAATGCAAAACACAACAAGTGGAACACTTGACTTCTAAGGATGATGGATGATCAGGACTTCAACTAGAACCAACACAGCTCTTCCAACACCAAATGAAGCTATCCAGAGCAAGGAGTGATGGGTGAAGTCAAACTAAATAGGGGGAGGTAAAGGTCACATGATCCACACCTGAACAGGAGGTGTGGACAGACAAAGTGAAACCAAAAGAGGCTGTCAGATCACTAATGTGCAGATAATCTTTCAGACCTCAAACCTGTCACCGGTGTGACAGTACACCCCCTTCTACGGGTGACCTCCGGGTACCCAGGACTGACCTTATCAGGATGAGCTCTGTGGAATGCTCTCAACAGACGACTAGCATTAACATCGGTCGCTGGAACCCACATCCTCTCCTCTAGTCCGTACCCTCTCCAATAAACGAGATACTGGAGGGATCTCCGGAGAACTTGGGAGTCCACAATCCTGCTGATCTGAAGTTCAAAATTGCCGTCCACCATGACAGGAGTGGGAGGCAAAGAGGACGACTCAACAGCTTCAACACATTTCTTTAACAACGATTTATGAAATACGTTATGGATTTTCAATGCCTGAGGAAGTTCAAGACTGAAGGCTACAGGGTTAACAATGGCAGTGATATTATATGGACCAATAAATCTTGGTCCCAACTTCCAAGACGGTACCTTAAGTTTAATGTTTCTTGTAGAAAGCCACACAGAATCACCCACTCTCAGGTCCGGACCACTCATACGTCTCCTGTCAGCCGCACGCTTATACCTGTTGCCCATCTTTTCCAGGTTATTTTGGATTTTCCGCCAAATAGAAGACAAAGAAGAGGAAAATCGTTCCTCCTCAGGAATGCCGGAATTATGAGCACCAGAAAATGTACTAAACTGTGGATGGAACCCATATGCCAAAAAACAGAGACTTATCAGTGGATTCCTGTCTACGGGTATTTATAGCAAACTCAGCTAACGACAAAAATGAAGACCACTGTCCCTGATTCTCTGAAACAAAACATCTCAAGTAAGTCTCCAGATTCTGATTAGTGCGCTCCGTCTGTCCGTTCGACTGAGGATGAAAAGCCGAAGAGAAGGACAATTGTTCACCCAGACGAGTACAGAACGCTCTCCAGAATTTGGAAACAAACTGAGTCCCTCTATCGGACACCACATCAGAGGGAATGCCATGTAGCTTCACGATGTTGTCGACAAACACCTGTGCAAGAGTTTTAGCATTGGGTAGACTAGGTAATGCGATAAAGTGTGCCATTTTACTAAAACGATCGACAACCACCAGAATCACGGTCTTTCCTGAAGAATTCGGTAAATCCGTGATAAAATCCATAGACAAATGGGTCCAAGGTCTGGCCGGGATGGGCAATGGAAGCAGAGATCCGGAAGGCCGAGTATGTGTCACCTTAGCACGTGCACAGGTACCACAAGCTGACACAGTCCTCAATACACTTACGCAACCCCGGCCACCAGAATCTGCGAGAGATGAGATCGATAGTCGATCTGCTCGCAGGGTGCCCAGCAAGCACCGTACAGTGATGTTCCTCGAACACCTTGTGACGTAATTCGGGGGGAACAAACAATTTCCCCTGAGGACAAGAGTCCGGATCATCCTCCTGTGCCTCCAACTTCCTGGCCTCGAGATCAGCATAAAGAGCGGAAATAACTACCCCTTCAGATAAAATGGGACTAGGGTCATTAGACTCCCCCCCCCCCCTTCCCCCTAGGAAAGCTACGTGACAAAGCATCCGCCTTGGCGTTCTTAACCCCAGGGCGGTAAGTGACGATGAAGTTAAATCTGGTGAAAAACAATGACCATCTGGCCTGCCTTGGGTTCAGTCGCTTAGCCGACTCCAAGTAGGCCAAATTCTTGTGATCCGTAATTACCGTAATAGGATGAATTGCTCCTTCCAACCAATGCCGCCATTCCTCGAACGCCAACTTAATGGCCAGCAATTCCCTATTCCCCACATCATAATTCCTTTCAGCAGTCGAGAGTTTTTTAGAGAAAAATGCACATGCGCGCCATTTACTGGGTGAAGGACCCTGCGACAATATTGCTCCTACCCCAACCTCTGACGCGTCAACCTCAACAATATAAATGGCTGAGACACGTCCGGTTGCACCAGAATAGGGGCCGAAACAAAAAAAAAATTCACAGCAGAAAAGGAGTGTAATGCCGCATCAGACCAGATAGAAATATCCGCACCCTTCCAACCAGGAGGAAGCAAGCGTCTCTCTAGAGGCCTAGATAAAACACACAAAGGGAAATGAAAGAGAGGACTTATTTTGAGCAGAGCTGGAGCAGACGATCCACCACAAATTAAGAGCTCACAGGAAAGAACTAGAACCCTCACAGGCCACTGGGGGAAGGAGGGATAAATAGCCTCACTAACAATAAAACCCAGTACACCTGAAGGAAGGTGGATCCAGCTCAAACCCAAAACAAACAAAGTTGTCAGACATGTGCAGCCAGTCTGACAGATCTCCGCACAGTCACAGGGCAAGGCGTGACAGTACCCCCGGACACCCCGAACCAACTTTATCCGGGTGTGCCTTGTGAAAGGCCCTCACCAGGCTGCTAGCACTGACATCAGCAGCCGGAACCCACATTCTTTCCTCGGGACCGTATCCCTTCCAATGCACCAGGTACTGGAGGGAACCCCAAAGAACACGAGTCGGGAATCTTAGAGATTTCAAACTCCAAATTGCTATCCACCAGGACAGGGGGAGGTGGCAATGTCGATGGTTCCACAAGTTCCACATATTTCTTTAATAATGACCTGTGGAACCCATTATGGGTCTTCCAGGTCTGCGGAAGATCCAGACGAAATGCCACCAGGTTGACAATCGCAGAGATTTTGTAAGGGCCAATAAATCTTGGACCCAATTTCCAAGATGGTACCTTCAGCTTAATGTTTCTAGTGGACAACCACACCGAATCACCCACACACAGGTCCGGACCAGTCATACATCTCCTGTCCAGCCATCCGTTTATATCTTTCACCCATCTTTTCCAAATTACCTTGGATTTTCCGCCAGATAGATGACAAGGCGGAAGAGAATCTCTCCTCTTTTGGCATACCAGAAGATCCAGTCCCAGAAACATTACCAAACTGTGGGTGAAAACCATATGCGGCAAAAATTGGCGACTTATCAGTGGACTCCTGTCTACGGTTATTTAAGGCAAATTCGGCAAGAGACAAGAACGAGGACCAGTCATCCTGGTTCTTGGCAACAAAACACCTCAAATAGGTCTCCAGGTTTTGGTTAGTGCGCTCTGTCTGACCATTCGACTGGGGATGAAAAGCCGAAGAAAAAGACAGTTGAATTCCCAGACAAGAACAGAACGCCCTCCAAAACCTGGAAACAAATTGCGACCCCCTATCAGACACCACATCAGAGGGAATGCCATGCAGCCTCACAATGTTATCGATAATAACCTGAGCGAGAGTTTTGGCATTGGGTAAGCTAGGCAACGGTACAAAGTGGGCCATCTTACTGAAGCGGTCCACTACTACCAAAATCACAGTTTTCCCAGAGGAATTTGGTAAATTGGTAATAAAGTCCATTGACAAATGCGTCCAAGGACGAGACAGAATAGATAAAGGAAGAAGGGATCCCGAAGGCCGAGTGTGAGCCACCTTCGTGTGTGCACAGGTCTCACACGCTGTCACATAACCCTCAACACCCTTGTGCAACCCTGGCCACCAGAATCTCCGGGAAATAAGATCTATGGTGGATTTGCTTGCAGGATGTCCCGCAAGGACCGTATCATGATGTTCCTTGAACACCTTGTATCGCAGTTCAGCAGGAACAACTTGTCTGGAGGACAAGAATCAGGAGCCTCCTCCTGGGCCCCCAACACCTCCAACTCGGGGTACAGAGCGGAAACCACCACCCCATCAGCCAAAATCAGAGTGGGATCCTCCGAATCACTCCCCCCAGGAAAACTATGTGACAACGCATCTGCCTTGACGTTTTTAACCCCAGGGTGAAAGGTGACTACAAAATTGAACGTAGTAAAAATCAGTGACCATCTAGCATGCCTAGGATTCAGGCGCTTAGCAGACTGCAGGTAAGCCAAATTCTTGTGGTCAGTAAATACCGTAATAGGATGAGTAGCCCCTTCCAACCAACGACACGATTCCTCAAAGGCCAATTTAATGGCCAGCAACTCTCTATCTCCTACATCATAATTTCTTTCAGCGGCCGAGAGTTTCTTGGAGAAAAAAGCACACGGACGCCATTTGCTAGAGGATGGACCCTGCGACAGAACTGCTCCGACCCCCACTTCTGATGCATCAACTTCCACGACGAATGGTTGAGACACATCAGGTTGCATCACAATGGGAGCAGACGCAAAACATTTCTTAATGGCAGAAAAGGCCTGTAATGCCTCATCCGACCAGACAGAAAAGTCGGTGCCTTTTTTAGTCATATCTGTCAAACGTTTTACAATGGTGGAATATCTCAAGATGAATTTTCTGTAGTAATTGGTAAAACCCAAAAACCGCATCAGAGCTTTCTGATTCTCAGGCCGGTCGCATTCCAGTACCGCCTGGACCTTTTCGGGGCCTATACGAAAACCAGAGTCAGAAAGCAGGTATCCTAAAAACGATAGCTCCTGGACAGCAAATACAAATTTTTCCAATTTTGCATACAATTTATTCTCCCGAAGGATCGACAACACCTGTCTCACGTGATCCTGATGGGTCTCCAAATAGGGTGAGTAAATTAGTATATCATCAAGGTAAATAACAATGAACCTTCCCACTAAATGATGAAAAATATCATTGACAAATTGCTGAAAGACCGCTGGCGCATTAGTTAAACTAAAGGGCATAACAAGATTCTCGAAATGACCTTCGGGTGTATTGAAGGCCGTTTTGACATCCCTGTGATAGAAGCACAGAGACAGTTGTCCGAATAAAATTCACTCCAGCTACTGATTTGTCTTGTTTGCCAGTCAATAGAAGGGTTATGCTTTATCAACCACGGTAAACCCAGAACCATCGGAGCAGGCAAGCCCCTCATAACAAAACAAGAAATGAACACAACATGTGAATCACCCACCCTTAACTGAATGTCATGACTGATATGAGTAAGACTCTATAAGATTCTTTTGTGAGAGTGGGGAGGAATCAATAGCAAACACTGGTATCTCTTTATCTAAAGTGCTAGTTCTAAAACCAAGATTTTGGAGGAACTAAAAATCAATAAGGTTTACCCCCGCACCACTGTCAACAAATACCTCAAAATCTCCTGTGTCTAGCGCCACCATGGCAGGCAGAAGGAAATGGGTATTGCAGGGAGAATGCATATTTGCTTGCTCAGACTCCCTATTCACACTACCAAGAGTCAGGGAAGTCCTTTTTTTTTTTTGTGAATACCTCCATCGTTTTTCATTACCGCTTTGAGGTTTAACAAAAGGAAATGCACAAATAAAATGACCATCTTCCACAGAAGTAACATAGCTTATTCAGCTTCCTAAAATCTCTATCACCTGAGCGAAAGGAAACCTGGCCCAACTGCATAGGCTCCTCTCCTGCCCCGGATTCAAAAGTCATATTACCCCAGGGACTAGGTGGGACGGATCCACTTACAGACGGGACTCCCCGCTCAAGAGGAATCTTATACCTTTCTCTAAGACGTCTATCAAGCCGCACTGCCAAAGACATGGCCATCTCCAATGAATCGGGATACTCATGAAAAGCAAGGGCATCTTTCAACCTTTCAGATAGCTCCTGACAAAACTGACTCCGGAGTGCAGGATCATTCCACCCCGAGTCAGTTGCCCATCTTCTAAATTTTGCACAATACGACTCTGCAGTACGTTCTTCCTGTAACAAACAAGATTCAGCCATAGAGACCCGGTCTGGGTCATCATAAATCAAGCCCAAGGCTCTAAAAAATTCATCCACCGACCGGAGGGATGGTGAATCGGTCAGAAGAGAAAAAGTCCAGGACTGCGCGTCCTCTTTGAGCAGAGATATAATGATCCCCACTCTTTGATTCTCGTCACCAGATGACATCGGCTGCAGACGAAAATACAACCTGCAGGACTCCCAGAACCGAATAAAGTCATCACCCCCCTGAGAACCTATCAGGGAGAGTGACTTTAGGCTCTAAGCAGACCTGATTTCCTCCAACGGCGCCAGAGCATTCTGACACCGTTCAACAGAACAGCGGAGATGAGCAACCTCCAGCGATAATCCCTGCATGCGATCAACCAAGGCATCCATAGCCTCCATTTCGCAAACAGCAGGGATATGACAGTTTTTTTGGGGTGGGTTATAATGTCACGATAGGTAGGTAAGCGGAGAAATAACCATACACGGGAAAACAAACAGAACAAACGACTAGGCCCAAAAGCTAGGGAGAATAGGGTCACCTCCTAGCGATCCCTAAAAGCTTTCCCTAAACTACTGTGCCCATGTGCATACCCTTAGAGTGGATATGCACATGCCCTCGTGCCTAAACCTAAACACCCTGGGCAAACCCTAAGCAGCAGGGAAAAGGGAAGAGGTAGCCTGCTTCTTCCAACCAGGAGGAAGCAAGCGTCTCCCTAGAGGCCTAGATAAAACACACAAAGGGAAATGAAGGAGAGGACTTATCTTGAGCAGAGCTGGAGTAGACGATCCACCCCAAATCAAGAGCTCCTAGGAAAGAACTATAACCTACACAGGCCACTGGGGGAAGGAGGGATAAATAGCCTCACTAACAATGAAACCCAGTATACCTGAGGGAAGGTGGATCCAGCTCAAACCCAAATCAAAACAAACAAAGATGTCAGACATGTGCAGCCAGTCTGACAGATCTCCGCACATTCACAGGGCAAGGCGTGACATAACCAGTGACTGATATGTGCTGCTCTTATAATCTGTCCAACGTGAGGATTGTAAGATTCTGCCATATGGAGACAGCAGATAACAGGCGATTTCTGCAGGGGCGGGGCTCAAAATGCACCATTGTGACAGAAAAGCCAATAATTAGATTGCATAGAGATGGACAGAAGTGTGTTGCCGTGCAGCAGATCTGTCCTCCAGCCTGAGCCGCTGTGAGAAATGTGGACCTTGTTTACTCTGTTTGCCGGCCGGTAAACAGCAGAGAGTGTCAGCGCATGGGAGCTACGGAAACAAAGTAGCACAGCAAGCTACGCAGTTTCACTAACTCAGAAACTGCAATGGGAGCTACTGAAACAGTGGGCGCTGGAGCTGTTTTCCAGGTGGTGGTCTGGACTGTGTCGCATTTTGCTTTAGAAACAGTTGAGACAACCCCTTTAATAGGAATATTATACGTTTGTCGATTCTGTAATTTAGATTAAAAAAATAAAAATGTCATTTTGTATCTTTAGCAGAAAATTCCCAAAAGAATTCTGAGGGAAACTTCAGGTTGTCACTAAATTATAAAGCAGAAAATGAAGACATCATGCAGTGCTCTTCAGGAGAAAACCTTAATGTACATCCAGGACTTCACAGTACAGATCTGTCATATAATCCCCCTGTTCATGAGGAATCTTCTGACCAATCACAGATTGCTACCACAAGTGCTGGTCAGAAAGGGGGTGAAAGGTTTCAAGAGATCACAAAAAGATCAAGTCTTTCTACAGACAGAAGAATTCACACACGGGAGAAGCCGTTTTCATGTCCAAAATGTGGGAAATATTTTGCATATAAATCAGAGCTTGTTAGACATGAGAGAAGTCACACAGGAGAGAAGCCGTATTCATGTTCAGAATGTGGGAAATGTTTTACACAGAAACCAAGTCTTGCTGCACATCAGAGAAGTCACAGAGGAGAGAAGCTGTATTCGTGTTCAGAATGTGGGAAACGTTTTACAGTTAGACTAAGTCTTGTTAAACATGCGCTACGTCACACAGGAGAGAAGCCGTATTCATGTTCAGAATGTGAGCAATGTTTTACGCAAAAATCAGATCTTGTTAGTCATGAGAGAAGTCACAGAAGAGTAAGGATACGATCACAATTCCAGAATTTAGACTTTGATTTCGATTCCAATTAAAGAATGACGTTACTGAATACCAAACTGATACTTTGCACACATAATGGGTAACAGGGTTAAAGGGGTTGTCCGGGCTTTTAATATTGATGACCTATTCTCATTACATTTACATTACAGTAGTAACCAATAGTTACACTAGTTCAAGTGAATGGAGTGCGTTCTCGTCATTTTCTGCTTTGCTAAGATTTCCGAGACGACGGGCAGTGTAACGAACAGGAAGCAGAGCTCGCATGGAGCACCGCCTCCCCTTCAAACAGCTGATCGGCGGGGGTGCCAGGAGTCAAACCACCGCTGATCTATTGAAGACCTATCCTGAGCAATGGTCATCAATATATATTGCTGCACAACCTCTTTAATAATTGAGTTATTATTAATGGTTTTATCAATTTGGACCTCCATGTGCCTCATATTCATAGTAAATAACCTAATCATGTACCTCACATGTTGCCCATTATATGAGGAGGTAGACGATGGGGTTACTTACTAATGTGAGGCATATGGAGGTACTAAAATAATAACACCACGTGGTCAATGCCTCACATTAATAAGTTACTCTGTCATATATCTCACATAATGGCAATATTGGGGTAGATGGGTCATATTAACCCCCATTGTTCCTCTGTGCTGCTGGCTGTATCATCAGAAGCAAGAGGAACCCTCCCCTCGGATGTGTCAGTGATTTTCCACCCTCCCTGAGACTCTCCGTCCTTCTCTATGTGCAGCTGCTGGTGAGAACATCGCGTGCTCTGCGTTGTACATGTGCCTAATCGGAACTTCTAATTTGTGCAGCTTAGTATTGAAAAGCTGACAATATCCGTATCCAATCAAACTGATTGATACTTTGATACCCAGTGTAATAAACCTACAAATAATAGAGCCACAATATATCATACAAAATAACTGTTATTAATCCATAATCATAAATAGTTAAAATGGTGTATGGATTAATAGCATTTATTTTGTAAGATACATTGTTGCTCTATGTGTAGGTTTAGTTTTTTGGAACTAATCTGTTACTGTATGGTTTTGTATTACTGATACCCAGTACAAACGGTTTCAGCAGGCTTTAGTGCAGATTCCTTCTGGCACCAGTGGAGGAGGAGCGGTGGCAGGCTGACTAGATGATGATCTCTGCACTTAGCTAACACTGGCCTAATAGTGGATTGATGATGATGAGGGTGTCCTTGGCCCGTTTTCCCTCTCTGTATATGCAGGGAGTGGGTGCTCTACGAGCTGCTTCCACACTCCTGACTGGAGAGGGGCCACAGACACCCCTCTCTTCCTCACTCTTCACTGACTGGACTAGCTCAACCCCCCACCCTTGGCAGCAAGTCGGCCTAGCCCACTTCTACCAAAGGGGGAGGAATGGAATGGTAAATTCCATTCCTATGCAGAACATGGTCAGGCACTCTCTATCCACTGGTGAACCAGGTGTAATAAATGTCATGTATTCACATTGTCATTTACTTTAGATGGAATACATGCACATAGAATAAAATAACCTGGGGCAAAAAATAGTAATGCTCCATTCTCCTTTTTACAGTGGTCAGTGAGAGGCGTTAGACTGGGCTGCCATGCAGCGAGGGCACGGCTGATACATACTGTTCTAATGGCCCGGAAGAAGCGCTGATTCAAGCTGTTCAACCTCTTATTGCTGTGGGCAATAGCGCCTGCGGCATGTAAGCGGTTACAGAGGGAGCAGACTCCCCTTATCTCATCTGCACCGCGCAAATGAGATACCAATGTCAGTGCAGGCAGGCCGGGGCCTAGTGTGCCTCCCGTGTTTCCCAGCATGCTGCACCTCTCTGGAGCAGCCTGTGAGTCAATGTCAGTATAACACTGACATTAAAATACATTGCACTAAAGGACTTTTACTAAAGGACTAGTGCAATGTATTTTAGAAGCAAGCAAAATATTGGCTATTACTGTATAGTCACCTTGTTGGACTTAAATGGTTAAAAAAACAAAAAAATTATAAAAATCTCTTCCACATATTTGGTATCACTGTGTTCATAATGACCTGCACTATACAATTATCATGTAATTTATCCCGTAAAGTGAACGCCGTAAAAAAAATGCCAGAATAAAAAGCAATTAAAAGGTTTCATGTACCCCAAAATGATACCAATGAAAACTACAAGATGCTCTACAAAAATCCAGCCCTCAACAGCTCTGTAGCAAGTAAAATAAAAACATTTTCTTCTTTTAAAAAAATCTTGATTAATCTGTTTTCCCTTAACAGCAGCACAATAATGGGGTATTTCTGCCCCCTCTGGTCCTGTGTTCTAGTAGGACAGATGGAATTTTTAATTTAATCACTAATTGGAGACTTCTGAGCTGATATAAGGATACCTAACCGATCCTACCCTATGTTTATGATAAAAAAGTAACTTACTAAGGGCACAGCACAGGAGGTCTGGGGAGCAATACTGTCTCCCTACCTGATGCTTTGGCTTAAAGAGCTTCTGTCACCCCAAAAACACTTTTTTTTTTGTTGGGCTTGTTAAAATCGTTATTTAACGACTATTCCCTATATAGGGATCTTACCTTTGTCTATGTCTTCTTTTCCTTAAAAATCTATTATTTAAAATAATGCAAATCACTTCACTTCAGACGCCCTACTTGCTGGTAGCCGCCGCAAAAAAACGCCCACTCCTCCTGTTGATTGACACGGCCAGCGAGCGCTCTCCTCCTCCGGCTGGCCCTGTCAGCATTTCAAATCCCGCGCCTGTCCAGGCGCTCTGAGAGAAGGAGGCTCGCCTCCTCAGCACTCCCTCAGTGCGCCTGCGCCGATGATGTCTTCTCTTTCGGTGACGTCATCGGGACAGTGTTTTGGGGGTGACAGAAGCCCTTTAAGTCCTGTAGTTCAGGCAGCCCCGGACTCAGCTGCCACTTGGGTGAAGTGGTCTGGCAGGATGGGTCATGGTTTTCACTCATTTGGAAAATTCAGGGTTGGGGCTTTTTCCACATCTGCTTGGCAGCTGTATGAAGGCTGCGAGCTGCGGGGGTCTCCTGACTGCGCATCGCTCAGCGTCTGGGCAGGACGATGTCGCGGCGTGATCACGTGACACACTGTATCCCAGAAATACAGGTACGGACCGGGCATAAAATCCCACATGTGTGGAGGGCTGGGGAGCGGGGCTTTCGGGCCTCAGTCGCCATTTCTCTCCCCTGTGATACGGACCCTGCCAAAAAGAATGTAGACCCACCTAGGGCCCTCAGCCCAGTAAGCTTCTTTTTCCTCCTCTACCGTGGCACTGAAATTGGTGGGGACCATGGGAATTTTTTTTCCTCTCTCCACTTTTGCTTTCCTTGGTGGTGGCTCTTATGGGTTTCTCCACTGCTGAGTAAGGTTTTTTTTCCTTTCTTTTTTGTAGGGCAAATCTGCCTATAAGTCTGGAGAGCCCTCACTGAACAGCAAAAAGTGTGCCCTTTGTAGAAAACTATTGGCATCTTCCTACAAAAAGCAACTATGCATCGGATGTACAGAGAAAGTGGTTTCTGAAGAAACTCCCTCTATGATGGATAATCTTAGATCCCTGATTAAAGAAGAAGTCAGTTCTACTATAGACACAAAACTATCCGGCCTATCGCATAAACCATCCACCTCTAAAGTTGAACCTCAGTTCTTGTAGGATGAGGATTTAGAGTTGGACGAAGGCTAAATATCTGACAATTCTGATTCAACTTCTTCTGATGATGATTCAGGACGCCGTTGTGTGCTATTGAAGAGCCTGAAGCTCTGCTAAAAACTATAAGAGCTACTATAAATGTGGAAGATGTTAAAGAGACGCATTCAATCCAGGATCAACTGTTTAAAGGTCTTGGGTAGGGTTGAGCGTACCGAAATTTAGGATTTTTGGACCCCGAACCCGAACTTTTCAGTAAATGTTCGGTTTCGGTGTTCGGCGAGTTAATGGCACTTTTTGAAAAGCTGCAGAGCAGCCAATCAACAAGCGTTTAACTCGTATGCCCTTAGAAGCCATCACAGCCATTCCTACTAATGGCATGGCTGTGATTGGCCAGTGCAGCATGTGACCCAGCCTCTATATAAGCTGGAGTCACGTAGCGCTGCACGTTACTCTGCTGTTACTAGTGTATGGATAGGATGCTGCTGCTGTGAAGGAGAGAATAGGAAAGAATCTTTTATCAGAAGTGCTTGTTAACTCAGCGATCTACAGCGATTTTGTTTTGTGGGTGCAGTGCACAATTTTTTTACCCTGCCCTGAGCCCAGTGACACAGAAAAATAACTTTTATCCATCTGTTAGTTAGGTGGGCGTCGGCGGCCATTTTATGCAGGTTCAGTGCACCAACACAGCATATGTGCATTTGTGACAGTCAAGTACAAGCTTGTAATACTGCAATTATATTCTGCATTAAAAAAAACACATTTTTTGCAATATGTCTACATCTGGGGCCTTTGCTGCATTTGTCACAGTGAAATACAAGCGTTAGATACTGCGGTTACCGTATTTTTCGCCCCATAAGACGCACTTTTTCTCCCCCCAAAATGGGGGAAAATGCCCCTGCGTCTTATGGGGCGAATGCTTGCAGTTTTACATTGCAAGCTGCTGAGGTCAGGACTGTGTCAAATATCCTCTATGATGGATAATAAGAGGTGGATGGTTTATGCGATAGGCCGGATAGTTTTATGTCTATAGTAGAACTGACTTCTTCTTTAATCAGGGATCTAAGATTATCCATCATAGAATATTTGACACAGTCCTGACCTCAGTATCTGAGGAAAGGGATTTAGGAGTAATTATTTCAGAAGACTTAAAGGTGGGAAGACAATGTAATAGAGCAGCACGAAATGCCAGCAGAATGCTTGGATGTATAGGGAGAGGTATAAGCAGTAGAAAGAGTGAAGTGCTTATGCCGCTGTACAGAACACTGGTGAGACCTCACTTGGAGTATTGTGCGCAGTACTGGAGGCCATATCTCCAGAAGGATATAGATACTCTAGAGAGAGTTCAGAGAAGAGCTACTAAACTAGTACATGGATTGCAGGATAAAACTTACCAGGAAAGGTTAAAGGACCTTAATATGTATAGCTTGGAAGAAAGACGAGACAGAGGGGATATGATAGAAACTTTTAAATACATAAAGGGAATCAACTCGGTAAAAGGAGGAGAGAATATTTAAAAGAAGAAAAACTACCACAAGAGGACACAGTTTTAAATTAGAGGGGCAAAGGTTTAAAAGTAATATAAGGAAGTATTACTTTACTGAGAGACTAGTGGATGCATGGAATAGCCTTCCTGCAGAAGTGGTAGCTGCAAATACAGTGAAGGAGTTTAAGCATGCATGGGATAGGCATAAGGCCATCCTTCATATAAGATAGGGCCAGGGACTATTCATAGGATTCAGATATATTGGGCAGACTAGATGGGCCAAATGGTTCTTATCTGCCGACAGATTCTATGTTTCTATGTACGAGCAAGCGGGGACTCGGGGAGGGACTGGGAGGAGGAGCTGGGGGCCGGCAATAGCGGCGGGGCGGTGCAGTCAGTGTAGTATAGCCCCGCCCCGCCGGTATACTAATATAAGATGTCTCATTCAATTAATAGTTATTAAACATGCCCCCTCACTCCTAATAGTACCTTACATCCTAACAGCTTCAGTAGAATGCAGGCAGGCCGGGCGGGCGGCAGCGTAACTCCCTGATGTCACGTGCCTGCGCCGCCTACTTTATGAATGAAGCAGGCGGCGCAGGCAAGTGACGTCAGTGAGGAATGCACCGGCCGCCCGGCCTGCCTGCCAGCATTGTACAGAAGCTGTTAGGATGTAAGGTACTATTAGGAGTTGGGGGGCATGTTTAATAACTATTAATTGAATAAGACATCTTATACTAGTATACCGGAGCGGCGGCAGGGGGGGGATCTGTGGATGACATTTTTATGGGGGACATCTGTGGATGGCACAGTTATGGGCTGGGGGGGGTCTGTGGATGGCACTGTTATGGGGTGGGGGGGGTCTGTGGATGGCACATATATAACAGTGCCACCCACAGATCCCCCTGTAACAGTGCCATCCACAGATCCCCCTGTAACAGTGCCATCCACAGATCCCCCTGTAACAGTGCCATCCACAGATCCCCCTGTAACAGTGCCAGCCACAGATCCCCCTGTAACAGTGCCATCCACAGATCCCCCCTGTAACAGTGCCATCCACAGATTCCCCCCTGTAACAGTGCAAGCCACAGATCCCCCCATAACAGTGTTGGTCATCCACAGATCCCCCCATAACAGTGTCAGTCATACACAGATCCCCCATAACAGTGTCAGTCATCCACAGATCCCCCCATAATAGTGTCAGTCATCCACAGATCCCCCCATAACAGGGTCAGTCACCCACAGATCCCCCCATAACAGGGTCAGTCACCCACAGATCCCCCCATAACAGTGTCCGTCATCCACAGATCCCCCCATAACAGTGTCCGTCATCCACAGATCTCCAGTAATAGTGCCATCCACAAACCACCATTAGTTCCAAAACCACCAAACACACAGCACACCTTTTGGTTCAAAATATATTTTTTCTTATTTTCCTCCCCAAAAACCTAGGTGCGTCTTATGGGCCGGTGTGTCTTATAGGGCGAAAAATACGGTATATTCTGTTATTAAAAAAACACCAATTTTGGGCAAGATAATAAATTTGCGGCCTTTGCTTCATTTTTCACAGTGAAATACAAGCGATAGATAGTGCTGTTATATTCTTCTATTAAAAAAACACCCATTTTGGACAAGATAATACATTTGCGGCCTTTGTTGCATTTGTGAAAGTCAAATACAAACTGCTGTTATATTCTGGGTTTAAAAAAACACCAATTATTTGCAAGACCTTACATCTGGGGCCTTTGCTGCATTTGTCACAAACAAATACAACCAGTTAATACTGCTGTTACATTGTTGGTTGACAAATTAACATTTTTTGGGACCGTGAAGTAATTGTATAAAATTCGCCTGTCACACTGTTTTGTGATCTCAAGAAACTTTTCCTCTTTATGACACCGGCACTGCCTTACTGTCAGTGAACTTAATTGTTTACTATTGGCGGTTACATTGTCGTCTGACATAAACCGTAAGTTAGTTTGGTGGGTGAATGCAAAGAATGAGCAGAGCGTCAAATAAGGGATGTGGCCCAGGTCGTGCTGCTGCTGGTGGAGCTCCTGTTGCAGGGAGAGGACGTGGTTGATCTGTGCCAGCTACACGCACAAAACCTTCCTCAGGTGCGAGTAGGCGACAGAACCTTCAGCTTTATTTGGTAGGGCTGAATGCGGTTCTACGAATGGTGAGGCCAGAACAAGTACAGGCTATAGTAGATTGGGTTGCTGACAGTGCCTCCAGTTCCTTTACATTGTCTCCCAACCAGTCCCCTGCTGAAAGACCACAGTTGGCACCTGCATCCCATGTCCATCAGTCTTTCACCTCATCCCCTTGCAAATCAGCCAAGCAGTCTGAGCCCCAAGTCATGGAGCAGTCTCTGCTAGCAGGGTTTCCCAGGGCCATCCACCTAGCCCTGCCCCAGAAGTGGAAGAGATTGAGTGCACCGATGCCCAACCACTTATTTTTCAGGATGAGTACATGGGAGGACCACCACAGCACGTCTCGGATGATGACACAACACAGGTGCCAACTGCTGTGGCTTTCTGCTGTGTGCAGATCGACAAGGAGAGTAGGGGTGAAGACTAGGTGGAAGATGATGTGGAGGACGATGAGGTCCTTGACCCCACATGGAATCAAGGTCATGCGAGTGACCTGTGTAGTTCAGAGGAAAAGGCTGTGGTCGGACAGAGCCACCAGCACAGCAGAAGAGGGAGCAGGGTGCAAAAGCGGAGCGGCCGTCCCCTAGACAATACGCCTGCTACTGCCCACCACAGCAAGAGACCGAGCTGAAATGCTGTCATTCCGTCTGGTGGAGACGGAGAGTTTTAAAAGCCTTATGGCGGTGGCTGTCCCATAGTACGTCGTTCCCAGCCGCCACTACTTTTCCAGGCGAGCCATCCCTTCCCTGCACAACCAAGTGGGGGACAAAATCAGGTGTGCACTGCGCAAAACCATCTGTGGCAAGGTCCACCTAACTACGGATACGTGGACCAGTAAGCACGGTCAGGGACATTATATTTCCCTAACAGCACATTGGGTAAATGCAGTGGCGGCTGGGCCTGAGGCGGATAGCAGTTTGGCACATGTCCTTCCACCACGAGGATTGCAGGGCGCTTCAGTTTGCCTCCTGTTGCTTCCGCCTCCTACTCCACTTCCTCATCCTCTACCGGCTCCTCATCCGGTCAGCGTAACACCTTCACCACCAACTTCAGCACAGCCAGGGGTAAACAACAGCAGGCAGTTTTAAAACGTATCTGTTTGTGGGACAAACCCCACACCGCGCAGTAGCTGTAGACAGGCATGGAACAACAGACCGATGAGTGGTTGGTGCCAGTGAGCCTCAAGCCCGGCCTGGTGGTGTGCGATAATGGGTGAAATCTCGTAGCAGCTCTGGGATTAGCCGGTTTGACGCACATCCCTTGCCTGCCGCATGTGCTGAATTTGGTGGTGCAGAGGTTCCGTAATCATTACTCTGATATGTCAGAGCTGCTGCAGAAAGTGCGGTCCGTCTGTGCGTTCTCACCCTGCTGCTGCTCGCCTGTCTGCGCTGCAGCTTATCTTCGGCCTTCCCACTCACCGCCTAACATGTGACTTGCCCACAAGGTGGAACTCCATCTTGCACATGGTGGCCAGACTGTGCGAGCAGCAGCAGGCCATAGTGGAGTTTCAGCTGCAGCACGCACGGGTGATTCGCTCTGCGGAACAGCACCACTTCACTGCCAATGACTGGGCCTCCATGCGAGACCTGTGTGCTTTGTTGCGCTGTTTCGAGTACTCCACCAACATGGCCAGTGCCGATGACGATGTTCTCTGCGTTACTATCCCACTTCTATGCCTCCTTGAAAAAACACTTCGGGCAATGATGGAAGAGGATGTGGCACAGAAGGAGGAGGAGAAAGAAGGATAATTTCATAGGGTTTTAGGCCAGTCATTCACAGTGGCTCCTAGGGTGGGTTCCTGCACCCACAAACGCCAGGTACACAATTGTCCAGCCAGGGCACAGTTCTGGAGGATGAGGAGGTGGAGGATGAGGAGGAGTAGGAACCGTGTTCACAGCAGGGTGGCACCCAAACCAGCTCATGGCCATCACTGGTGCGTGGCTGGGGGGATACAGAGGACACAGACGATACACCTCCCACAGAGGACAGCTTTTCGTTGCCTCTGGGAAGCCTGGCACACATGAGCAATTACATGCTGCAGTGTCTCCACAACGACCGCCGAGTTGGCCACATTCTGACTTGTGCTGATTACTGGGTGGCTACGCTGCTGGATCCCCGCTACAAGGACAACGTACCGTCCTTATTTCCCTCACTGGAGTATGATCATAAGATGCGCGAGTACAAGTACACGCTGGTTGACGCGCTGCTGGTGGCATTCCCACCTGACAGCGGGGGCACAAGGCGAAGGCAGAAGAGGAGGAAGAGGTCACCAACGCAGCTGGGGCACCGCCAGCACCTCAGAAGGCAGGGTTAGCATGGCCGAAATGTGGAAAAGCTTTGTCAGCATGCCACAACAACCAGCACCACCAGCTGATATGGAAGGTCTTAGCAGGAGGCAGCATTTCACCAACATGGTGGGGCAGTATGTGTGCACATGCCTACACGTACTGAATGACGGATCTGCCCCCTTCAACTTCTGGGTCTCCAGATTGGGCACATGGCCTGAGCTTGCCCTTTACGCCTTGGAGGTGCTGGCCTGCCCTGCAGCCAGTGTGTTATCTGAACGTGTGTTTAGCATGGCAGGGGCGTCATCACAGACCAGCGCAGCCGCCTGTCCACAGCCAATGTGGACAAGCTCACGTTCATTAAAAGGAACCAGGCATGGATCCCTCAGGACTTGTCCGTGCCTTGTGCAGAATAGACATGTATACCGGCACCAAGCAGCCATTGTTATACTGCAGCGCAATTGCTCATTGTTGTATTTGTTATATTTCCCACTCTTTTGGGGTGTACCCTAATTTAAAAAAATAAATAAATATTAAAACCAAAAGCCTGTGTTGGCTACCTCGTCCTTCTCTACCGCCGCTTCCACCTACACCGCTACATCCACCGCCTCCTCAACCTCCTACTCCATATGGACCTCCACCTCATACATCAAGATTATTTTTTGTTAATTTTTACGTATTTTATTTTAAGTAATTTCACTAATTTGTCTGATACATTGTTAGGTTACATATCCCAAGTTTTTGGCTGTGATATACCCCTGCTCTACCTAGTGGACAGGTTAATAATTTTCACTAATTTGTCTGTTACATTGTCGGGTGAAATTCACCAATGTTTGGCTGTGATTAGTGGCGTTGCGAGGGGGGTGCGGGCCGCACCAGGTGACACCAGTGATGGGGTGACACCAGTGACTCTGATGGCGGCACCGGCAGGGCACAGGGAGATGAGCGCTTCCAGGACAGCAATACAGATGGCTGTGCGGCGGGGCAGGGGAGGGAGAGGAGTCTCCCTTCCCTGTTCCTCTGATAGGCTGCCAGGCTATGTTTGGGGGGGCTCTTGTTACTGGCACATGATTGGGGGGCATCTATGGGGGCACATTTTACTGGCATTTTATTGGGGGCACTTATTACTGGCACATTATTGGTGGGCATCTACTGAGGCCACAAAGAAGGGCTATTTTATATGGGGGCTCTGTACAGTAGTACTTTATACTGGGACACATTATGGTGGGTACTATGGGGAAGGGGGGAGAGGAGTACTATGGGGTCATCTATGGGGGGCACTAAGAAGGGGTATTTTATACTTGCAAATTATGGGGGACACTGAGGGCATCTACTGGGGCAGTATATATGGGACATTTTATACTAGTACATTATGGGGGGCACTTACTGGGGGCACGATATAGGGGTATTTTATACTAGCACATTATGGGGGCACTATGGGGACATTAGCTCAACTAGGGGCATTACAAGGGGGTATTTTTTGCACATTATAAGTATAATTATTTCTACTGGGGAGGGCATTATAGTGGGCTTTATTACTCCCCCATATTATAAGCCCCTAGTAGCAGCACCAGCCTCTCTCTGCTCTGCTATCCCTCTGCCCCTTCTCCAAATCCTTATTATGAAATCTTTCTCATTAGGATAAAACACAACGTCGGCTCCACCGAGCCCCCGGCCAAAGTGTTGAAGTGGTGTCCGAGATCCCCAAGGGCCAAGCCAAGTAACTGTTTTCATGTGAAATATGTTTGTTATACACATATAGCATACTCTGCGCCACACAATATACAGTATACCGCTACACTGCGTAGTCTGTTCTATAAGCACCATTGTTTTTGGAGGTCGGACAGAAAATAATCTGGAAGTGACCCTCCCGAGACCAGGCTCTGCATCCGCCACTGCCCGGTAAGCGATCTGACTGCTAGCACCCAGCCCCCCCATCGGTAATCTGGAGGGGGGATCTGCTGAGCTAACGGATGCCCCCCTACGGCAGTAGCACCCTCATAGCCCCTATATACCCCTGCTCTACCTAGTGGATTAATAAATTTCACTAATTAGTCTGTTACATTGTCCGGTGAAATTCACCAATTTTTGGCGGTGATATGCCCCTTCTCTACCTAGTGGACAAAGAAATACATTTCACTAATTCGTCTGTTACATTGTTGGGTGACAAATGCTCATCTTTTGCGCTAGAAAGTACATTTGTGGCCTACACTGAATTTAGGACAGTACGAATGGTGAGGCCAGAACAAGTACAGAGGCACCTGCACAGCAAAAGAGGGAGCAGGGTGCAAAAGCGTCTGTTACATTCTTGGGTGACATTTTACAATTTTTGCCATGAATAAACCCCTGCTCTGCATAGGTGACAGGGACTTAAATTTCTAAAATTCGTCTTTAATTGGCCCCTTTATTTGATCCTTCCGCTTGAATAACTTGTCCCACATTTCAGCTCGATCCCATTGCAGCCATTGACCTCCCTTGGATGTGGTCTCTCTTTCTCATGCACCCTCTACGGCGTGGAACCCTGATTCGCCGATAACCGTGATCACCATGGTAGGCACAGAAAAGAACATCGAAAGTTGATAGAG
Source organism: Bufo bufo (assembly GCF_905171765.1). Lineage (NCBI taxonomy): Eukaryota > Metazoa > Chordata > Amphibia > Anura > Bufonidae > Bufo > Bufo bufo. The sequence goes on along the minus strand of NC_053390.1, from coordinate 12,327,148 downwards.
AAGATATCCAAATGGATGGTGGACGTCACAGGGACGTGCGATCAGGCAGAAGTTATCTAGAGTCAATAAAGCGGCAGTAGGGCCTCTCCTGGCTAACGTTTCCAAATCCAAAATACCACAGTGACATTCCCTGTAATTTTTTATTAATCATTCCAATAACAGGGCATCTTAAGAGTCCTGTATTGTTATTTATCATCACTACCTCCCCGAGTCGGGAGTGGGTAATTGCCGTGCGCCCCCTCCTTTCATTCGATTCTTCCGCTTTGATAACTTCTCCCACATTTCCGCTCGATCTCATTTAATTTCATGCATTGACCTCCCTTGGATGTGGTCTCTCTCTTTCACGCTCCCTCTCTGGCTTGGAACCCTGATAAGATCTTTGTGTTTATTCTCTTCTTAAGAAGACTTAAACTGCCTGTGTTATGGACTATTAATACAAAATGGATACTTCCTTGTTGAGAACTATACAATAGTTAAAATGGCGGCCAGATACCCAGCCAACGCCTACAACAAGAATCTGGTTTTCTGCTTTATTATGTCCCTTGAGACCGTTTCCGTTCAGCTCAAGCAAGCAGCTTCCCCCATCTGGAAGAGGGAGGGGGGGGACTTCCTCTTGCACATAGATGTGACAGAAAATACAGAGTTTATAGTCAATAGAAAAGATATACGCCACCTTACAACCCCCACTCCTTCCTGTCCTATATACTGTCTGCTGTTCTGCAATAAACCAGAGATATGCATTGACTCCCACCTGCGTGTGTCAGTGTCATTTCTCTCCAGGCCTGTAAACCTACTTCTATAATTTGGACCAGCACATCAACTTTACTGACCATTGATCAGATCCAATACAGTTGGCAGCCCAACGTGGGGCTCGAGGATAGGATCCCCTGATCCAGCACCCCTAGAGACCAGAGGAGGAGGACCTCACAACTGCTAAGAAACTAATGCAGGAAACTGTTTGTAGGTTCAGAGTACCTGAGGTCATTGAAAGTGATCAGGGCCCAGCATTCACTGCTAGCTTAACCCAAGAAGTCTGGAAGATGGTAGGGTCACACTTAGCCTATCACACGTCCTACAGACCCCAAAGCTGCGACAAATTCGAACGACTGAACGGGGTACTGAAGTCCAAGATGCTGAAAATGACTAGGGAGACAGGGCTCAGTTGGGTACGATGCCTGCCAATAGCACTATTTTCAGTTAGACACACTCCTAGGCCTCCACACAAACTGACTCCATATGAAATTTTGTTTGGGACAGGGCCTAGGATGGGGCAGTACTTCCCACAGCAATTGCAAATGCATTATGAATCTGTTGCAAAATATGTGATAGCCTTGAGCAAACTATTATCTAGCATACATGCACAAGTTTTATCTTCCATTCCATATCCTGACTTCCTAGAGGGAAGCCACACTCTCAAACCTGGAGAGTGGGTGGTGGTCAAGAAACACGTCAGAAACACCATCGAATCATGATACGAGGGGCCTTACCAGGTGTTGCTGACTACCCCGACCTCTTTGAAACTCGAAGGGAGACCTACCTGAATCCACGCCTCACATTGTAAAAGAGTAAAGGCTGTCCCGATGAACCTGGAACAATAAGCCATGAGGGTCCACCTACTTATCATGACTTTGACTGTAGGCATATACGCAGTGTTGATGAATGGGGCAATTCACTGATACGGCGCCATCAAATTCTAGTCCAGGGGTTGAATGAGACACTCAGAGATTGTTGGATCTGTACCCACAGTCCCGTGAGTTCAGCCAGTATGCCTTATTTTGCAATACCCCTGAACCTTTCTGAACTGATTGACCTGTCTAATTCTATTATCTTTCTCACTAACATATACAGAGTTAAATCCAGAAAAGATAAGGACAGGGAAGTGTCCTTACCTGTCGCAGGGCGGGCAGATGCCCCACAGCTCATGATAAATAGATCAGGACCCTCGATAGATTATAGCTCTACCCTCTGGCAAGAGGGACACTGGGCTAATGTCACATGTTTTCCTAGCTGGACACACTGTTATTGTCTCCAAGTGCAAACCAAAGGTATGACATTTAGTCCACACATACACTCAGGTTGCAATGATTCAAAAACAGACAGACACGTGCAGTATATTGGTGTAGATGCTGTGAACGGAAAAGACCTACCCTGTAACAACCGTACTGTACAGGACCTTATCACAGGTATATTAGCTAACAACACCGAAGATCAGTTAAAAGGATATGAGCTGCCAAAAGCGATAAAATTAGCCAAATTAATTACCAATTATTCAATAGCACAGCAGTTGCAGTTTCAGAAGACATATACTTAGTTTGTGGACACAAAGTGTACAAATGGTTATCCAAGACTGTCATAGGACTGTGCACCATCGCCAGGCTTACTCCTGCCAGCTTTATAGTACCACACTCTGAAATTTACATAAATGCTATTCCTAAACACACCTTGTACCTTAGTGTAAAATAATAAACTAACATTTTTTATCAGGCTAGGGTTATTTTAGAGGACCATGCAAGGGCAGCACTTGTGTTGAAGTGTCAATTTTGACAGGTTGAGACGGCAATAGCATTTGGGAAGGTTAGGAATCCTCCTTCTCAGCATATTATTATTAGCTTTACAAATAAGGTATACATAGAAAACCATGATGCAAGGGAATTTACTTGTTAACCATATATGTCTGTTAGAATGTTAAATTTAGGATACAATGTAACTCTATGAAGAGTCAACCTATAAAATGGCTTTGTTTCATGACATAGGCAGAGCATTCTTGCACGGACACCTGTTGCTCTCTACACACACACACACACAGATTCACACATACACGTTATTTTGGGGAAATAAGCTTTTTCACTTATTTTAATTGTTTTATTGCTTGCTTGTAACCTTTCAAGACTTATTGCTGTGCTATATTTTTCTCTTTCTAAACTTTGTAACTTTCTTTTTATGAGAATTAAATCCTTCTAATTTTTATCTTTCATCACGAACTTTGCACATTTTGTTGGGCTCCTTCTAAAGCATTTCTTGAAAAATAGAGAAATGCTGGACGTTATTCTACATTGGCGAGCCAACGGATTTTTGTTGAATTCCTTCAGTTTGTAAAGAGGTGGGCCCAAGAGAGTAATTACTATTATTACAAGCTTCAGGAAAACAACAACAACGAATCTAAAGAAAGAAGAAGTTGAGCCATACATCTGTTGCAAGTGTCACTTCCCAGACGTATTACAGACGGAGGCTTGTGAAGAATTTACTACACAGAGATCCTTCCATTGACTGTGGGAAGAAGACGTAAGAAGGGGACATACACGGTACCTGAGTAAGTAATGGAATTTATTAATTCTTATTCAGATAAAAGTAAATTGGAGTTTAAAGTTGTAAGTAGTCATACTAATGCACAATTATGGGCAAGTTTATATAATCAATGTGAAGAAGAAAACATAAGAATTGACAAAAAGTTGTTGTGTATGGATAAATTGCAGAAGAAGCTCAGGAATGTATTGCATATGGTGAAAATATTCAATACATTAGTTCTTGAAGACAGGCAGCCACAGACTCAGACACATAGTATATGTGTGAATAATAAGGACACACATGATACAGACACACAGGAACACATAGAAGAGGATGATTTTAATGATTGTCCAAAGTGTCAAATTTTGGCACAACACATTGAAGATTTGGAAGATCAGATGGAAACTAGGACACAGCTCATATCAAAATTATGCCATCGTACGAAAAAAGTTTCTATTATTACAAAAAGTGGCATAGATACGGGTGCGTCCTACATTCCAGACACTAGTCCAGCTGATGTAAATGAAGACATAGAGACTGAGGAAATCAAAAGGAGGAAATTACATGACAGGGCAGCCAAGTTAAATTTAAAAATACATGATCAGTTAATAAAAATTTGTAAAGATATCCCAGCTTATACTGATAAGATGGATGCATTTCACAATGCTGATATCTTTGAATCTAATGCTGATAAGTTCAATCTAAATAATGAACAGAAAAACAAAGTATTTAAATTATGGCTTCCCTCATATATGGCAAGGAGATTAGAGATCACACCAAGAGTAGATGAACGTGAAATAATACATAGTTCCCCAGCAGATCGATTGAGGCAACTACTTTTATTTACTACTGGAGAATCTACTCCTACATTTGAAATCCTTGACATGTTAAAGCCCACTTTACAGGATGATCCATTTGCATTCTTGATAAAATTTGAACAGGCGTATAGAATGGTCATGGAAATTGAGGATGATTCTGAACCCACTGCAATGATAAAGTCATTTGTAAAACGGTTCAAATATCTTGATCCAGTCTCCAGGGAGTTAGCACTAGGAAAGCCTACGTTACGGGAAGCGGCAACATTTATTGATCAAATAAGGAGATCCATAAAACAAAGTAGTATAAGGGTCAAAGTTGCTCCAGTCCAAAAAAAGGATGAAAATCAGGTAACAAATTCAAATCGTCCTAAATCAAACCCTCCCATGAAAAGAGACCAATATAAACAGAAAGGAAAGGTGTCATTTCAAAGAGGACAAGTTACTTGTTATTATTGTGGAAAAATAGGACATTTAAAATGGCAATGTAGGAAATTCCTAAATGAGTCACAGAATGCAGGGAAAGAAAATGGTTTTGTGCCAACTGCTCCTTCTCCAGAGCAGGATCAGTCACAATCACCATATGCACCTTTAATAAGACAAATTAGAGAATTAACATTGAATAATTCGTACAAGGGGAAATCTTATGGTAATGAGATTGAGGAGACAGCTGGTTTGTTACCTTCCCCATGACTAGGACGAACTATGACCTCTCGTCCTTTGGAATTAGTAGCTCCAGTTTCATTAGATGACTGTGGAAGACCATTTGTAAGGGGATCCTTACAGGGCAATGAGGTGACATTTCTCATTGACACAGGAGCTCAATTAAGTGTGACTAATCAGGATTTGCCTCTAACTCCAAATGCACCTGTTTGTACAATTGTTGGTTTTAGTGGAAAGAACGGCACTAAAGCAACTTTAGCACAGAATGTTAATTTAGAAATACCAGGCTATCTGAAAACTAAAATAGACATTTGGCATAGTACTAATTCTGAAAACATCATAGGAACTGACCTAATGAAAAAATGGGGTTGGGTCATTGACTTAGGAAATAAGGTGATCTGGAAAGATGTTGATGGATCTAAACCTGTAGTCATTGATCCCACTGAATACAGTCATGTTGGTACTGTTTGCCTAAACGAAGTTGTTTCTTCTGAACATTTGTGGCCAGAAACTGGTGATGATGAAGTTCTAAAAGAAATTGTACAATATACTCCTTCTTTGTGGGCACAATTCAGGAATGATGTGGGCACAATGAAAGATGTGTTAGTCAATGTGGAGGGGAGAGACCCTCCTCCCCAAAAGCAGTACAAATTGCCACCTGAATCAATTGGTCCCATGTCTAAAATCATACAGGAACTGCTTGATCAAGGTGTCATTAGAAAGGCTAATTCAGTAACAAACAATCCTTTGTGGTGTACTGTGAAGTCTGATGGTTCATACCGAATGTTATTGGACCTAAGATTGCTGAATAAGTATACCCCAAATGTGGCACCCATTGTTGCAGATACTCATGACATAATGGCACGACTGAATGCTAAGGCAAAGTTTTTCTCTGTTTTAGACATCAGTAATGGTTTTTTCAGCATTTCTCTTGCAAAGAGCTGTCAATACAAATTTGCATTTTGTTTCATGGATGAACAATATGTATTTTGCAGATTACCTCAAGGAGCACATTTATCACCTAGCATATTTCATCAGGCAGTTGCAAAAGTATTGTCCAAATTTTCAAGACCCGATTGTCTGTTGCAATATGTTGATGATATTCTTTTAGCCACTGAGGATAGAGAGTTGCATTTATCTCTCTTAGCAGAATTATTTTCATTGTTGCATGAAGCAGGTTTGAAATTGAGCACCAAGAAAGTCAAACTTTTACAGACTGAAGTGAGATATCTTGGAGTGTTAATCAGTCATGGAAAGAGACAGCCTCTTCAAGAAAGGGTTGAGGCTATTGCTTCTCTTCCCATTCCAACATCACACAAGGCTCTGAGACATTTCTTGGGTCTGGTAAACTTTTCCAGAGAATTCATAGAAGGCTTTGCAGAAAAAGCTAAACCTCTTTATGATCTCTTGAAAAATAATGATGATGACTCTTTTGGACCATGGGAAGAGGAACAACAGAAGGCATTTGAACTTTTAAAGCGAAGTATGCAAAAGTCTCCAGCATTGTCAACAGCTATGACTCAGGCACCTTTTGCTTTGCAGGTTCACACCTCAGACACGGCTGTGTCAGCTGTACTCTTGCAGTTGCAAGGGGGAGAATGGCGGATTTTGGGCTATTTCTCTAAGCTTCTCACACCTGTGGAAAAAGGGTTTGAAATTTGTGCAAAACATTTGGTGGGTGTTTATTTTGCTGTTAAGGCAACAGAACACATTGTTGGATTTAACAAAATCATTCTGCAGACTCCTCACTCCACACTAAAACTTCTCCTTGAGAAAAACCTCCCAGGTGTGTCAAATCAAAGATTTGCACATTGGTTGTTGTCCTTATCATCAAAACAAATTGAGATTGATCACAAGGCCAAGTATGTACTTCCTCAATTAATGCAGTATGAAGGGAAAACTCATGAATGTTCAGAAACATTTTATGAATCATATCCTAGCTTGTTTAGGAGAGATGCAGAGAACAGTGATGAACCAGTATTTGTTGATGGTTCAAGATTTTGTTCAGGGGGAAAGTATTATACAGGTTATGCTATCTTGTATCCTGAAAGAGGGTATGCAGTTCAGCATAGACTGCCAGGACACTATTCAGCTCAGAGAGCAGAGTTAGAAGCAGTCAAGACTGTACTGACAATGGATGAGAAAGAAAACAAGAATCCATTGGTCATTTATAGTGACAGCTCATATGTCGTAAGATCACTGACAGACTATTTACCAGTGTGGGAAAGGAGAGGATTTGTAGATTCCTCTAACAAGGTCCTAGTGCACAGTGATACACTCAAGGACATATTCAAAATAGCTTCAAAACATCCTAATAGCTATGCTATAGTCAAAGTCCCAGCACATAAGAAAGGCAAACATGAGTTAGTTATTGGAAACAACACTGTAGACACATTGGCTAAGGAAGCAGCTATGACAGGAGAATTGAAGGAAGAAATTGAATCTTTGAAAGCTTTACCAGTGAGGAAAACAGACACGCATTTTCCTTCTTTTGCAGAAGAACAAGCGAAGGATTCGTCCCTTGCTGCTTCTCAGGTTGATCCAAAACCTCCCTTTGTTTGTGAAAACGGGGTTTTGTGTCATGACTGTCAGGGGGAATTGCGTCCTGTTGTCCCAAAACATTTACAAATGGAATTCACCAAATACAATCATGAGAGTTTAGGTCATTTGGGTCAGGAAAAATTGTTAGGAGTTCTCAAAGAGAAATTTTATTGGGACAAAATGGAGAAGACTGTTCAAGATGTAGTTCAGTCATGTCTCATTTGTGCTCAAGTCAACCCACGACCTAAAGGACAAAAACCTCCACTTTTACGAATTGCACCTGCTGATGGTCCTTGGTCTACATTACAGATAGACTACATAGGTCCTTTACCTTCAGGTAAACATGGACTCAGGTATGCATTAGTGGTGGTGGATGTATTTTCAAAATGGGTAGAGATCTTACCTGTCAGGAAAGATGATGCTCTGTCTACAGCAAGGGCATTGGTAAATCATGTGTTTTGTACTTGGGGGATCCCAAGAATGATTACTTCTGACAGAGGAAGTCATTTTACAGGAAAAATCATGCGGACAGTTTGTGCTATTCTAGGAGTACAACAACAGTTCCATGTAGCGTATCACCCACAATCTGCAGGTATTGTGGAAAGAATGAACCGAACAATTAAGACAAGAATTGCAAAAATTTTATTAGACAAAGGAAATACATGGGTTGATGCAGTACCCTTTGTTCTTATGAGTATAAGAGGAACCGTTTCCTCTACAACACAGTATACTCCATTTGAATTAATGACGGGAAGAACAATGCCATTAATATTCCCAAACGAACCATTCTTGTCTACACCTCAAAAAGATGCAATAGCAAGGTCCAGGTGGTTACAGTTATTGCAGGAGAATTTAAGTACAATTCTTCCATATGCTGCATCTAAAATGCAACGCATGATACCACCTCACTCTTCTAAATTTGTAAAAGGTGCTTTTGTAATGATTAAGACCTTCAGGAAGAGTGGACCTTGGGAAAGCAATTGGGAAGGTCCCTTCGAAATAATAGACACTAGGGGACAAGTAATGATTTTGGTTCAAAGAGCACCAAATGCTTCAAAGAATACTCGCAGACAACAAAAACTGTGGGTACATGTTGATCAGTGTAAATTGTATGTACCAAAATAATGATACTGCTTTTCTTCACAGGGAATGAAACTCTTTACGTTATACACAATCCACAACAAACAAGGATGTCTTCGGAAAAGCTGTTTCATGATGGGAATGTCATTGTTGATGATAATATTTACAACTGCTACGTTCACAGAATTCCTTGATGATAAAAAGAGTAATCATGACAAAGAGACTTCAATCCTTGCACGAAGAAGAAGAGGATTTCGTCTTGAGGATTTTCTGGAAGAACAAATTCAGGACAATTCCAGAGACATTTCCGGAAGTCTTTGTATGGGTTTTGGTGCTAGCTGTTGTATTGAAATACACTTCAGACATAATTCACACATTGAATTACATGTAACAGCAGGACCCAAACCAAAGTTCACACAATTACAAGGAACATTCATACATGATAATAGAACTGGTTCATGGGAATGTACATCAATAGATGTATTATACTGGAGTATTGTGATAAAAGGAAATGAGTCAGCTACATGGTCCGGAGATTTCACAAATGATAAGATAGCATTAGGAAAAGTGGGAAAATCTCGAGAGGAAATTTGGTTTCAAACCCAGAACTATGTAAAAATAATGGATCCATCAATTCTTCCCATAACAGGAAAGGTTGATGAAGATTGGGTGAAAAATTGGAGATTCCAAATAATTAGGGAACCTGTTGTAGTTAACATAACCATTAACTTCATAGGAACAAATGTTATTAATCCCGAACTTCAAGTTTCTCCAACATTGGTAAATATTCAGGAAGAAACTAATCCATTATATTTAAAATGCAGCACAAGATTAGAGATTCCATCCGAATCTGTGATAACATGGACTAAAGGAGAGGTATTTTTAGGTAGTTTATCAAATGGTCCAACTAACATGATTCATAAAGGTCAATCTGGGAATGTGAAATGGTTTGATAAAAAGTTCATATTTTATCAAGATCATCCATCTCCTAAAGATTCAGGAATTTATCAGTGTTGCATATTAACTATAAACAACCATAAACAATGTGAAACTGTAAATGTTACTGTATGGTCACCTACAGAAAATATTTGTACCAAAGTTAAATTTGAATCATCTAGTCCTTTCCAGATTAACCATTTCCAGTCCAAGCCTCTTTTGAGGAATGGTAAATATGTCACCATAATGTGGACATTTAATATATCAGACTGGAAAATATCATCAAAATATCCTAAATGTGGAAAGCATCTTGCTAATATGGAGGAAGGTTTAGAAAGATGGTTTAAAAAGAGTGTTTCCAAGCAAACCAGAACTAAAAGAGGTATAGTAGAAGGTATTTTAGGAGGAATAGGTACCTTTGGAAGCTTGGTAAATACAATGAATGTAAATTCATTACAATCAGATTTAAAAACCATAGGTTATCTGGAAAAGAAAGGAATTAAAGTACAGAAAAGTCTAAACCAACTTTTAGAGAAAATGATTGTTAATTCTGTAGTTGTTTTAGGATCTTCTGTTTCACATCTTCAAGATGTTACTTTAGGTTTGATCCAAAGTGAACAAGAGTCAGAAGTAGCCAGGGCATGTATGGAAATCCAAATAGAATATTCTACGAATTTAAAAATAATGGCTCAGGCTTTACAGAGTGGAATTACTCCACTTGGTTTATTGGAAAATTTACCTATGGAATATAATTATAGTATGAGACATATAGATTTATGGGTAAATAAGTGGTTAGGATGTAATAAGAACACATGTATAGCTACCTCATTGATTCCAGTAGCTGGAAGAGAACAAATGGTAGTTCCAGTAACTGTTTTAGGAGTTCCCGTGAGTGAAACACAGTTGATTTTTTATCAATTGCAATATACGGAATTTGCATATGATGGTTCTCATATAGAACAATTGGATCTTTCTTCATGTTTACACTTTGTTTCTAAAATAATCTGTTTACCGGAACAAGATAAGGAGATTTATCATTCTTGTTTCCATAATCAAACTTCTTGCCATGCACGAATTGAGAATGTAAACTCAATTCATGATTTGGTAACTCAAGTTGGTCCAAACAAAGTTTGTGTACAAGTGATATCTGAGAAAGAAAAGGTTGTAGCATTCTTTTCTTCTTGTGTACATCACGAGAATTTAACCAAGGGTTTATATTGTTTGGAAGGAGACTGGAGAGCAATCTCTATGAATTTAGGAAGACTCAATATTTCTTCCATAAATACAACCCAATTGAAAATCCTTCCAATGAAATTTAATCTCACTCAAATTGACAAATTTCCGTGGGATGAGTGGACAAAAGAAATTAAAAAAGATAAAGGTCTTTTAAAAATATTAAGTGAACAAATAAAAGAAGCAGAAATTGCATTTAATCATAAACAAGGACAATTATCAGAAATAGAACATGAATGGAATATCATGTCTGGAACATCTTGGTGGGGAAAATTGAAGAAATCTGTAAATATGTGGTCAAAATCTTCTACACAAACAGCAGTTGAGAATACGTTATCCCATCCTATTATTATTATATTTATTATTATATTTTTGTGTATTATCTATCAAGTTTTTGTTATGTATAGGATCAAGAAAACATATAGTAATATAAAGAAAGAAATTAACAAAGGAGATAACATTTTGAAAGAAATGTTAAAAAGAACTCAGTATACCAATTCTATATGGAATACTGAATCAAAAATGGATCAAACAACCAAGTGCTATAACATGGTCAATGAGTGAATGTGATACGAATGAGATACGAATGATGAGTAATTGCATTAGATTAGGAGGTTATGATTGAAGATTTATATTTCAAATCATAATCAGGGGGAAATGTAAAATAATAAACTAACATTTTTTATCAGGCTAGGGTTATTTTAGAGGACCATGCAAGGGCAGCACTTGTGTTGAAGTGTCAATTTTGACAGGTTGAGACGACAATAGCATTTGGGAAGGTTAGGAATCCTCCTTCTCAGCATATTATTATTAGCTTTACAAATAAGGTATACATAGAAAACCATGATGCAAGGGAATTTACTTGTTAACCATATATGTCTGTTAGAATGTTAAATTTAGGATACAATGTAACTCTATGAAGAGTCAACCTATAAAATGGCTTTGTTTCATGACATAGGCAGAGCATTCTTGCACGGACACCTGTTGCTCTCTACACACACACACACAGATTCACACATACACGTTATTTTGGGGAAATAAGCTTTTTCACTTATTTTAATTGTTTTATTGCTTGCTTGTAACCTTTCAAGACTTATTGCTGTGCTATATTTTTCTCTTTCTAAACTTTGTAACTTTCTTTTTATGAGAATTAAATCCTTCTAATTTTTATCTTTCATCACGAACTTTGCACATTTTGTTGGGCTCCTTCTAAAGCATTTCTTGAAAAATAGAGAAATGCTGGACGTTATTCTACACTTAGGGACAAAGATAACACCCCCAGACCAAACGGTAAGCCACATGTTGTAGAAATGAGCATTTCCAATAAAATTCTTAGTAGTCTTTTCATATATCCCATGATAGTGCAGGTGTGGGATCATCTGGTGGTGGCAACTGATTATGTAGATGATCAAATATGGGAAGTGATGAGACTTATGAATACCTCGAACATCGTGCAGAACCAGTTGATCATTGTCACCAACCAACACACATTAGTTCTAGACTATGTTACAGCCAAAGATGGAGGTATGTGCCAGGTTGTGGGACCCGCTTGTTGCCATTACATAGACCCACAGGGTAATTTGCAAGTTGAGGTGGGTCTAGAGAAAATGGCGGATCTAAGGGATAAATGGCTGGACGCACATAAAGCTGATAAAGATACATGGTGGTCTGATTTCCTTCTCCTTCCTTAACCCCGCCAACTGGTTTAAAGGTATTGGGGGTTGGCTCATGGGAATTGTCCAAGGAATATTACAGGTAGCCCTAATATTATTGGTGATATATATAGTAATTAAGCTTGTTCTTATGGAAAATACAAATGTGATAGCACTCTGCATCCAGCATTCTGCCCTGCCTCCATGCTGGATGAGACATTGGTGTACATTTTGGCCAAAGCGTAATAAGCCACTCACCACATCAAGGTCGCCTCTAAAGAGTGGTCCCTAACACTAGTTCCTACCTGTTTATGGGCCATAACAGCCACACAAAGTCCAGGGAATGCAGGTCAGCATGCACGCCAAGCACACTCTGCTTTTAACCCCGTCCGGTGCCATTACAGCTTTCATCGGATCCAGGGATGCAAGTACTAACATGCACGCTGAGCCCACTATATACTTCTCCTGGAGCCAAATGGCTATTGGTAGGTTCTATATAAGCAGACTCAGTTTTATACTGACTTTAAAACCAGCCTCCAGGACAGATTGACTGGTCAGGTGTGCATTACTCAAAGGAGATCGCCACGCCTCTAATATATACTACAAAGAAAAAATGTGGGGGATTGAGTCAGCACAACCTGTATGTAGGTGCACATCACTATGGCGAAATACATATACAAACGCAAAATACAAATGTGATAGCACTCTGCAACCAGCATTCTGCCCTGCCTCTATGCTGGATGAGGCATTGGTGTACATTTTGGCCAAAGCGTAATAAGCCACTCACCACGTCAAGGTCGCTTCTATGGAGTGGTCCCTAACACTAGTTCCTACCTGCTTATGGGCCATGACAGCCACACAAAGTCCAGGGAATGCAGGTCAGCATGCACGCCAAGCACACTCTGCTTTTAACCCCGTCCGGTGCCATTACAGCTTTCATCGGATCCAGGGATGCAAGTACCAACATGCATGCTGAGCCCACCATATACTTCTCCTGGAGCCAAATGGCTATTGGTAGGTTCTATATAAGCAGACTCAGTTTTATACTGACTTTAAAACCAGCCTCCAGGACAGATTGACTGGTCAGGTGTGCATGACTCAAAGGAGATCGCCACGCCGGGATCCTACCTAGAAGGGGTAGGTTGTCGTCACTGCGGGTGAAGAGGATATGAATGGTATGCCCAGGGGATTCGCTAGGCAAGGGAAAGTCTACAATAAAGTCTCCAAGGGGGGACTGTTATGGACTATTGATACAAAATGGATACTTGCTTGTTGAGAACTATACAGTAGTTAAAATGGCGGCCAGATACCCAGCCAACGCCTACAACAAGAATCTGGTTTTCTGCTTTATTATGTGCCTTAAGACGGTTTCCGTTCAGCTCAAGCAAGCAGCTTCCCCCATCTGGAAGGGGGAGGGGGGGGACTTCCTCTTGCACATAGATGTGACAGAAAATACAGAGTTTATAGCCAATAAAAAAGTTATACGCCAGCTTACAACCCCCACTCCTTCCTGTCCTATATACTGTCTGCTGTTCCGCAATAAACCAGAGATATGCGTTGACTCCCACCTGCGTGTGTCAGTGTCATTTCTCTCCAGGCCTGTAAACCTACTTCTATAATTTGGACCAGCACATTAACTTTACTGACCATTAATCAGATCCAAAACACCTGTAAAAAGAACCTGTGGAGGGAACATTAGTTTTGTGGACTGCCACTGGTGTTTTATGAGGTTTGACACCAGGGGTAGTGAGACATGACAATGTAAAGTCAAAACTGGGATCATTTCTAATCCTCGCCTGTTGAGTAACAAAGATGGAAATGGTACATTATGAACCTGTTTATAATGGTAACCATGCATGACCCACTTCTCCCATAGGTTATAAGGGAATTTTTGGACAATCAGGTTGACACCTCTGGCGGTGTCCAGGAATGCTATCCCTGGCAGATCTCCTTCTGCCTGAGCAACCTGTACCTCTATTAACAAGTCACTGAGTTCCCTGAGCTTCTGGTGACCCCTACCCTCTATTCTGGGAAAGTTAGCAATTATCTTATATAAAGTATTTTCTATAGCTTCTATTGACCCATAACACTAATCAAGTCTTTCCCACACCATCTTTAGGCCTTTGCCAGGATAGTTTGTGTTAATGTCTCTGATTCTTTCGGCGTGCTCAGCAGATTCACTTCCAAGCCACTTTACCAAGAGATCTAACTCCTCACTACAGGAAAGATCTAAGTCTCGTATGGAGTTCTGGAAGGAGGCTCGCCATGCCCTGTAGTTCTTGGCGCGATCACTGAACTTTATAAGTCCTTTGGTAACCAGCTCCCATTTAGCAAAGAACTTAGCGAAGTCCATGGCGACCTGGTTAGCAGCAATACTACCCAGTGTGGTGTTGTTATGCTGCGTGTGTGGTGTTCTTTCACCATACCTTTTAGGGGTTTCTGGCTCACTTAGGTCAGGTGCACCCCACTTTTGCTGGCTGTCTGACCAAGACACCAAAAGCTGTTCAATTTATTCTGGTGACTGCTTCTTCGGGTGGTCATCGTGTTCTGACCTGTGAGGACAAGTCACGTAGGGGACGTCCATCAAGTTGGGGGTGCTAGCAGACAGATCGCCGACCGGGGGGGGGGGGGGGCTGCCAACAGTTAGATCGCTTACCGGGAAGGGGGGGTGCTAGTGGTGTTGGGTCCAGCCAGGGGTGGATTAAGTGCATTATTAAGTGCATGTGAGGCCCGGAGCCGTCTACCCCACACGGGCCCCTCCCTCCATTTTAGTTTAATTTTTTTCTGTATGAAGAGGCTGCGGTGCTTCGTGAGCGTCACAGTCTCTTCCTCGGCCATATGACATCATATTCATCGTTCACGTGGTCTAGGTGCAGCTCAATCCCATCCCATCTGAGTGATTGGGGCTGAGCTGCAGTACCCAGCACAGTGCTATCAAATGGACAGAGCTGTGCTTGGTAAGGAGCAAAGAGGCTGCGGCGCAGGGACATTGCGGTCTCCTCAAACCAGGAGGCAGACCCCCACCAATCTCCGAACTCTCTGTTTACAGATGTCATAGATGTTCCCTGCAGTCCTATGTAACACCCCACATAACACTGGGAATTATTGTGTTATGTGAGGTGTTACATAGGACTGCAGGGAACATCTACTACATTATCTGCACACAGAAAGTTAGCACTGTTATCTGGGCTGTTATATACATACCTCTTACATCCAGTGACTTCTCCTGTCATGAAGACATTCTCTTTCCTCTTCTCCTCCGTTTAACCCAGACCGCCATGACAAATTCTTTCAGCCGAATCTCGTCTCTGCAGAGTATGTTACACAGACACGTTAGATTTCTCATAATTTGGGTCATTTATCAAACTGGTGTAAAGTAGAACTAACTTAGTGGCCCACAGCAACCAATCAGATTCCACCTTTCATTTTCCAAAGAAGCTGTCAAAAATTAAAGGTGGAATCTGATTGGTTGCTATGGGCTACTTAACCAGTTCTACTTCCAGTTTGATAAATTATCCCAAAGGTCCCTGTCTACAGCAATTATAATGTCCTCTAGAGTGACCCCAGTAATAATAACACCCTATATTGTGCTCAGGTAATAATGCCTGTATAGTGTCCCCAAAAATAATGTCCCCATATAGTAATTTCCCCCACACTGCTCCATATAGTAATTTACCCCCACACTGCACTCCCAAGAAATAATTTGCCCCCCACACTGCACTCCCATGAAGTAATTTGCCCCCACACTGCCCCATGAAGTAATTTTACCCCACACTGCACTCCCATGAAATAATTTGCCACCACACTGGCGCTCATAAAGTAATTTGCCCCACACTGCCCCCCTGAAGTAATTTGCCCCCACACTGCACCCCATGAAGTAATTTGCCCCCACACTGCACCATGAAGTAATTTCCCCCCACACTGCACCCCCATGAAGTAATTTGCCCCCACACTGCACCCCATGAAGTAATTTGCCCCCACACTGCCCCATGAAGTAATTTTACCCCACACTGCACTCCCATGAAATAATTTGCCACCACACTGGCGCTCATAAAGTAATTTGCCCCACACTGCCCCCCTGAAGTAATTTGCCCCCACACTGCACCCCATGAAGTAATTTGCCCCCACACTGCACCATCATGAAATAATTTGCCCCCACACTGCACCCCCTGAAGTAATTTGCCCCCACACTGCACCCCATAAAGTAATTTTACCCCACACTGCACTCCCATGAAATAATTTGCCACCACACTGGCGCTTATAAAGTAATTTGCCCCACACTGCCCCCCCTGAAGTAATTTGCCCCCACACTGCACCCCATGAAGTAATTTGCCCCCACACTGCCCCATGAAGTAATTTCCCCCCACACTGCCCCATGAAGTAATTTCCCCCCACACTGCACCCCCATGAAATAATTTGCCCACACACTGCATCCCCTGAAGTAATTTGCCCCCACACTGCACCCCCTGAAGTAATTTGGCCCCACACTGCCCACCATGAAGAATTTGCCCCCACACGGCACCCCCTTAAGTGATTTGCCCCCACACTGCCCCCCATGAAGCAATTTTCCCCCAAGTAATAATCTGCCCCCACAATGCCCCACATGAAGTGAATCGCCCCCATTTAATAATCTGCTTTCCCCTGAACTGATTTGCTACCACACTGCCCCATGTCCTCCTCTGCCCCCAACCCCCCCCCCCCACACAGAAAAAAAAAAAAAAACAATTAGAAGCTAATACTTACCTGTGTCCGACATGGTGAGGCAGGCGCGCATTATTCATTGTCCTGCATCCCTCCCGACACAGACGCATGATGACGTCATCACGCACTCCTGCGCCGGGATTTCACTACTGCATAGGCCTCAGACCTACTAGGCCTTAAGCCTATGGTGGTGATCGGTGGCTGGGCAGGGAACTATTCGCTCCTCTGCCCCGCATTGGGCCCCCCAGGGATGCCGGGCCCGGGGCTACCAACCCGAACGCCCCTATTATAATCCGCGACTGGGTCCTGCGGGTGACTCACCCCATCAGACTGGTGTCACCTGGTGCAGCTCGCACCCACCTCGCAACGCCACTGGTATGGAGACAATCTGGTCGATAGTTCCAATTACTGAACAAGGAGATTTCATGGCAAGTATCAATGTAAAAGATGCTTATCTTCATGATCCTATCTTATCTCCACACGTGAAATTTTTAACAATTGCCATTCAACTTCAGAATTTCCTCAGCTCCTACACATTCACAAAGTTGATCTTGGCTGTGGCAGCTGCTCTAAGAATTTGTGAAATTTATGTTGTCCCTTTTTTGGACGATTGGTTAGTTAAGGCTACTTCAGAGGAGCTACTCATACATCATGTGAAATATACATTAAGTGTCAATTAGGAAAATCAGACACCCAACTAGGCACCTCCAAATATTTTTGGGAGTTTGTTCTGGATTCTAGAAAGATGATCGCATCACTGTCTCTGGTGAGTCAAGCAAGAATAAGAGCTGCAGCAACATTCCTTTCAAGGCCCTGAAGGGTATTTATTAGTACTCTCATGAAGGTTTAATGTCAGCAGCATCTGAAGCAGTCCTTTGGGCTCTCTGGCACTTAAGAGAGAAGGGCCTGGACAAAATGTACTCCCTGTCACAGAAAACCCATTGATCCTCGAGGTGGCAGCATCACCAAATAGACAGGGATTCCATGATCCAGTTTGGCTGGTGCCTGTCGACAACTGATGTAACCCTCCTGGGTTGGGGTGCTACCTAGATGAGGTCTCAGTCAGGGGCACCTAGAGTCATCAGGAGCAGACATTACCCTCAAACCAAAGACAGCTTAGGGCAATTTGGCTGTCTCTGCCATATTTTGCTCCACTGATCAGAGGGAAAGCAGTAAGGATACAGTACATGACTTGGAGGAAGTGGGGTTAATTCTCAAGTGGGCAGAGGCCATTTCTCTCTGCATTTCACATTCATCTCTAAATATGGTGGCAGACCATCTGAGTCTGGTTACTCACTTCACAGGGAGTGGTCTTTGAATTCAGATATCTTTTATTAGATCACTCAAGAGAAGGGATGTGCCAGAAGTAGACCTGATGGCTATAAGGCTCACTATCACAAAGACGATCCCTTGGTGGTGGACAATCTGTCCATACCATGAAGGAGCAGACCACTGTAATAGGTATTATATAGTCGAGGCAAACCCCCTTCTCTATAATTGTCGGGGTCCCAATTGAAATGTCCTTATGAGCGCTCAGAGAGCTGACACGGACACATTGCTGAATCAGATTCACTCTCCTTTAATTCCACACACCGTATACATCTTTATAACACTACAGATAATCATAGACAAATCTGGCACACCGCCAAAGGGGTGGAAATCGATTTGATTTGTTATTCATAAAAGCCAATACTTCCGCACTATAATGAAAGAATTCTAATAATTAAAATATTTCTGCCGGATCTTATCTCAAAGTCGACATTCTTCAGCAGTACATCCCAAAACTCAGATAAGGAAGCGAGGGAGCTGCACCTAGGAACTCTATATACACAGAGACTCTCTACATCCTTCCAGCTGGCTCATAAATTTTTCACATATACACAAGATGGAAGAAATACTGATACAAAATGGATTCTCATCCCTCACACCAAGGAAGTCATGGTTTTCCCAATTAATTCAGATGAGTCGAGGGCTTTGGAGGCTTCCCCTACTGCACAATCTGGTGTTTCAGGGCAAGAAGCTCTTCTCATACCTGAACAGATCAAATCTAACAGCCTAGAAGTGTTATGGCAAACCTCCAGCACTCCAGCTGTGGTAAAACTACGACTCCCAAGATGCACACTTGCTTGGATGTTCACAGAACGTCTTAGGAATGAATGGAGCATGCTGGGCATGCCAGAGGTTAGCCATTACTGGGATAGAGGGAGCTTACCATGGCAGGCCTGGGAAGCTTTAGAAGCAATTTCACTGCAGGGTCTCCAATCGGAAGGTAGAGAGAGCTGCATCACTCTGCCTTACCTCAGATAGGCAGCAATCGCTGTTGAAGGCGGCATCTGAGTGGTTAAGTGACAGGGTTCGGTGCGAATGCCATTCCCCATCATTGTAGCAATGTGCCGGCTGTATTATATCTCCAGCACCCACAGTGTATGGATTGGGCTCATTGAGGATAGGTCATCAATATATATTGCTGCACAACCATTTTAATCTCATGTTGTCCATTACATGAGGACGCTCTTGATGGTCTTACTATGTGAGGTACATGGTTTTATCAATTTGGGCTTCCATGTGCATCACATTAATTCCATCATGTGCCTCCACATATTAATCCTGTTGCCCATTATGTGAGAAGGTATTCGATTGTGTTACTCTATTAGTGTGAGGCACTTAGTTTTATTAATTTGTACTTCCTTGTGCCTCACATTAATAGTAAGTGCCTCATCAAGTACCTCTTCACATAATGGGCAACATGGGTTACTGTGGGCATTTGTGTTATTTTATTTGTTATCGAATAACTTCATTCTTTAATTGGAATCAAAATCAAAGTCCAAATTCTGGAATTGTGATCGTATCCTTACTCTTCTGTGACTTTTCTCATGACTATCACGATCTGATTTTTGAGTGAAACATTGCTCACATTCTGAACATGAATACGGCTTCCTTACTGCGTGACGTAGCGCATGTTTAACAAGATTTTGTCTAAGTGTAAAACGTTTCTTACATTCTGAACATGAATACAGCTTCTCTCCTCTGTGACTTCTCTGATGTGCAGCAAGACTTGGTTTCTGTGTAAAACATTTCCCACATTCTGAACATGAATATGGTTTCTCTTCTGTGTGACGTAGCGCATGTTTAACAAGAGTTTGTCTAAGTGTAAAACGTTTCCCACATTCTGAACATGAAAACGGTTTCTCTCCTGTGTGACTTCTTTCATGTTTAACAAGATGTGATTTATCTGTAAAACATTTCCCACATTCTGAACATGAATACGGCTTCTCCCTTGTATGTAATTTCTGATGTGTAACTAGACTTGATTTAGCATTAAAACATTTCCCACAATCTGAACATGAATATGGTTTCTCTCCAGTGTGCCTTCTCTGATGATAACTAAGTTTGGCCTTAGTAATAAAACAGTCCCCACATTCTGAACAGAAGTATGGCTTCTCCCCTGTGTGCATTCTCTGATGTGTAACAAGACTTGATTTAGCATTAAAACATTTCCCACATTCTGAACATGAATACGGCTTCTCTCCTGTGTGAATTCTCTGATGTCTGACAAGATAGAATTTATCTGTAAAACATTTCCCACATTCTGAACATGAATACGGCTTGTCGCCTGTGTGACTTTTCTCATGTCTAACAAGATGTGATTTACATGCAAAATATTTCCCACATTCTGAACATGAATTTGGTTTCTCTCCTGTGTGACTTCTCTCATGTCTAGCAAGATGTGCTTTATGTGCAAAATATTTCCCACATTCTGAACATGAATACGGCTTCTCTCCTGTGTGACTTCTCTCATGTCGAACAAGCGCTGATTTATATGCAAAATATTTCCCACATTGTGGACATGAAAACGGCTTCTCCCGTGTGCGAATTCTTCTGTCTGTAGAAAGACTTGATCTTTTTGTGATCTCTTGAAACCTTTCACCCCCTTTCTGACCGGCACTTGTGGTAGCAATCTGTGATTGGTCAGATGAAGATTCCTCATGATCAGAGGGAATATATGACAGATCTGTACTGTGAAGTCCTGGATGTAAATTAAGGTTTTCTCCTGAAGAGCACTGCATGTTGTCTTCATCTTCTACTTTATAATTTAGTGATAACATGATGTTTCCCTCAGAATTCTTATGGGAATTTTCTGCTAAAGATACAAAATGAAATTTTGTATACACTGCACATGACGGGTGTTACCTTATGATATAGGAGGCTGGTGCCCCTCCATTACATGTCACTGCACACACGTGTATACACTGCACATGACGGCTCTTACCTTGTGATATAAGAGGCTGGTGCTCCTCCATTACATGTCACTGCACACACGTGTATACACTGCACATGACGGCTCTTACCTTGTGATATAAGAGGCTGGTGCTCCTCCATTACAGGTCACTGCACACACGTGTATACACTGCACATGACGGCTCTTACCCTGTGATATAAGAGGCTGGTGCTCCTCCATCATGGCCTCCTTGTACAGATCCTTGTGTCCTTCTATATACTCCCACTCCTCCATGGAGAAATAGACAGTGACATCCTGACACCTTACAGGAACCTGACAACACAATGACACCGTCATCACCCAGACCCCTCCAGTGCTGTTACTGGAGAATTTCCCAGCATTCCCAGCAGTGTCACCTCTCCAGTCAGCAGCTCCATCATCTTGTGGGTGAGTTCTAGGATCTTCTGCTCATGTATCAGGGGGTGAGGGGGAGGCTCTGTGATGGGGTGAGGGGTCCCGCTCCGCCCTCCTGACTCCTGGAGATGGATGATGGGAGTCACACAGTCCCCCGATGTCTTCTTCACTATTGTGTACTCCTGTGGATGGAGAGAGACACTTAGGGAATAAACCCTTCAGGGGCCATGTGCTCTCCTCCGGCCCTCTCCTCCTGGTACAACGTGCCTACTTACCTTCTCTTTTAATTTGGGACAGACCTGGGTAAGGTTATTTAACTATACTATTTACAGATGCCCAACTGGGCAATAGAACCTGTCTTGACCCAGGTACAAATTAATACTTCACTTTTATTATAATTCGCTAAAAATTGAACTGTACTGAGCATGTGTGCAATTATACTCTTTAATTGAAATAGGACAAGACCAAGAAATTATAAATTAAAAACACAATGCACCTCTACACTGTAAGTGGCAAGCAGTGCACAGTGAAAGTCTCCCACCTTGTATAGTTATGCACAAATTGCTACTAGTAATTCTACTAAGAGTTGACACTACCACAGCACCAAGTGTGGCTCACTTGTAACAAGCAGTATGGTTGTAATGACAACTTAATAAACTAGTAGGGGAGTAGTGATTACTCCCTCTACATACAAAGGGCTTTGCTGATGGGAGGAAGCAGTAACGTTAGGAACCGTTACAGCCAACTCAGTGGCCAGCAGTAGTCGCCCTGTTGATTTAACAGTGAGACCGACACAACGCTATCAGTGTCTGACCGCTAGGTGCTGATACAGTGGGGAGGCGCAGAGCAATTTAAAATCTACAGCTGTCCATTGCCCCTGAAGAAGCCAGAAGTCTGGCGAAACATGTCGGGGGACAGCTGTAGATTTTAAATTGCTCTGCGCCTCCCCACTGTATCAGCACCTAGCGGTCAGACACTGATAGCGTTGTGTCGGTCTCACTGTTAAATCAACAGGGCGACTACTGCTGGCCACTGAGTTGGCTGTAACGGTTCCTAACGTTACTGCTTCCTCCCATCAGCAAAGCCCTTTGTATGTAGAGGGAGTAATCACTACTCCCCTACTAGTTTATTAAGTTGTCATTACAACCATACTGCTTGTTACAAGTGAGCCACACTTGGTGCTGTGGTAGTGTCAACTCTTAGTAGAATTACTAGTAGCAATTTGTGCATAACTATACAAGGTGGGAGACTTTCACTGTGCACTGCTTGCCACTTACAGTGTAGAGGTGCATTGTGTTTTTAATTTATAATTTCTTGGTCTTGTCCTATTTCAATTAAAGAGTATAATTGCACACATGCTCAGTACAGTTCAATTTTTAGCGAATTATAATAAAAGTGAAGTATTAATTTGTACCTGGGTCAAGACAGGTTCTATTGCCCAGTTGGGCATCTGTAAATAGTATACTTACCTTCTCATGGCTCCTACAACATGACTATTGGTCACTGGTCACATGACACATCACTCACCATATTGGGGGCTGATCTTCAGGTTCTCCATCACTTGGAAGGTCTGGAGGCCGTTCTCCAGGACCCTGGACTCTTCCTATCACTTCCTATGATGGATTCTCCTTCCCGATGTCTGACTTGTTACAGAATACAATACAGAGGAGAGAAATCTACAAAAGTTTACCTCTCCGCTCAGCAGGGAGATGATCTCCAAGGTGAGGTCTAATATTCTTCTGCTGATCTCCTTCTTGTCCATCCTTGGTGGCTCATTCAGTAGAAGGGTCGTATTGCTGGTTTTATTCATGATGCCTTCAAAATAAAGGAATAAAAGGTTAATCAGTGAGTCCCCGATAATAAGGCCGAGAGAAAATACAACTCATCCCGCAAAACTGAGACCCTCATAAAGCTGCACCGATGTGAAAACTCTGAGCTCCGTGTGTATCTAAGCTCCTGGCAGTGCAGTGTGTGGAAGCAGGAGACATGTCCTGAGTATCTCGGCCCCCCGGTCCGGTGCCGGTCCGCGCACAGAACACTGCACACACGTGTACACACTGCACATAACGGCTCTTACCTTGTGATATAAGAGGCTGGTGCTCCTCCATTACATGTCACTGCACACACGTGTATACACTGCACATGACGGCTCTTACCTTGTGATATAAGAGGCTGGTGCTCCTCCATTACATGTCACTGCACACACGTGTATACACTGCACATGACGGCTCTTACCCTGTGATATAAGAGGCTGGTGCTCCTCCATTACATGTCACTGCACACACGTGTATACACTGCACATGACGGGTCTTACCTTGTGATATAAGAGGCTGGTGCTCCTCCATTACATGTCACTGCACACACGTGTACACAGTGCACATGACGGCTCTTACCTTGTGATATAAGAGGCTGGTGCTCCTCCATTACATGTCACTGCACACACGTGTACACACTGCACATGACGGGTCTTACCCTGTGATATAAGAGGCTGGTGCTCCTCCATTACATGTCACTGCACACACATGTATACACTGCACATGACGGCTCTTACCTTGTGATATAAGAGGCTGGTGCTCCTCCATTACATGTCACTGCACACACGTGTATACACTGCACATGACGGCTCTTACCTTGTGATATAAGAGGCTGGTGCTCCTCCATTACATGTCACTGCACACACGTGTATACACTGCACATGACGGCTCTTACCTTGTGATATAAGAGGCTGGTGCTCCTCCATTACATGTCACTGCACACACGTGTATACACTGCACATGATGGCTCTTACCTTGTGATATAAGAGGCTGGTGCTCCTCCATTACATGTCACTGCACACACGTGTATACACTGCACATGACGGCTCTTACCTTGTGATATAAGAGGCTGGTGCTCCTCCATTACATGTCACTGCACACACGTGTATACACTGCACATGACGGCTCTTACCTTGTGATATAAGAGGCTGGTGCTCCTCCATTACATGTCACTGCACACACGTGTATACACTGCACATGACGGCTCTTACCCTGTGATATAAGAGGCTGGTGCTCCTCCATTACATGTCACTGCACACACGTGTATACACTGCACATGACGGCTCTTACCTTGTGATATAAGAGGCTGGTGCTCCTCCATTACATGTCACTGCACACACGTGTATACACTGCACATGACGGCTCTTACCTTGTGATATAAGAGGCTGGTGCTCCTCCATTACATGTCACTGCACACACGTGTATACACTGCACATGACGGCTCTTACCCTGTGATATAAGAGGCTGGTGCTCCTCCATCATGGCCTCCTTGTACAGGTCCTTGTGTCCTTCTATATACTCCCACTCCTCCATGGAGAAATAGACAGTGACGTCCTGACACCTTATAGGAACCTGACAACACAATGACACCGTCATCACCCAGACCCCTCCAGTGCTGTTACTGGAGAATTTCCCAGCATTCCCAGCAGTGTCACCTCTCCAGTCAGCAGCTCCATCATCTTGTGGGTGAGTTCTAGGATCTTCTGCTCATGTATCAGGGGGTGAGGGGGAGGCTCTGTGATGGGGGGAGGGGTCCTGCTCCGCCCTCCTGACTCCTGGAGATGGATGATGGGAGTCACACAGTCCCCCGATGTCTTCTTCACTATTGTGTACTCCTGTGGATGGAGAGAGACACTTAGGGAATAAACCCTTCAGGGGCCATGTGCTCTCCTCCGGCCCTCTCCTCCTGGTACAACGTGCCTACTTACCTCCTCATGGCTCCTACAACATGACTATTGGTCACTGGTCACATGACACATCACTCACCATACTGGGGGCTGATCTTCAGGTTCTCCATCACGTGGAAGGTCTGGAGGCCGTTCTCCAGGACCCTGGACTCTTCCTATCACTTCCTATGATGGATTCTCCTTCCCGATGTCTGACTTGTTACAGAATACAATAAAGAGGAGAGAAATCTAGAAAAGTTTACCTCTCCGCTCAGCAGGGAGATGATCTCCAAGGTGAGGTCTAATATTCTTCTGCTGATCTCCTTCCTGTCCATCCTTGGTGGTCGTTCAGGAGAAGAGGAGAGAACTGGAGGAGCTGGAGGCTTCTAGTACTGCAGGCGCCTTTATGAGAAGAGGAGAGGAAATCATCCAGGGGACAAGACCAGATGTCACCTCCTGAACCGCACTTCCTGAGCCTGGAGGGCCCCGCTTCTCAGAGCCCCCACCACATGGATTCCAGTGGCCCCAACATGGAGATCTCTGGTGGCTCTACAGGAGATAAATGTCTGGTAGATGCAGGTCCCACCTCTGGGCTGTGCTCAGCTGTGTCCAGAACTCCTAGAGAAGAGACTGGAGAGAGCTGAGCTCAGGCCGGGCCCCGCTCCATTCATTCTCCTCCTGGAGGCAGGGGCCCCTCACCAGGACAGTCAGGGGCCAGCGAATGATGACAACCCCCACTATCCCCACTACTCCTCCCCCATCATACTAAGCTGAGGAGCGGAGAAGGATTCCTTGTGTGTAATGGAGGAGAATCTCCAGAGGTGACATGTCTGAGCTCTCCACCACACTGTCTCCTCACAGCTCATCTTACCTGCAGGCTGGAGGAATGGCTGATACCAGAGAGAACAAGAGCCCTGACTACCGACCAGGACCTGCCCAGTATCTGCTGCACCGCCAGAGCTGAAGGACCTGCGGTGACGTCACCGTCATGTGATCAGTGCAGGGGGCGGGGCTCAGCAATGACTACCGACCAGGACCTGCCCAGTATCTACTGCACTGTTAGAGCTGAAGGACCTGGGGTGACGTCACTGTCATGTGATCAGTACAGGGGGCGGGGTTCAGTAGTGGAGAGGAGAAGAGGTGGCGAAGAAGCAGTGATGTTAGTCATGTGACATGAGGGGGCGGAGCTTTCTATGGAGAAGGATCTGTAGGATTGAGGATTTTTTTCTCTATACAGCCAAGGAAATGCTGGGAGTTGTAGTTCTCTGATATCCTATAATAGCAGTCTGGATGTGCTGGGAATTGTAGTTCTCTTCTTTGATTTCTTATGATAGCAGCCTGGACATGTTGGGAGTTTTATCCTTTTCTCTGATATAATGACAGCCTGGACATGTTGGAAGTTGTAGTTCTCTCCTCTGTTTGCTGCACATGATTACGGGGGTGGCCATCTTTCCCGATGATGAGAGCAGCATTTAGAGCTATGATTTATAGCAGCTGCATGGACTATGGGCACAGTAGACAGGAGAGGATTGTGGGCATGCTTTGTGAACTGAGCAGAGGCCATTGTGCAGGGAGGGGGAGGAGGTAAGCTGTGACTCCTACTGTAAATGGTGGATCCTGTGTTATCTATACTGAGGTGTTAGAAATGATAGAATTAGTCCCGCGTTGTATCTCCTCCTGTGAGCGCTGCAGGTCCCTTGTGAAGTGGGTTCAGTTCACACCAGACATAAAAAGCAAGAAGAACGGACGGCGCTGCTCCTCTAGGATCCACAAGCAGATTAGATCCTAGACGGCTCCTCCTCCGCTCCTCCTCCGTGCTGCCAAACACTGCTTCTCGTGTGGATTGTGGTACGGCTTCTACACGTTCCACGTCCTCAGCTTCCCTCCAGGCTCTTCTCTTCCCCTCCAGACTTCTATGTCCTCTCCAGATCCCTCTATAACATTCGGACCCCTCCAGACTCCTCTCTTCCCCTCCAGACTCCTCTCTTCCCCTCCAGACTCCTCTGTTCACCTCCAGACTCCTCTGTTCCCCTCCAGACTCCTCTGTTCTCCTCCAGATCCTCTTTCACCTCCAGGCTCCAAGGACAGAGAAGCGAAACCTAAATCACAGTGGGGGAACTTGAAACAGTGCGTGGACGAGATGCTATCACAATACATATTGTTAGAACAGACAAAATGGAGTCACATTTCTCTTCACCGTCCAGCTCCTCGGGATAATCAGCCGTCAGACTTCTCTCACATCACCATCACACCCATATCTGGAGCTCTCAGTTTCTGAATGATTTGGAGAAGAAGATGAGTATTTAACCCTTACCCCGCTGAGTGGATTGTCTTGCAGATGAGCAGATTGGATTTGCCATTGCCTCTGATATGAACTGTAGAAATGCTTCTCAAGGTGACCTCCGCCCAACACACAATCTGTCTCCATTCTTCTGACCGGGAAAGGCGTCTGTTTCCACCTTGTTTATGGGGAGAAGAACATTCACTGTGTTGTCCGACTGAATCAGAATCCGTCTGAATTAAGGGCTGAGAAATGAGTAAGGCCGATGTGATTGCCCTGAGTTCCTTCAGGTTTGATGACAGGAGATCTGATGATGGCCACTTCTTTTCTACCCAATGATTCTTGACATGGGCACCCCAACCTGAGCCTGAAGTATCCGTGGTGAGGAGGGTTGTTTCTGGTATCAAAATATCGATACCCAATCAATACGTTTGTCCCGGGAACAATTCGATATCGGGATTTGACATTTGCCGATACTAGGCTGCACTACTGCGCAGCCCAGTATTAGAGAACATGGAGCGCACTGCTCTCCCCGCGCGCCATGTTCCCTCAGCAGCACAGGGGAGAAGGAAGCAGTCTCTCCCTCCCCCCTGTGCCGCTGATGCCAATGTTAGCGGATACCGGATGAGCGGTGGACTCCGAATTAGAAGTTATGGATATCCATAGAGAAAAACCAACACAGGCATAGAGCTGTGTTTCAAGAGTTTCTACTTTATTAACCCCTTCCCGACACATGACGTACTATTACGTCATGGAAGCCACTGCGTTCCCACAATTTGACGTAATAGTAGAACGTCATGGTGATCAGGCGGGCACCGGAGCGGTGCGTGCGCGATCACTGCAGGGGCCCGGCAGTCCCTGGTAGCCGGGCCCCTGATGTATCCGCCAGCATCGCTGTAAAAGCCGTTGCTGGCGGATTAACCCCTTCTATGCCGCGGTCCGCGCTGACAGCGACATGGAAGGGGTTTGTGTCGGGTGAGGGAGCACATTTGTCAGAAGACAGCCCGATGCCTTGCACGGGTGCCCAGGAGATCCACCCTCAGGTCCGTCTCCTAGGCAACCTGTTAGTGTATGACTCAGTGTCATACACTAACAGGCAATGCATTACAATACAGATGTATTGTAATGCATTGTAGAGGGGATCAGACGCCCAAAAGTGAACATCAGAAATAAAGTAAAGAAAAAAAGTGTTTTAAATAAAATTTATAACGTTTTTAAGTAAACCGTCTCTATAAATAGATCACATGATCCATCCCGTCCGATAAACACCATAACTAAAAAAAATAAGTTAAGATTCCTTTCTTACAAGTGTTGGAGGGGGCAAGGAGTGACCTGAAAGTTACAGTAACTTTCCACAAGAAGCTCACAGTTCATTACACAAAAAATGGCAGCATGAAATACAAAAATGGAGGCTGAGGACAAAACATGGAGTCTTACCCCTCACAATTCCCCCATTTTGAGATATTCACTCACCACAGGTGTCAGGTAGACATACTTCAGCCGGACATTCCCCTTGCTGCTGGTTTCCAAGATTCTGCATGTCTGCACCTATGTTCCTGTTACACACTCTGCTCAAGCACATCAATGACATGTGAACCTAATTACAATGTAAATGAGTGCAACAATCGACAAAATCTGTATTATTCCCTGTACTATACCCATAAGCCGCCCACCAACATTTTTAAACCAGTTTGCTGTATGCAAGAAAGAGAAGGTATCTGACCACCGAGAGTCCTCGTCAGCACTATGTGCATCCAGCCATTTATCTCTCATTTCTCTCATCTTTTCGATACCTGCTTTTACTTGAAGGTTACCTTGTGGATCTATATAATGACAACAAGCAGATCCTATTATTTGACACATTCCTCTTTCCTTAGCTGTAAGATAGTCTAAAACTAGAGTCTGCTGGTTAGTAACTATGATTAACTGAGATGGTACATCATTAGTTTGGTTTACAAGGCCTAACACATCCCCTATTTGGTCATCTAGGTAGTCAGTGGAGTTAAACTTAAAACTTTCATTTTATGGTCTTTAGATAGATAAGAAGTCTCTACAATTTATGTCAGTAAGTTCTAACCACGGCACCGGAATTGCTAAATAAGGCATAGTCTTTGAACTTACAGGACTGTGAGTACAGATCCAACAGTTTTTATAATTGTCCGCATCTGTCATATATATATTTTTTAACATGACCTGATGATGCCTAATAAGGAGATTGTCCCAGTCACTTTTTAGGTTCACATGTAGAGCTTGAATGCTCAGACCCAAGAGTAGCAGTGCAAGGATCTCCATCCTCAGGGTTGGGCACCTTTTTTGCAATGTGAGGCGTAAATCCAGTTAGGCTTTCCTTCCACCTTTTATGGAGGTTGCAGTTTTCAACAGGACTTGGAAGGGACCATCAAATCTCCGCTCAAATGTTTTCCTCACGTGCCTCTTTATCACCACCCAACCTCCAGGCTCAAGACTGTGTGGGCCTTCTACTGAATCAGGGTCTGGAATGGAAGCAAACACTTGTTTATGAGTGTGATGTAACCTTTCAGTAAGGGCCTTCATGTAACTGACCATACTATCAGCCTGCAACTGTTGAAGAAAATACAATCCTAGCCTTGGAGCACTGCCAAACAATACCTCAAAGGGGGATAACCCTGTCTTCTTGTTCAGGGTGGTTCTTATGGAATATAAGGCTAGAGGCAAACATTCTGTCCATGGTCTACCTGTTTCCTGCACGGCTTTCTGAATTTTCAGTTTTTTTGTCCCGTTCAAGTGTTTGACACGGCCTCTGTTTTGTGGGTGGTACGCCTTATGGAAGGCTTGGGTCACCCCTATGGCTTGCATAACCTCTGTCATCACTTTACCTGTAAAGTGGGAACCTCTATCTGACTCAATATCTTCAGGAACACCATACCTGCATATCAGTTCACTGACCAGTTTCTTTGCCATATTCTTGGCATTTGCTTTGGCTATTGGGAAGGCTTCCGGACAACCTGAAAAGAGATCAACACACACAAGAACTCATATACTCCTACCTTAAGCAGTTGTATATAGTCTATCTGCAGTCTCTGGAACGGGTAAAATGGCCTAGAAGTGTGCTTGCTTGGAGTCTTCACCATGTGGCTGGGGTTGTTCAATGCACAGACCATACATCCTTTGTTGGAATATTTATGCTGTCTCCGATTGACAGTCTATATTATTTATGTGAATAAATTAAAATCTATAATGAAGGAGATTATAATTTATTATTATAAATATCAAGCTAAAACAAGCTTGTGATCTGCGTTGAATTGAAGACAAAACCCAGTTACACACAAAATATATATGTAATTTATTAATACAATTTATAGTGCAAAATAATATATAATAAAATTGGTGATAATAAAATACAATCAACGATATGCAAAATAGTGAGAAAGTCAAAAGATAATTGAGAATATATATATATACACAATTATGCCTTCTTATACTGATACCCCTCAATTGTATTTTGAATCAATTTAATACTTGATTTCTCTCAGCCGACAAATGTCCGATTAAACCCAAATCTGGTTTATCTTTTATCTATACAGATATTTATACATATGTAATCAACCATACCGGTCTAGAACTGAATTCAATTCCTTGGAGATAATACCGTGTTTTCACCAGTATATTTCAATCTCCCTGTATTGGATTAATTTTCAGGATGATGCTGCAGGTACACCCCAATCTTATTCCAAAACAGATACTATACACAAGGTATGGTTAATTGAATATATATAGATATGTATTATATTACCTAATTATCCTATGAAATATAGGTAAGGTTATACTATACCAAAATGTCAGCTAGCAGAAATCAGTTTCAATGGTTCTAAGATGGCTGCCTCCAATGACTGAAAAGGTGGTCAGGGCTGGATCTGGTCTTTTCCCTTTTGATGGTTTCCTGATGATCGTCCCTTGATGATAGTTAGAGAGAGAGCGATCTGAAGATAGATGGATCCCTTCTGTCAGCCCAGACCATCTTTTTATCCTATCTTAGAAAGGGCTTGGCCAAGTTTGATCATTAACTAGTGACCTCACTTTATAACCAATAGAACCTCCCTCTAGGGAAAATACACCCTAGATCTTTAGGTTACCCTAACACTAGATGGCACTAGTACTCCATACAAAAATCGAGGCATCCATTTATATTTTCTATATATCCTCTTATTCATTTACTAGCGATACATTTTAACTAAGGTTTCAGACAAAACCTTGAGGAGATCTTGAATAGACAATGACTTTTGTATCTGGTCAAACACCTCGCATATTCCTTAATCTTTTGACCAGACCTAATTAAATCAAGATACACCTGACCATACTCAAGTCATTGTTCTGGGGAAAAGACAAGGTTTGTTTATGATCACCTGTGTCCACATTTCTCCATACAAGAAAACCTTAAGGAAAGAAATAATTTACTTGAGTTTTACACTGAGAGAAATTCTAAAAATGACAGAGTAATCTGAACCTCATTTCTAACCTTAAAACTGAATATATCTATAAGGACCACACTCTTATATATACAGTACAACACACGTATTTAAATTGATGATATAAAATCAATCTACTCATACATTGCTTAATATAAAAACCCCAAAGAAAGATTAGAGTCTTTCTATACACTGAAAATCATCAAGACTCAGCATATGTCTAATACATTGTCTTATCTAGGCAATTACTAAAAACAGACTTGGGTAAACACTTTGGTACAGATTGTTAATCTTAGGTTAGTAATTCTGAGTTAAAATCTTGAACTCACTCTGCCCTCTTAAAATTAGACAAAATGGTTGTTCTTTAGGCTCATGTTCAGACATCTTATATAGGCCTTATACTTATAGACTTTATTTATACCCAATAGTTCTGACACCTTGTAAAAATCGAGCAACTCCTGCAGAAAACCCTGGATAGTGATGGACGAACATCGGCCGGGACGGTTCGTGATTGTGCGAATGCGATCAAATGTTCGCCAACCGCAAGTTCGTGGCGGGCCCCATTCAATTTAATGGTAGGCGAACCTGGAAAACCTTCAGGTCATATTTGCAGCCACCAAATACTTACTAGAAGTGCACATATCGTCCCACAACATGGACGGTGACATACCAGAGGGGGATCAATGACAAAAATTCCCTAAAAAAATATGTATTTTAATCAGGGGCCATTTTTATGCGTCTTCAAGGGAAATTCTCAAAAATGTGCCCTGCTGAAGCCTAGAAAATTTTTATTTTAGGCCATGGGAGTACAGGACTTAAAAATTAGGCATTCACCTGACATAAAAGAACAAGTGATTATGTAGCTCGAGGTACATTATGCGGTCAATAGATAAAAAATTTACTGTAGCCCACTGCAGTACAGGCCCTAAACATTAGGCATTCATCGTACAGAAAAGATCAAGTTATTATGTGGCTGGAGGTATATTAGACGGTCATTGGATAACAATTTTACTGTAGGCCAGTACAAATACATGTCAAATACATATGTTTAAAAGAAATAAAAATATTAAATTGGATTAATCTCCCCTCTTGAATAAACCCCAAATGATCATAGGTAAAATTCGATAACACGTGGTCGTCACAGGTGTTGAATTCCTCCGAGGCCTCAACAATTAGGCATTCACCGTACAGGAAAGAACAAGTGATTATGTGACTGGAGGTATATTAGACGGTCATTGGATATCAATTTTACTGCAGGCCAGTGTAGTACAGGCCCCAAACATTAGGCATTCACCGTACAGAAAAGAACAAGTGATTATGTGGCTGGAGGTATATTAGACGGTCATTGGACATCAATTTTAATTCAGGCCAGTGGAGTACAGGCCCCAAACATTAGGCTCTCACCGGACAGAAAAGAACAAGTGATTATGTGGCTGGAGGTACATTAGGCCAGCGGTCCCCAACCGCCGGGCCGTGGCCCAGGACTGGGCCGTGGAGGATTGTTAGTCGGGCCGCGGCGATCAGGGCAGTCTTTAACTCTGTACTAATGAAGCGCTTCCATTATGGAAGCGCTTCATTAGTACAGAAGGACCAGGGAGCGGTGAAGGATCTGTACTCACCACTTCCTGGTCCTCGGCTCGGCTATCGGCTGTGCATGGCTGCGCACAGCATGAGGTCTCTCTGTGACCTCACGCTGTGCGCCGCTATACACAGACAGCCGACAGCAGAATGAAGAGGATCGCGATGGTGACCAGGAGCAGGAGAGGTAAGTGTTTTTTTTATTTAATTTTTTATTTGCATTGGGGGCTGATGGCTGACCTGGGGGACATGGGGCTGACATGAGGGACATGGGGCTGACATGAGGGGCTAATGGGGGGCTTATGGCTGACATGAGGGGCTAATGGGGGCTTATGGCTGACATGAGGGGCTAATGGGGGGGCTTATGGTTGACATGAGGGGCTAATGGGGGGCTTATGGCTGACATGAGGGGCTAATGGGGGGCTTATGGCTGACATGAGGGGCTAATGGGGGGCTAATGGCTGACATGAGGGGCTAATGGGGGGGCTTATGGTTGACATGAGGGGCTAATGGGGGGCTTATGGCTGACATGAGGGGCTAATGGGGGGCTTATGGCTGACATGAGGGGCTAATGGGGGGCTTATGGCTGACATGAGGGGCTAATGGGGGGCTTATGGCTGACATGAGGGGCTAATGGGGGCTTATGGCTGACATGAAGGGCTAATGGGGGCTTATGGCTGACATGAGGGGCTAATGGGGGGCTTATGGCTGACATGAGGGGCTAATGGGGGGCTTATGGCTGACATGAGGGGCTAATGGGGGCTTATGGCCAGGGCCGGCCTTTGGGGTGTGCGGGCTGTGCGGCCGGACAGGGCGCCATAGCAACAGGGGCGCTGGGCGGCCGACAGCTCGCAATGTAATATGCGGCAGGCGAGGCGGCACTTGTGTTCTCCCCCGCCCCCTCCATCTTCCCCTCTCCTGTATTTAGCAGGGGGCGCCCGGCGCCCGTTGTGGTTTAAAAAAATAATAATAAGTTGCTTATATAAGTTCGGGCGGCCGGCGGCGCCCCTCATGCTGCGCCGCCTGAGCGGCTGAGGCTGAGCGCTTGCCGCTCTAAAAAATCCTGCCTGTGTGCTGTTAATGTAGTGTGCACTTCCTGTCAGTCCGGCCGGGTACAGGAAACAAATGCTCCTGTACCGCGGATCGAACAGAGCTCGGCCACGCTACACTAGAGGTGGAGGTGGGAGTAGAATGAGAGTGACAAGGGGGGAGGAAATAATGAGAGTGAAAAGGGGGGAGGGGGGGAGGAAATAATGAGAGTGACAAGGGGGGAGGAAATAATGAGAGTGAAAAGGGGGGAGGGGGGGAGGAAATAATGAGAGTGACAAGGGGGGAGGGGGGGGAATAATGAGAGTGACAAGGGGGGAGGGAGGGGGGGGAATAATGAGAGTGACAAGGGGGGAGGGAGGGGGGGAATAATGAGAGTGACAAGGGGGGAGGGAGGGGGGGAATAATGAGAGTGACAAGGGGGAAGGAAGGGGGGGAAATAATGAGAGTGACAAGGGGGGAGGGGGGGGAATAATGAGAGTGACAAGGGGGGAGGGGGGGGAAATAATGAGAGTGACAAGGGGGGAGGGAGGGGGGAAATAATGAGAGTGACAAGGGGGGAGGGGGGGAAATAATGAGAGTGACAGGGGGGGGGATAATAAGAGTGACAAGGGGGGAGGGAGGGGGGAATAATGAGAGTGACAAGGGGGGAGGGAGGGGGGAATAATGAGAGTGACAAGGGGGGAGGGGGGAAATAATGAGAGTGGAAAGGGGGAGGGGGGGAAATAATGAGAGTGACAAGGGGGGGGGAATAATGAGAGTGACAAGGGGGGAGGGAGGGGGGGAAATAATGAGAGTGACAAGGGGGGAGGGAGGGGGGGAATAATGAGAGTGACAAGGGGGGAGGGAGGGGGGGAAATAATGAGAGTGACAAGGGAGAGGGGGGGAATAATGAGAGTGACAAGGAGGGAGGGGGGGGAATAATGAGAGTGACAAGGGGGGAGGGGGGGAAATAATGAGACTGACAAGGGGGGAGGGGGGAAAATAATGAGAGTGACAAGGGGGGGGGGGAAATAATGAAAGTGACAAGGGGGGAGGGAGGGGGGGGAATAATGAGAGTGATAAGGAGGGGGGGGGGAATAATGAGAGTGACAAGGGGGAGGGAGGGGGGGGAAATAATGAGAGTGACAAGGGAGAGGGGGGGAATAATGAGAGTGACAAGGGAAGGGGGGGAAGAGAGTGACAAGGGAAGGGGGGGGGGGGAGAAGAGAGTGACAATGGAGTCCCCAGAGCCAGACTGCAGCCAGAGTCCAGATCATCTTATTGTCCTAGTGGTAAGTAGACAATGCAATATGTTTATTATTTAATTGTTTAGTTATTAATACTACATTGGAAACAAATTTACCTCACATTTAGGGTCCATTCACACATCCGTGTGTGTTTTGCGGATCCACAAAACACGGACAGCGGCAATGTGCGTTCCGCATTTTGCGGACCGCACATTGCTGGCACTAAGAGAATATGCCTATTCTTGTCCGCTATTGCGGACAAGAATAGGACATGTTCTATTTTTTTCAGGATCGGAATTGCGGATCCGGGTCCGCAATTCCGGATCGGGGCCGCAAATGTATGGGTCCGCAATTCTGTTCCGCAAAAAGAGACAGCTACAAGAAGCTGGATTAACCCTAAGGGAAACATAGCAGTTATTTTAATTTAAAAGCTGAGAAAGGGTTGGAACATGATATGGGCAGATCATCTGATAGGGGGGGGGGCGGCGGCAATTTTTATCTTGCCTAGGGCGGCAAAAATCCTTGCACCGGCCCTGGTCTGACCTGTCACCTGATGATCCTTTGTGCTGTGCGTCTGGCGCGTCTGGCACGTCTGCACCATTTCACAGTTCACACTGGCCAATCAGCTTTTCGCAGCGCAAAGATCCTGCTGCTGATTGGCCAGTGTGTAGGACTGGAGCAGCAGGCGCTCCGCTCGCATCCCGCTTGTTCCTGTGTCACTTACCGCGTCAAGGTCTGCCGACTACAGCCCGCCCCAGCCCAGACAGACTGATGGACTGCTCCGGAGACTGTCGAACCGGACTATAAGGTATGTTACCTTATAGTAATTTACATGCACTAGAAAACTGATCCATACCCTGCCCAATTTAGCAAAGTGGCAAGATTGAGCAAAAAGTCACAATTGTTTGAGCAAAACAAAGCTTGTGCAAAAATGTGTGGCTTCTTAGTGCCACAATTCTGGTGCAGGAGGAATGATAAATCTTCCCATTGTGTTTTCTAGCACCTTCTGAACTATGTTATAGGCACAGGTGCTAACATTGTTGTGCCCATGGAGGGAAAAGTAGGCTAAATTAATGATGGCACACCAGGGCCGGTGTAACGTTATACACCCTGTACAGAATTATTAGGCAAATGAGTATTTTGACCACATCATTCTCTTTATGCATGTTGTCTTACTCCAAGCTGTATAGGCTCGAAAGCCTACTACCAATTAAGCATATTAGGTGATGTGCATCTCTGTAATGAGAAGGGGTGTGGTCTAATGACATCAACACCCTATATCAGGTGTGCATAATTATTAGGCAACTTCCTTTCCTTTGGCAAAATGGGTCAAAAGAAGGACTTGACAGGCTCAGAAAAGTCAAAAATAGTGAGATATCTTGCAGAGGGATGCAGCACTCTTAAAATTGCAAAGCTTCTGAAGCGTGATCATCGAACAATCAAGCGTTTCATTCAAAATAGTCAACAGGGTCGCAAGAAGCGTGTGGAAAAACCAAGGCGCAAAATAACTGCCCATGAACTGAGAAAAGTCAAGCGTGCAGCTGCCAAGATGCCACTTGCCACCAGTTTGGCCATATTTCAGAGCTGCAACATCACTGGAGTGCCCAAAAGCACAAGGTGTGCAATACTCAGAGATATGGCCAAGGTAAGAAAGGCTGAAAGACGACCACCACTGAACAAGACACACAAGCTGAAACGTCAAGACTGGGCCAAGAAATATCTCAAGACTGATTTTTCTAAGGTTTTATGGACTGATGAAATGAGAGTGAGTCTTGATGGGCCAGATGGATGGGCCCGTGGCTGGATTGGTAAAGGGCAGAGAGCTCCAGTCCGACTCAGACGCCAGCAAGGTGGAGGTGGAGTACTGGTTTGGGCTGGTATCATCAAAGATGAGCTTGTGGGGCCTTTTCGGGTTGAGGATGGAGTCAAGCTCAACTCCCAGTCCTACTGCCAGTTTCTGGAAGACACCTTCTTCAAGCAGTGGTACAGGAAGAAGTCTACATCCTTCAAGAAAAACATGATTTTTATGCAGGACAATGCTCCATCACACGCGTCCAAGTACTCCACAGCGTGGCTGGCAAGAAAGGGTATAAAAGAAGAAAATCTAATGACATGGCCTCCTTGTTCACCTGATCTGAACCCCATTGAGAACCTGTGGTCCATCATCAAATGTGAGATTTACAAGGAGGGAAAACAGTACACCTCTCTGAACAGTGTCTGGGAGGCTGTGGTTGCTGCTGCACGCAATGTTGATGGTGAACAGATCAAAACACTGACAGAATCCATGGATGGCAGGCTTTTGAGTGTCCTTGCAAAGAAAGGTGGCTATATTGGTCACTGATTTGTTTTTGTTTTGTTTTTGAATGTCAAAAATGTATATTTGTGAATGTTGAGATGTTATATTGGTTTCACTGGTAAAAATAAATAATTGAAATGGGTATATATTTGTTTTTTGTTAAGTTGCCTAATAATTATGCACAGTAATAGTCACCTGCACACACAGATATCCCCCTAAAATAGATAAAACTAAAAACAAACTAAAAACTACTTCCAAAAATATTCAGCTTTGATATTAATGAGTTTTTTGGGTTCATTGAGAACATGGTTGTTGTTCAATAATAAAATTAATCCTCAAAAATACAACTTGCCTAATAATTCTGCACTCCCTGTACTTCCCTACCTCGTGAGATTTCCCTACTCTCGTCACTTCCGGTCACACCAGACATGACGTGAGGAGGTGTTCAGCACCGCGCAGGCGCACAATGACGGGTTAGGGAAATTTCACAGCAGAGTGCGCATGCGCTGGGAGCCTTGCCGGCGGTTAGGGTAGGGAAAAATTATGGGCCAGTGCACAGGTGCGGTGATCGGATGGATGTTCTCAGCTGGACACCGGCCGACACTGCGCATGCGCTGGGAGCCTCACCAGCGGTTAAGGTAGGGAAAAAGCACTGGCCCGTACGTAATTTTTCCCTTTCCTAACCGCTGGTGAGGCTCCCGGTGCATGCACAGTGTCGGCCGGTGTCCAGCTGAGAACATCTATCCGATGCCTGCGCATTGGCCCATAGTTTTTCCCTACCCTAACCGCCGGCGAGGCTCCTGGCGCATGCGCACTCTGCTGTGAAATTTCCCTAACCTGTCGTTGTGCGCCTGCGCGGCGCTGCACACCTCCTCACGTCATGTCCGGTGCCACCGGAAGTGACGAGGGTAGGGAAATCTCACGAAGTAGGGAAGTATAACATTACACCGGCCTTTGGGGTGTGTGGGCTGGTAACTACTTGGTTGGATAGTCAGCCAGCCTATGCCATGATGCCAGCAACAAGCAGTGTTTTCTTTTTTTTGGGGGAGGGGGCGCCACAAGGTTAGCTCGCACAGGGCGCCTGAACACCTAAGGCCGGCCCTGCTTATGGCTGACATGAGGGGCTAATGGGGGGCTTATGGCTGACATGAGGGGCTAATGGGGGGCTTATGGCTGACATGAAGGGCTAATGGGGGGCTTATGGCTGACATGAGGGGCTAATGGGGGGCTTATGGCTGAAATGAGGGGCTAATGGGGGGCTTATGGCTGACATGAGGGGCTAATGGGGGGCTTATGGCTGACATGAAGGGCTAATGGGGGGCTTATGGCTGACATGAGGGGCTAATGGGGGGCTTATGGCTGAAATGAGGGGCTAATGGGGGGCTTATGGCTGACATGAGGGGCTAATGGGGGGCTTATGGCTGACATGAGGGGGCTTATGGCTGACATTGGGGGGCTTATGGCTGACATTGGGGGGCTTATGGCTGACATTGGGGGGGTTTATGGCTGACATTGGGGGGTTTATGGCTGACATTGAGGGGGTTTATGGCTGACATTGGGGGCTGATAGATGGCTAAAGGTTTGGGGGTTGATCTGAGGTCTGATTAACATTGGGGGTCTGATCTGAGGTCTGATTAACATTGGGGGTCTGATTGCTGGTCTGACCTGAGGTGTGATGAAAAATATTTTTTTCTTATTGTTCTCCTCTAAAACCTAGGTGCATCTTATAGGGCAAAAAATACGGTACAGTGCAGCAGAGACCAGTGCAGCAGAGACCAGTGCAGCAGAGACCAGTGCAGCAGAGACCAGTGCAGCAGAGACCATAGTCAGTTTATATAGTCATTATATAGTGTTATATATTTTAATATGCACCTTGTGTTTTGTTATGCGCGTGAATCAGTCAGCCCCGCCCACCCCCTAAGCCCCCCCCAGAACCCCCGCCCCCTTCCCCCCCACCCGGTCCCTGGGAAAATTGTCTTGCATGAAACCGGTCCTTGGTGCAAAAAAGTTTGGGGACCACTGCATTAGGCGGTCACCGTATAACAATTTTACTGTTGGCCAGTTAGATTACAGGCCCCAAAAATTATGCATTCACCGTACAGAAAAGATCAAGTGATTATGTGACTGGAGGTATATTAGATAGTCATTGGATATCAATTTTACTGCACGCCACTGGAGTACAGGCCCCAAACATTAGGCAATTACCGGACAGAAAAGATCAAGTGATTATGTGGCTGGAGGTACCGTATTTTTCACTCTATAAGACGCACTTCCCCCCCCCCCCCAAAAGTGGGGGGGAAATAGCAGTGCGTTTTATGGGGTGAATGCTGTGGCCGTCGGGTGTATCGGCTGAGAGGGAGGAGGGGCTGGGGGCTGGCATCTGGTTCTGTAATGGCAGCGGCGCCCGATGCAGTCACTGTATTCTACTACACCAAGCCCCGCACACTCTAGTATAATCATATCTAACTTGTGGGTATTGTTAAAGTATTCAAATCATCCTAAATCCAGCGCTGTACTACTTACTACTAACTTCTTGGCAGTCAGGAGGCCGGGTGGGCGCTCGCAGCGTAGCTCACTAAGTCACGCGCCTGCTCCGCCCACTTTATGAATGAAGCAGGCGGCGAAGGTGCATGATGTAGTGAGCTATGCTGCGAGCGCCCGCCCGGCCTCCTGACTGCCAAGAAGTTAGTAGTAAGTAGTCTCAGGTTTATGTCAGTAGTTTTCCCTGGCATAAAGCCGGACTGGTCCACTCCCACTACAGAGAGGATCACCTCCCTCAATCGTAATGCCAGTACCTTTGCTAAAATTTTAGCATCTAGGTTTAGGAGCGAGATAGGTCTGTATGAGCTACATTGGTCCGGGGGTCTTCTCAGCTTGTGCATTGTGTAATGGTAGCCTCTGAAAAGGAAGGAGGTAAAGAGCCATGTTCAAAAGCATAATCAAAAAGCTTCCGGAGTCTGGCGCTATGTTCCTTAGGGTGGAGTTTGTACAATTCAGCCGGGAAGCAATGCAGACCAGGAGTCTTTCTCACTGCCAAGGATTTAATAGCTAGTTCAATCTCCACATCCGTGGTCTGTGCCGCCAAGGTTCCCCCATCCTCTTGTGTGAGAATTCTAGCTAAAAAACAGGATATATTTGCTGCAGTGCAAGTAGTTTTAGAAGCATATAGAGTAGAATAGTAGGAAGCAAATTGGCGACACACATCTCGGGGTTCGACCACCATTTCACCCTGGTCAGACATAACACTGGCTATCACTGTTTGGGGGTTTCTGAGCAAGCTAAGTACGCCAGAGCTCTACCATTCTTATCCCCCTCAGAAAAAACTGTCTGTCTCTGAGCCAGAAGCTTCTTCTGAGTATAATCAGTGAGGTGTAGACAAGATAGACGCTGTGCTTCCAGCCAATCTCCCTGCTTCTCGTTATTTGGATCTATTAAAAATTCTTGCTCCTTATTGGAGACCCATTCTAGAAGAGGGTCTGAGGACCCTTCGTTCTCCATCTAGTATTGTTCCATAGTCTCGTAGGAACTGCTCGCCACTGGGAGGACATCTAGCCATATCGAATTTAGACGACACCATCTCGCTGGGACCACAGTTTCAAAGGTCACTGTCAGTAGAACACTACGCCGTCATGGTTTCAAATCATGCATTGCACGGAAGGTTCCCCTGCTCAAGTTATCACATGTCCAGGCCCGCCTGAAGTTTGCAAATGACCATCTGGATGATCTAGAGGAGGCATGGGAGAAAGTCATGTGGTCAGATGAGACCAAAGTAGAACTTTTTGGTCTAAACTTCATTTGTTGTGTTTGGAGGAAAAAGAAGGATGAGTTGCATCCCAAGAACACCATCCCTACTGGGAAGCATGGGGGTGGTAACATTATGTTTTGGGGGTGCTTTTCTGCAAAGAGGACAGGATGACTGCACTGTATTAAGGAGAGGATGAATGGGGCCATTTATTGTGAGATTTTGAGCAACAACCTCCTTCCCTCAGTCAGAGGGAATGTCTCTTAGAGTGGGAACGCACCTACAATGTGAATTTCAGACCCCTCCATGATTTCTAAGTGGGAGAATTTGCAAAATCGCAGGGTGTTCAAATGCTTCTGTTCCTCACTGTACAGTATAGACCTATAATCAGATATTGCAACCCTCGGATACTGGCATGTAATAGCACATATCTTCCAGAGACATCTATTTGAACTGACATTAGCTGGAAAGGAAGACATTTAGCAATTAAAATAGAAACTCCCCTTGCATAATTAGAATATACCGCATGATAAGTGGATCTCATCCAGGGGCGTTTCAGAGCCAATACTTTCTGACATCGTAGATGTGTCTCCTGTAATATTACTATATCTGGGTTATAGCCTTTCAAGTAATTAAAGACCAATGAATGTTTCAAATTGTCATTAAGACCCCTGACTTTCCAGGACATCAACTTAACTGACGCCATACATTCACCAGAAAAATACTGCTGCGTCCTTAAGTCCCGTGGAGGAGCGAACACTCAAACACCGACACGAACAAACAGAACCCCCCACCCAGCCCAATCCGTCCTAACATGGTTGAGCCTGAACCCTTAACTAAAAAACAATTGGGTATACTGCTAACCCTAGCAAACTAGGCGCATAGTCACATCATAATTAATACAAACCGGATTCCAAAAAAGTTGGGACACTAAACAAATTGTGAATAAAAACTGAATGCAATGATGTGGAGATGGCAAATGTCAATATTTTATTTGTAATAGAACGTAGATGACAGATCAAACATTTAATCCGAGTAAATGTATCATTTTAAAGGAAAAATACGTTGATTAAAAATTTCACGGTGTCAACAAATCCCAAAAAAGTTGGGACAAGTAGCAATAAGAGGCTGGAAAAAGTAAATTTGAGCATAACGAAGGGCTGGAAGACCAATTAACACTAATTAGGTCAATTGGCAACATGATTGGGTATAAAAAGAGCTTCTCAGAGTGGCAGTGTCTCTCAGAAGCCAAGATGGGTAGAGGATCACCAATTCCCACAATGTTGCGCAGAAAGATAGTGGAGCAATATCAGAAAGGTGTTACCCAGCGAAAAATTGCAAAGACTTTGCATCTATCATCATCAACTGTGCATAACATCATCCGAAGATTCAGAGAATCTGGAACAATCTCTGTGCGTAAGGGTCAAGGCCGTAAAACCATACTGGATGCCCGTGATCTCCGGGCCCTTAAACGACACTGCACCACAAACAGGAATGCTACTGTAAAGGAGATCACAGAATGGGCTCAGGAATACTTCCAGAAACCATTGTCAGTGAACACAATCCACCGTGCCATCCGCCGTTGCCAGCTGAAACTCTACAGTGCAAAGAAGAAGCCATTTCTAAGCAAGATCCACAAGCTCAGGCGTCTTCACTGGGCCAGGGATCATTTAAAATAGAGTGTGGCAAAATGGAAGACTGTTCTGTGGTCAGACGAGTCACGATTCAAAGTTCTTTTTGGAAATCTGGGACGCCATGTCATCCGGACCAAAGAGGACAAGGACAACCCAAGTTGTTATCAACGCTCAGTTCAGAAGCCTGCATCTCTGATGGTATGGGGTTGCATGAGTGCGTGTGGCATGGGCAGCTTGCATGTCTGGAAAGGCACCATCAATGCAGAAAAATATATTCAGGTTCTAGAACAACATATGCTCCCATCCAGACGTCATCTCTTTCAGGGAAGACCCTGCATTTTTCAACAAGATAATGCCAGACCACATTCTGCATCAATCACAACATCATGGCTGCGTAGGAGAAGGATCCGGGTACTGAAATGGCCAGTCTGCAGTCCAGATCTTTCACCTATAGAGAACATTTGGCGCATCATAAAGAGGAAGGTGCAACAAAGAAGGCCCAAGACGATTGAACAGTTAGAGGCCTGTATTAGACAAGAATGGGAGAGCATTCCTATTTCTAAACTTGAGAAACTGGTCTCCTCGGTCCCCAGATGTCTGTTGAGTGTTGTAAGAAGAAGGGGAGATGCCACACAGTGGTGAAAATGGCCTTGTCCCAACTTTTTGGGGATTTGTTGACACCATGAAATTCTGATTCAACATATTTTTCCCTTAAAATTGTACATTTTCTCAGTTTAAACTTTTGTTCCGTGATTTATGTTCTATTCTGAATAAAATATTAGAAGTTGGCACCTCCACATCATTGCATTCAGTTTTTATTCACGAT
This sequence comes from Bufo bufo, assembly GCF_905171765.1. Lineage (NCBI taxonomy): Eukaryota > Metazoa > Chordata > Amphibia > Anura > Bufonidae > Bufo > Bufo bufo. Next base: position 12,282,831 of record NC_053390.1, on the reverse strand, counting down.
TTGTATAGTGTCCCAACTTTTTTGGAATCCGGTTTGTAGATAGCGGCTCACCCCACTCCACTAGTGGACCTAGGTGCTCATGTTCCAGAACTGCCCCACAGTCCTTTCAAGGGGTACAATTGGATACATGGAACAGGCACTCTATCACCCGGAATTGTTATTAGAAAGTTAGTATTTAATTGTTGTCATATTCATAGTAAAAAGTTTAAAAGTTGAAATTCCCCAAAATTGTACAATAAATTGTGAATTGAAACATATATATTAAAAAAGCATGTATATTAAAAAACCTCTAATACATATCTTACATTCAAAGCCTATCTCATAAATATTGGGTATATCCCAACAGACACCTTCCAATAAGGGCTGCGTCTGTGGGAGTGCGAGCAGCAAATTGGTCTGTTTGGATATTGCAAATAATATTCACACGGAGCATAAAAACAGATAGAAAAACAGATATTAGAAAATCAAGGAAAATAAAAAAAAATTTAAATGAGACTACAGGATATAAGGGATAACCATATTGGGTTTTACAGTCCTGCAAACTACTGGGAACATAGAATATTGGTTAAATATCGACTTAGTTCTTCTATTGTACCCCAATACCCCTCCTTTGTATGGAGGTTATTTCAAGCCACTTATCTGTAGGTGTGGGAGATGAGATGAATCAGGTTGTTGGATGCTCAAGGCAGTACGGGGTTAATTAGTCTGCTAAATCTCCTGTGATCCAATTTCTCTTAATATATCTGTTTCAATAGTGATATTACCTTGAATTGGTTAATACCATTTGGTGCAGTGTGTGATTCAACAGGTATTCCTCCTGGTCCCGCAAGGTTTAAGAGTTAGTGCAAGTTTACCGTATCCTCGGCGTCTTCTTCTACCGTGATGGATCGGCGTGCTGTGGCTGTACTCGCTATCTAAGCCAGAGGCTTGTCTCGCAGTCTGCGAGTCACTTCCGCGTAACAGGTCATGTGTAGTCCGGCAAGTCACGTGGCGTCCCACGTAATCAGTTTGCGTTCCGGGATTCGAATTCTCTTAGCGCGCTATTGCCAGCTTGTAAGTGCTTGATCCCAATGTTTGCATTAGGTGGCAAGGTTCCTCAGGGATAACGCAATCAGCCATACGCGTTTCGAAGCTGCCTGCTTCTTCATCAGTGGCTTTCAACATTGTCCCAAATGGATGCGTCTTTTTATATCCCCCAACGGAGTTAAATAAAAGCTGGACCGGATTCCCATATTCCTTATTGTGTACATAATGGACATATCATGAAATGCTTTCAACATTAGCAACAATAGAGACAAATTATAAGGAACAAAGGATACGTCAATAATCTATGTAGAAAAACTAGTGTTCACCGCGCATATTCGATGTGTTATATTTTTATTGAGGGAACACCGTAGTTGTTTTGAGGTCACATCGATTCTACTGTGTTATTGATACCACTATTTATCTAGACTTAGAAGGGAGTTACTTGTTCTCAATATAGTCCATCTCAACAAGACAAGTCCACTAGGTTGCCTATACTTAAAAACGCAGTTGCGTTTTTAGGTTTTTCAATTATCTCTATCTGGGCAATTCGTTCAAGCAAAATCCTATCGGTTCTGAAGGATAAATCTGTCCGTTATTGTTGATAATCTCTTGTATTCTGTTCAAGTCACACTTTGCCTGGTATATATGGTAAAGGAGTGCTCTGGTGGATGGGATGGAGTGGGTGCTGATAGACAGCCAGACACTCTATGTCTTGTCAAGAGGAGGCACTCCACCCCAGATCTCTTGTGACCTCGGACAGGGTGCCTTCTCCTGACGAGACATGAAGTATCAGTATCCCTACTTTCCCTCAGGGGAAGACGTTCACCCCCACTCACCAGAGTATTCAATCCTTCCTTCAGTACACACACCGGGAAAAGTGTGATTTACAGTTAATGAACATGAGCCTCTGCCTTTTTAAAATCTGGGGTGGAGTGCCTCCTCTTGACGAGACATAGAGTGTCTGGCTGTCTATCAGCACCCACTCCATGCCATCCACCAGAGCACTCCTTTACCATATACACCAGGCAAAGTGTGACTTGAACAGAATACAACAGATTATCAACAATAACGGACAGATTTATCCTTCAGAACCGATAGGATATTGCTATATACTATAACCTTAGTCTTTTTCTGTCTCGTACAGCGTCTGTGTATATTTGTTTTTAGATTATAACACTACTATTTTTGTATTTTTTTTATGGTTGTTCCGGAGGGTGAACACAGTCGGCAGTATTGAACATTGTGTATTTTTTTCCTTTCTCCTTTTATTATATATTTTTTTATACTGAGGCATGACAGGAATGATGGATCCCAATAACTTTTTTTGTAAAACTCAGGGGGTGTTCCCTTGTGGTATTACATTGTCACCGCCACTTCTGTGAGAAGGTCTGGCAGACGTCCTTGTCTACCTCTTGCATGATGTTCTTTGTTTTGGTTTCACTTTCTCATCTCATTTCCTTCTCCCAGGTGTCACCTATTTAGACTAATCCTCTTTCCTTTATATTCCCTCCCATACTGCCTCACTTTGTGGTTTATACTACTTCCTGGATTGAAGTGTTCACTGCTGGAGACTTCTGCTGCTGCTTGTTCAGATAAGTCCTTTCATGTATTGTGTTTCCTTGCTGGCTTGATTCTAGGTGACCCTGACTCCGTCCGTATTAAGTGCAGGGAGCCGGTGGTCGTGTCCCCTCACTATTATAGGGTTTTCAGGTGTCACACAGTCTTAGCTACAGGGGCATACAATCGTCTACCTTTGAGACCCTTGTATGTGCTTAGCAGTCAGGGTGAGCTCTTAGGGTTTTATAGGGGTCACCTATATGCTCCTTAGTTTGGGATCAAGCCAGTCGGACGTTTATTCATAACTTCCAGCTATCTGCAACATCATCCGTGACAAACATTTGGTGATGTATCCTGTATCCTATAGTGCTTGTAGATAATGTGCCCGGAACCAGGACACTATACTTCAGGGCTGGCCAACCTGCGGCTCTCCAGCTGTTGCAAAACTACAACTCCCAGCATGCCCAGACAGCCTACAACTATCAGCCTACAGCATGGCATGGTGGGAATTGTAGTTTTACAACAGCTGGAGAGCCGCAGGTTGGCCAGCCCTGCTATACTTGTTTACTTGTCATCTTAGGTGGGAGGCAGACTAGATCGGTTGGCCTCTAGGTGTTGGGTAACAGCAAGTTATCCGGCACATGTGCCCCCCAATACGGGATTGGGCTAGGTGCGCTTAAGTGCAGCACCTCCCGTCCCTTCTGCATGTCCTGCTGATGATATCTCATTACTTGACTTACTATTACCTGGTTACTAGGATACGCTATTATGTTTACACCGGTCAGGTGAATCATCACGTGACAGCGACGCGTACATGCGCACGGGAACCTTATACCTGTCCTGTGATACTTAGCCCGATCATGTGATTATGACGCGCGGACACGCGCATTGGTGCATTGTCCTTTCCAGCTGAGCGGTCTGTGTTCCCCATAAGTTACTACCCCCTACACCTGATGAGAATGCGCAGTAATTATTAATTATGTGCAATGTTAGTCCTTTATATATGAATTTAAAAGGAATACTTATTAAATTAGAGCACTATGCACTTTATTTGGTAGATAAGGTATAATTAAGTACACTGCTGGTCTTTTTAATGTAAATCATGGCAAAGTTTTGTAAATTACTATTAACTGATTATGAATTATGTAAATGTATCGACACTCTATAAATATGCACTAAGACAATGTACGTATTGCTTGAGAAGGGTCCCAGAAAGTGGACTGAAACGTTGCGTGGGTGAATAAAGGACTCTACTTATTTTTCACCTATGGAAGTGCTGCGGTGATTTTGGTTACGTCTATACTGCGGGCACTCCGGACTTCTGTTACTGTTGGTGCTGCCTTGGATTGTCCTATTTTATGTATTGAAGTAGTTATACACCTCTCCAGAACCCATTAAGAACATCGATCGGCCTTCTACCAGTACATTTCTAGTAATAAAATATGAAACAAACATAAGTGAAAAAAAATGCACAAAAACCCTTTAGATTAGATTTTATTTAATAATAAAAAAAATAAAAAACATACCGGTACATACAAATATGTTAGCAAACTCATAGATATGAGATCGAAGCAATCATACAACTCTTTCTATATATGAACACTGCACTAATTTTTCACAAGTATTTTCTATGTATTTTTAATGCATACATTTAAATTTTTATATGTTTATATATATATTTGTGGGAGGAGCTGAGCGAGGAACAGAATAGGCATGCCTACATACCGTCCTGACCTAACTGGCTGGAGTGTGCCCGACGCCAGTGACGAGGTAAGGCCTGAATAAGTGGGCCACCCAAGAGGAGAGTAAGAAGAAGGGGATGGGAGGGAGGGGCAAGAACCGGGCGCCCTCCTGCTTGTAGGAGGGGGTTTAAATAGGCTAAGTGCGCTCCTCCCACAATTACAGGCTGCAAGCAGCCTTCAACATTTGTGGGAGGAGCTGAGCGAGGAACAGAATAGGCATGCCTACATACCGTCCTGACCTAACTGGCTGGAGTGTGCCCGACGCCAGTGACGAGGTAAGGCCTGAATAAGTGGGCAAAAAGAGAACTGGCACGTTGCAGGGTATGGAATATTTATTGAAGCATTGTGCCTACAATGCCAAGGAACAAAAGGCTCTGGATATCTCAGCCCGTGGATTCGGTATGTACCTTGCGAAGCAGGACAACCTCCAATGGCCCATCTTGCGGATGATGTGCGCCGGTACCTGGTGACTAGAAGCTGCGGACGCGGCCCCTATACGAAAGGAGAGCCCGGATATTGTGCTAGGGTTGGAACCCAACCCTGCGGCCAGGGTGCGGATGTTGGAGATGAACAGGGTTGAAGACAGGGGCTTCCGTTAACCGGGAGCAACGGGTCGTCTAAAGCGGGAGATGGAGGGAGGCCAGGAGCTCCTGGAGCACCTTGATAGGACACCAACAGTTGGCCGTAGGGTAAAATTCCACCTCCATGGGAGGACCGACTTGATTGGTCTTGGAGGACGGAATGGACAGGATGAAGTGGTCGGAGTGCCAGGCGAGATGTCGCCTGAGCAAGGTTGCCCGGGAGATGGCGCTGCAGGTGAACTTCCCGGGTCGGAGGAACCCATAGAACCCGAGGTACATGGCCGCTTGTAATGATGCTTGCTGATTGGCCAAAAGGGAGACCGTCTAGGCCTACAGACAATCTGTGGAAACTCGCCTGACACTGGTTGCCTACGCACCCGGACCGCCGTGCTAACGCTGAGGGCTTGAGCCTCAAGCCTGGCGAAAAGCTGGAGCAACTAGCCCAGCCCGAGGGGAGGCCCTGAGGTCCCCTGATCAGGAATCAGGGTGCAGACCGCCCAGGTGAGATTGAGCAAACCATGATGTAGCAAAGAACATAAGAATGCCGTTTGAGTGGGAGCAGAGTACAATACCTGATGTAACCATAATTGTCGAGATAAACCCCCGTGATGACCCGGATCCAATGCAATCAGGGATTCAAAAATGCGGAACCCGAACCGGATAACAGAAACCACTGGATACTGCTGGAAAACCCAGAGCGTCTCAGGCCAATGTATCGGATCCCGAATGATTTAGGCAAATGTGTACCAGCAGCGGGAAGAGACCTGAGTGATTTCAAGCAAATGCGAACCACCTGCGGGAAAAAGAGCTGAGAGAATCATGCAGATGCGAACAGCCTGTGGGCAAAAAGACCTGAGCGATTCAGGGAATACGTAACCTGGGTGAATCAGGAAAACATACGACCTGGAAATACCGCCAACCTGAAAGAGACAGGAAAATACAGAACCTGAGTGATTCCGGGAATACGTAACCTGGGGAAATCAGGAAAACATACGACCTGGAAATACCGGCAACATGAAAGAGACAGGAAAAATACAAAACCTGAGCTATTCAGGGAAACCTAAACCTGAGCGATTCAGGAAAAAACCTGACCTGAGCGATTCAGGGAAAACACCTGACCTGAGTGAATCGGGGAAAACGTAACCTGAGTGACTTGGGCACATACACAACCTGAACGATCCAGAACATGAACCTGGGCGACTCTGGAACATGAACCCGAGAGATCCAGGTAAAACATGGACCCGAGCGATCCAGGAAACACGCAACCCGCGCGACTCCGGGGAATCACACCTGGGTGAAAGGGTAATACGTGAATTTTGAGCTGATCTGGGAAATACATGGCCATGTCCAAACCCCCGAACCTGAGAATCATAAGGAAACAGGAATGAACATGGTATAGAAAGGATCGCAACCCAACCGAATCAACGGACAGCGCTGCCAACTCCCCGGCGATACCGGAGACCTAGGAATGGAGGTTCGTGATGAATGAAGGAAGGCTCTGAGCTGCGGAGAAGCGTCATGCCGCCACTCGGCTGGAACTTACCTGAAACCCGGCACCGTGGAGTGACCGGGCATGGGGGAGCCCTGCGATATAACTGAGGATGGATCGACATTCCGGTGGCCTGAGGCCCTGCTTACAGGAAATAATAAGCTTGCGTCGGTACGAGACCCGGAGAGAGGTGCGATCTGGTGGCACTGGAAAGAGGCGATGGAGAATCGGGATGCAACCTGGGCGTCATGGCCAACTGCTGGGTGACCCTGGACGGCCAGAATCAGAGCCCGAAGTCGCGCCGCATGCAACAAACCTGCGGAAACAGAAATCCAGACACACAGGACACGAATCGGGTAACCAGGAACCAACCGGACGCTGCTGAACAAATCCCTGAGCGTTACAGGTTGATGCATAGAACCTGCGTCATTCGGGCGTTGCACTGACTCCTGAGCGGTTCAGGCGACACGGAATCCTAAGCAATGCAGGCAATTACATGCACCTTTATGAAGATGACGGACACCCGGGAGGGTCGGGCAGTACCTTGAATCTGGTTGGACCTGGCCACTACCTACCCCCTGGGAGACCAGGGAAAACAGAGACCTGCGTGAATCAGGGGAATACATAACCAGACTGTTCAGGAAAATATGCAACCTGGGAACAACTGACCTGGAAGAGGAAGGAAAACAAAACCCGAATCAGGGAAAACATGGCACCTGAGCGATTTCAGGGAAATACATGACACCCGAGCGATTCAGGGAACACACACCACCTGAGCGATTCAGGGAACACACCACACCTGAGCGATTCAGGGAACACGCAAGACCTGAGCGATTCAGGGAACCCGCAAGACCTGAGCGATTCAGGGAACCCGCAAGACCTGAGCGATTCAGGGAACCTCACCCCTAAGTGACCAAGGGAGGCAAAACACCAGAGCGATTCAGGGACCTGACCCCTGAGTCACTTAGGGAAGAAATGGCACATGCGATTTTTGGGAACATGACACCTGTGAATTGGAGAAAACATAACCCTGAGTGATTCCGGGAAGACATGACACATGCGGTTCTTGGGTAAAATGACACCTGTAATTTGGAGAAAATCACGACGCCTGAGCGAATCAGGGAAGACAAAACCTGAATGATTTAGGGAAGACATGACACTTGTGACTCCGGGAACATGACCCCTGTGATCTGAGGAAAACATGACACCTGAGCGATCTGAGGAAAACCTGACACCTGAGCGGTTCAGGGACGACATTACCCCCGAGCGATTCAGGGACGACATCACACCCGAGCGATTTCAGAGAGGACATTACCCCTGAGTGACTTTTAGGGGAGACATACACCTAAATGATTTTTAGGGAAGACATTACCCCTGAGCGATTCAGGGAAGACATTACACTAGAGCGATTCAGGGAAGACATTACACTAGAGCGATTCAGGGAACATTACACTAGTGATTCCGGGAAGACATTTACACTTGAGCGATTCAGGGAGGACATTACACCTGAGTGACTTTTAGGGAAGACATTACACCTGAGTGACTTTTAGGGAGGACATTACACCTGAGTGACTTTAGGGATGACATTACACCTGAGTGACTTTTAGGGAAGACATTACACCTGAGCGATTCAGGGATGACATTACACCTGAGCGATTCAGGGATGACATTACACCTGAGCGATTCAGGGAAGACATTACACTAGAGCGATTCAGGGAAGACATTACACTATTGATTCAGGGAAAATTTATTTATTTATTTTATTTTTTCTCAGCAGTGCGGGCAGCATGCCAACAGCCGGCGACTCGCCCCACACGGAGAAGCGGCGCCCACTGGACGGACCCCCGCACTGGGTAACATGAGCAGGAAGGCACGACTGCCACAGACAATTTTGGGCACATGACACCTGTGAATGGAGAAACATCCGAGCGAAACAGGGAACAAAAACCTGAGCGATTCAGGGAAGCCAGAGCACCGGCGTGCTTCAAGAAATACCACAAAACACAAGTGCCTGAGCGGTTCAGGGGACGTACGGCCCCTGAATGGTTCCAGGAATTCGCAGACTGAAAGAACCCTGGACTGAAACCACCTGCTTGGGTTGAGGCCGCAGCCGGCCGGCAGAACCCACCCCCTGATCTGTGGGGGACAGAGGAACAGCGCCCGCCGGGGGCCGGCTGGCAGAGGACTGTGACTCGACGTGCCGCCTGCCAGCCACCCCAAGCTCCCCGGGAACAGCCTGCCCCCCCCACGACCCCAGGTGACTGGACAGCCGAGGTGCTTGTGGGAGGACCAGGCATGGCCAGCAGGAGCGGCGCAAGCCCAGGAAGACAGGGATTGACCGGGACCCCGCCGCCTGACTGGATAGTAAGGCCATATTTACAGAGAACCTGTCCCTCATTTGAGGACCGCGGCGTCGACTAGTGCCCCAGTGCTGCCGTATGCAGGAGACGCAGCACGGGTCCCATGACCGGACCTGCTCTAGTCTGCAGGGAGAGAAGCGGGGGTGCGTCCGCACTGCCAACAGGGCTCGGCTACCCAGCCGGGACCACTTACCGGAGGCGCCGCGGTCTGGATTCCACGAGGACGCGAAACCGGAAGTGACGTCACGGAAGGTATCGAAACCGGAAGTGGCGTCACGGACGGGCGGAACTTCACAGGCCCTGCTGGCATCCGTCGACATATTGGAAAAAACATAGCGCTACAGCCCCCCCAGCCGCACAGGGACGATACAAACAGCCGGGAGCAATGCGGGAGGAGGCCGCAGAAGCCAGGGCCTCAATTAGTGGCGTCCCCGGCGGCGCCCCGGACCGGAGAAGTTGCGCCAACACTGAAGGGCCTCTGGAGCAGCTGCCACCAGGCAGACCAACCCGCCGCCGACCCGCAGGGATCGAGGAGCGGTGCATGCTGCCGGCCTAAGAACGTGCCCCCCTTTTTCCTCTGGAAGCCAGGCGGTGGTCAGGACCCGAGATGACGACCGAAGACGCGACCGGAAGTGACGTCAGGTGCTGGTAAGGCAAGAACCGGGCGCCCTCCTGCTTGTAGGAGGGGGTTTAAATAGGCTAAGTGCGCTCTTCCCACAATTACAGGCTGCAAGCAGCCTTCAACATATATATTTTTTATACATATATTTTCTCATTTTTTTAATTTTCATATCCTTATGTATCCTTTTTTTGTGCTTGTACTTTTATCATATTCTTATATGCATAAATAAAAAAGCTAAATGAAAAAAATATATAATATTGGTGAGGTGATAAATGCTTTTATAGAAGAATTTGGACAAATAAACGCAGTAAATGCAGAGAACTGAAAGAAACACAATATGGGAATGTAGAAACAATATGGTGGAAACTTGAAAGTAATCCACATACGGGCTTTATGTATAGCCCAATCCAGACCATTCCTTTTGGATACTGTATCTGACAATTAACACACCTTTTAAAGATATCCACCAACTAATGCACCTTAAAAGGATAGCAATGTGTCACTTGCTGTATAGCCACTGAGGAAGGAGCCTGGGGCCCCGAAACGCGTCTGACCTCTATACAGAATCAATATCCTTATCTATACTGTCCGGACCCAGAGTATAGGTGGAAGCTTCCTTTTTATAAGTGAACCATTCTTGTTGGCACATGGAGGCAGAACATCGCACCGGATTGTGGATCAGCTGCTGGGAAACTGACGGGTTGAGATCTACAAGCACGGGGACTTGATGCAGGAGAAAATCTACGCAGGCATGGTGCGATAGGAATCTCTGCACTAAACATCCATCGCTCTCACAGGAGGAGGGGGGGGGGGGAGTGCACGACCCCATAAATCACAACATTACTGTTTCGGGGTTCCGAAGGTGCACTCGGTCCCCCATCGCCCGCAGACCTGTTGCTTAGCTTTTGGAATGAGGTTCTGTGTTTGACCTCATTCCCAGGGCGGCTTTACTAGCTGGGTGGCTCCTTGCTCCTAAGTCTGCCTTGAGCGCCGAGCTGATCACTCGGTGCTCGACTGGTTGGTCTGTCAGTCATGTGACGCTGGCCACGTCACATGACCCTCACTCCCCACTATAAATACAGGCAGCCTGCTGGCTACAGGTTGCCTGTTAATTTCTAGGTTGCTGGCTATTTGTTGGACTGCTGAATACTTACCTGATCCTGTTCCTTGACCATCCTTTTGCCTGATCTTCCTGTACTGCGCATCCGTCTTGGTATTGTGACCTCGGCTCCCACCTGACTACTCTGTTAGGACTCCTCTTGTACTTCTCTGCTCTCCTGGTATTTATGACCCCGGCTTCTCCTGACAATTCTCTGCTTGCTCCATTTGTACTTTGCAGCTTTCCTGGTATTGACTCGGTCCGTTCACGTCCTGTTGTTTGTCTGTCTGTCATCCCTGCACTTACTCCAAGTTAGGGATTGCCGTCCAGTTGTCCCCTGTCATTAGGACTCACGAGGCAAGTAGGCAGGGCCAGGGGTAAGGGTGGAGCGCAGTGGTCACTTCCCTCCCCCCTGTGTGTGTGTGTACGCGACCGTTACAGATTAACAGGCCCAATAACCACTGTATTATGAATCCTCTGGTGACCCTGACTGACTATGTCTCTAATCTGACGCAGATGGTGCAGGAGTTAGGGGAAAAACTCAGCTCTTTTGAGTTAGGGCAAGGCTCTTCCACTCCTCAGGCCTCCAGTCCGCATTTTGAGCCCCAGATTAAGCTCCCAGAAACCTTTTCTGGAGACCGGAAGAAGTTTCTCTCTTTTAAGGAGAGTTGCAAACTTTACTTCCGTTTGCGCCCCGTGTCCTCTGGCCCCGAGAGTCAACGCGTGGGCATTATCATTTCCCGATTACAGGGTGATCCCCAGGACTGGGCGTTCTCTTTACCTGCTGGCGCCAGTTGTTTATATTCTGTGGAGGGGTTCTTTCAGGCCCTAGGTACCCTCTATGATGAACCAGACAGGGCTCTAGTAGCCGAGACGCTCTAAAGGCATTGGTTCAGGGCAATTTACCAGCGGAGGATTATTGCACCCAATTCAGAAGGTGGTGTGTCCCCTCAGGATGGAACGAACCAGCCCTGAAGAGTCAGTTCAGGTCAGGTCTGTCTGATAAATTAAAGGATCTTCTGGTCAGTTATCAACTTCCAGAGACCTTAGAGGAGATGATGACCCTTGTTGTCCGACTTGACCGACGGGTTAGAGAGAGACGACAGGAACAACAGTTCTCTTCCCAGATGGTGGTCCAGCCAGAGGCCTATCCCAGAGACAATGCTGAGGTCTCCACCGAGGAACCCATGCAGGTTGGCATGACCCGAGGGAATCTTCGCCGCAGACATGGAGAATGCTTTTACTGTGGAGATTCTGACCATTGGATCAACCAGTGTCCTAAGAAGGTCCTCTCTGTCAAGTCTCCTAAGGCAAGGCAACCTAAAGACCAGGTACACCCTGAATTTTCTAAATGTAAGCTTTCGGTACCCATTACGATTTCTCTGGGAGTAGATAAATGGGCGGGTAAGGCCTTTATTGATTCTGGCTCAGCGGCCAGCTTTATTGACTCTGAGTATGCTGTTAGATTGGGTATTCCTATGTTTGCCTTACCAACTCCTATCCATGTCATGGCTATTGATGCTACTCCTCTTATTGGTGGTACGGTGAGCTTATGTACCTCGGAGATTTCTCTAACCGTGGGTGTGTGCCACTCAGAGAGATGTTCGCTTCTAGTCCTGGAGAACCTACCTGCTGAGGTGGTACTAGGGTTGCCTTGGCTCCGACTACATAACCCCACTATAGATTGGTCCAATGGGGAGTTGGTGAGATGGGGGCCTAAGTGTGACTCGTGCCTGTCCGTGGTACAGGCTGGGGTCTCAGTAAAGTCTGATACTTTACCCTCTGTTGTTAGAGAATATTCTGATGTATTCTCATCACCAACCCCAGAGGTTCTACCCCCCCATAGACCTTATTATTGTACCATAGAGCTAGTAGAGGGGGCCAAGTTTCCTAAAGGATGAATTTATAATCTTTCTATGCCCGAACGCAAGGCCATGGAAGATTATATTAAGGAGAGCCTTGGTAAAGGGCATATTAGACCTTCTGTCTCTCCTATGGGGGCGGGGTTTTTCTTCGTTAAGAAAAAAGATGGTGGTCTTAGGCCATGTATCGATTACCGGAGATTAAATAAAATCACTGTCCAGAATAGATACTCCCTCCCATTGATTCCGGATTTATTTAACCAGGTCCTGGGGGCAACCTGGTTTTCCAAAATTGACCTGAAAGGGGCATACAATCTAATCCGAATCAAGGAGGGAGACGAATGGAAGACGGCGTTCAATACTCCGGTAGGACACTTTGAATATCAGGTGATGCCTTTTGGACTCAGCAATGCCCCAGCTGTGTTCCAAAACTTCATGAATGACATTCTTAGGGAATTCTTAGGTAAATTTGTTATTGTCTATCTTGACGACATTTTGATATTCTCTCCTGACTTCGAATCCCATGTGTCTCATGTTAGACAAGTATTAGAGGTGTTGAGGGAGAATCAGCTATCCGCTAAACAAGAGAAATGTGTCTTTGGTGTGCAGGAGATTCTGTTTCTAGGGCATGTTCTGGCTCCTCACGCCTTCAAGATGGATCCTGGTAAGGTACTAGCAATTAAGGAATGGGTAAGACCTTCATCCTTAAAGGCCTTACAACGGTTCTTAGGTTTCGCCAATTACTATCGTAAATTTATTATGAATTTTTCCGTAATTGCTAAACCGTTGACCGACCTTACTAAGAAAGGGGCGGATTTGGAGAATTGGTCTACTGAGGCCATTTCTTCATTTAAAAAATTAAAAAAGGCATTCAGTAGCGCTCCCATTCTGATCCAGCCTGATCAGGAGAAACCTTTTATTGTGGAGGTGGATGCGTCCAAGGACGGCGCAGGAGCAGTCCTTTCACAAGGTCCTGCCAGCCTCACTAATCTGAGACCATGTGCCTTCTTCTCCAGGAAATTCTCTCCCACGGAGAGAAACTACGACATAGGGAATAGGGAGCTGCTGGCCTTTAAATGGGCATTTGAGGAGTGGAGGCATTTTCTGGAGGGGGCAAGGCATTGTGTAACTGTTGTCACTGACCATAAAAACCTTATGTTTCTCGAGTCTGCTAAGAGGTTGAATCCCCGTCAAGCCAGATGGGCTCTGTTTTTTACTCGTTTTGATTTTTCCATCACGTTCAGGCCGGGAAGTAAAAATGTGAAGGCGGACGCATTATCTCGGAGCTTCCAGGCTTTTCAACCTACTGAGGTACCACCTGAATCCATCCTACCAGCAAAAATCTTCTTAGCAGCTCTTACCCAGGATATCTCGGCTCGCATTAGGTCGGAACAACATCTGGCACCGGTATCCACCCCAACAGATAAGTTGTTTGTTCCCGTACAATTTCGTCTCCAGCTGTTGGGTGAGTGTCACGATTCTGCCTTTTGTGGACATCCGGGTGTTGAGGGCACTAAGGATCTGGTTTCTAGATCTTATTGGTGGCCCACTCTAACTAGGGATGTCAAGTCCTATGTGTCAGCCTGTGAGGTTTGTAACCATGGTTTTCATCCCCGTTTTCATTCTGGGTCGTCCGTCTCCTCCTCTAACCCTGAAGCTGATAAACTCTCCTCCGAACTGTGCACAGTTTGGGCCCGGGTTCAATCGAACCTAGAAAAGGCTCAATGTTCTCAAAAACTCAAGGCCGATAGGAGACGTTCAAGGGGGGTAAACTTTCAGGTTGGGGATAAAGTATGGTTGTCCTCCAAGAATCTATCTCTCAAGGTAACTTCTAAAAAATTTGCTCCTCGTTTTATTGGACCATATAAGATCACGGAAGTGATTAACCCGGTATCTTTTAGGTTGGAGCTGCCTGAGTCATTCCACATTCATAATGTGTTCCATAAATCTCTGCTTAAAAAATATTTTGAACCGGTAGTACCATCAAAAGCCTCGCCTCCGCCAGTTCTTGTTAATGATGCTGTCGAGTATGTGGTGTCTAAAATAGTGGATGTCAGGAAGGTGCGTAATTCCTTGCAGTACCTGATTCACTGGAAGGGGTATGGACCTGAAGAGAGATCTTGGGTACCTGCCAGGGAGGTTCATGCTCCTAGACTTGTTCGTAAATTTCATTTAGAACACCCTGAAAAGCCATCGCCTGAAGTCTTGGGTCCGGTGGCCCCTCGTAAAAGGGGGGGTACTGTCACGGGGTTCCGAAGGTGCACTCGGTCCCCCATTGCCCGCAGAACTGTTGCTTAGCTTTTGGAATGAGGTTCTGTGTTTGACCTCATTCCCAGGGCGGCTTTACTAGCTGGGTGGCTCCTTGCTCCTAAGTCTGCCTTGAGCGCCGAGCTGATCACTCGGTGCTCGACTGGTTGGTCTGTCGGTCATGTAACGCTGGCCACGTCACATGACCCTCACTCCCCACTATAAATACAGGCAGCCTGCTGGCTACAGGTTGCCTGTTAATTTCTAGGTTCCTGGTATTTGTTGGACTGCTGAATACTTACCTGATCCTGTTCCTTGACCATCCTTTTGCCTGATCCTCCTGTACTGCGCATCCGTCCTGGTATTGTGACCTCGGCTCCCACCTGACTACTCTCTTAGGACTCCTCTTGTACTTCTCTGCTCTCCTGGTATTTATGACCCCGGCTTCTCCTGACAATTCTCTGCTTGCTCCATTTGTACTTTGCAGCTTTCCTGGTATTGACTCGGTCCGTTCACGTCCTGTTGTTTGTCTGTCTGTCATCCCTGCACTTACTCCAAGTTAGGGATTGCCGTCCAGTTGTCCCCTGTCATTGGGACTCGCGAGGCAAGTAGGCAGGGCCAGGGGTAAGGGTGGAGCGCAGTGGTCACTTCCCTTCCCCCTGTGTGTGTGTGTACGCGACCGTTACAATTACAAACCCACCGCAAGTCATATATCGCTATATAAATCACCCTTTCCATCCAGCATGGACAGTTAACTGATCACTCAGATCATGGAACATTGTGGAATGATTTTTGGGACACTTGCTGGGTATAATATCTAAATATCAGAGACTATGAACTAATTGAAATCTGCTGTATATTTACATCATACCTTGTAATATCAGCTTATACCAGGGATGCCCAACCTGCATCCCTGGCTTATACAATTATAGTAAGAGAGCTCCCCGGGGGGAACCCCGCCTGCTTCACCACTTAGCCGTTATATTATAGTATTTAACCAATGGCCGGCTCTCTATATAAAATATACATCCACTTTATTCTAAAAACAATATATTGTTTATAAACATAGATATCCTTATACAACTAATAAAAACAAGACTTAAATAACAAAGTATACATACAGTCAGGTCCATAAATATTGGGACATTGACACAATTCTAACATTTTTGGCTCTATACACCACCACAATGGTTTTGAAATGAAACGAACAAGATGTGCTTTACCTGCAGACTGTCAGCTTTAATTTAAGGGTATTTACATCCAAATCAGGTGAACGGTGCAGGAATTACAGCAGTTTGCATATGTGTCTCCCACTTGTTAAGGGACCAAAAGTAATGGGACAAAAGAATTATCATAAATCAAACTTTCACTTTTTAATACTTGGTTGAAAATCCTTTGCAGTCAATTACAGCCTGAAGTCTGGAACACATAGACATCACCAGATGCTGGGTTTCATCCCTGGCGATGCTCTGCCAGGCCTCTACTGCAACTGACTTCAGTTCCTGCTTGTTCTTGGGGCATTTTCCCTTCAGTTTTGTCTTCAGCAAGTGAAATGCATGCTCAATTGGATTCAGGTCCGGGGATTGACTTGGCCATTGCATAACATTCCACTTCTTTCCCTTAAAAAAACTCTTTGGTTGCTTCTGCAGTATGCTTTGGGTCATTGTCCATCTGCACTGTGAAGCGCCGTCCAATGAGTTCTGAAGCATTTGGCTGAATATGAGCAGATAATATTTCCCGAAACTCTTCAGAATTCATCCTGCTGCTTTTGTCAGCAGTCACATCATCAATAAATACAAGAGAAGCAGTTCCATTGGCAGCCATACATGCCCACGCCATGACACTACCACCATCATGCTTCACTGATGAGATGGTATGCTTAGGACCATGAGCAGTTCCTTTCCTCCTCCATACTCTTCTCATCACTCTGGTACAAGCTGATCTTGGTCTTATCTGTCCATAGGATGTTGTTCCAGAACTGTGAAGGCTTTTTTAGATGTCGTTTGTCAAACTCTAATCTGGTCTTCCTGTTTTTGAGGCTCACCAATGGTTTACATCTTGTGGTGAACCCTCTGTATTCACTCTGGTGAAGTCTTCTCTTGATTGTTGACTTTGACACACATACACCTACCTCCTGGAGAGCGTTCTTGATCTGGCCAACTGTTGTGAAGGGTGTTTTCTTCACCAGGGAAAGAATTCTTCGGTCATCCACCACAGTTGTTTTCTGTGGTCTTCCGGGTCTTTTGGTGTTGCTGAGCTCACCGGTGCGTTCCTTCTTTTTAAGAATGTTCCAAACAGTTGTTTTGGCCGCGCCTAATGTTTTTGCTATCTCTTTGATGGGTTTGTTTTGTTTTTTTAAGCCTAATGATGGCTTGCTTCACTGATAGTGACAGCTCTTTGGATCTCATCTTGAGAGTTGTCAGCAACAGATTCCAAATGCAAATAGCAGACTGGAAATGACCTCTGGACCTTTTATCTGTTAATTGTAATTGGGATAATGATGGAATAACACACACCCGGCCATGGAACAGCTGAGAATCCAATTGTCCCATTACTTTTGGTCCCTTAACAAGTGGGAGGCACATATGCAAACTGTTGTAATTCATACACCGTTCACCTGATTTGGATGTAAATACCCTCAAATTAAAGCCGACAGTCTGCAGTTAAAGCACATGTTGTTCGTTTCATTTCAAATCCAATGTGGTGGTGTATGGAGCCTCCTGGAGAGCGTTCTTGATCTGGCCAACTGTTGTGAAGGGTGTTTTCTTCACCAGGGAAAGAATTCTTCGGTCATCCACCACAGTTGTTTTCTGTGGTCTTCCGGGTCTTTTGGTGTTGCTGAGCTCACCGGTGCGTTCCTTCTTTTTAAGAATGTTCCAAACAGTTGTTTTGGCCGCGCCTAATGTTTTTGCTATCTCTCTGATGGGTTTGTTTTTTCAGCCTAATGATGGCTTGCTTCACTGATAGTGACAGCTCTTTGGATCTCATCTTGAGAGTTGTCAGCAACAGATTCCAAATGCAAATAGCAGACTGGAAATGACCTCTGGACCTTTTATCTGCTCATTGTAATTGGGATAATGATGGAATAACACACACCTGGCCATGGAACAGCTGAGAAGACAATTGTCCCATTACTTTTGGTTCCTTAACAAGTGAGAGGCACATATGCAAACTGTTGTAATTCCTGCACCGTTCACCTGATTTGGATGTATATACCCTTAATATAAAGCAGACAGTCTGCAGGTAAAGCACATCTTGTTAGTTACATTTCAAATCCATTGTGGTGGTGTATAGAGCCAAAAATGTTAGAATTGTGTCCATGTCCCAATATTTATGGACTTGACTGTATATTCTTATCACATAATATTATGTACTGTACTTCCAGTCCCTCAGTTACTAGTGCTGAGCTCACACACTGACACTTTGTAACGATAAAGCATAAAAGTATCCTTCTGTTATTGTAGTTCTCATCTGCGTATTAGTAAATTGTTGCCACTTTATATTGCGGTTGTGTACAGTGGCAACAATTTACTAATACGCAGATGAGAACTACAATAACAGAAGGATACTTTTATGCTTTATCGTTACAAAGTGTCAGTGTGTGAGCTCCGCACTAGTAACTGAGGGACTGGAAGTACAGTATATTATATTATGTGATAAGAGTTTGTAATATCATCTGGAGCATCATTAGATACGCTGGACTGCTTAGAGTCTGGCACGATACACAGATCTAGATTATAGATATTAATATATACGATATATTCTGCTGATCAGCAGTAATACTTTTGTATATGCCAATACCATTTGGTCTGTTTTCATGATTTAAAGGGAAGCCAGCATAAAGGCCCGGCATGGAAGCCAGCATAAAGGCCCGGCATGGAAGCCAGCATAAAGGCCCGGCATGGAAGCCAGCATAAAGGCCCGGCATGGAAGCCAGCATAAAGGCCCGGCATGGAAGCCCAGCATGAAGGCCCGGCATGGAAGCCCAGCATGAAGGCCCTGCATGGAAGCCAGCATAAAGGCCCGGCATGGAAGCCCAGCATGAAGGCCCGGCATGGAAGCCCAGCATGAAGGCCCTGCATGGAAGCCAGCATAAAGGCCCGGCATGGAAGCCCAGCATGAAGGCCCTGCATGGAAGCCCAGCATAAAGGCCCGGCATGGAAGCCAGCATAAAGGCCCGACATGGAAGCCAGCATAAAGGCCCGGCATGGAAGCCAGCATGAAGGCACGGCATGGAAGCCCAGCATGAAGGCACGGCATGGAAGCCCAGCATGAAGGCCCGGCATGGAAGCCACATGAAGGCCCGGAATGGAAGCCCAGCATAAAGGCCCGGCATGGAAGCCCAGCATGAAGGCCCGGCATGGAAGCCCAGCATGAAGGCCCTGCATGGAAGCCCAGCATAAAGGCCCGGCATGGAAGCCAGCATAAAGGCCCGACATGGAAGCCAGCATAAAGGCCCGGCATGGAAGCCAGCATGAAGGCACGGCATGGAAGCCCAGCATGAAGGCACGGCATGGAAGCCCAGCATGAAGGCCCGGCATGGAAGCCAGCATGAAGGCCCGGAATGGAAGCCCAGCATGAAGGCCCGGCATGGAAGCCCAGCATGAAGGCCCTGCATGGAAGCCCAGCATGAAGGCCCAGCATGGAAGCCCAGCATGAAGGCCCGGCATGGAAGCCAGCATGAAGGCACGGCATGGAAGCCCAGCATAAAGGCCCGGCATGGAAGCCCAGCATAAAGGCCCGGCATGGAAGCCAGCATGAAGGCACGGCATGGAAGCCTAGCATGAAGGCACGGCATCGAAGCCCAGCATGAAGGCACGGCATGGAAGCCCAGCATGAAGGCACGGCATGGAAGCCCAGCATGAAGGCCCGGCATGGAAGCCAGCATTAAGGCCCGGAATGGAAGCCCAGCATAAAGGCCCGGCATGGAAGCCAGCATAAAGGCCCGGCATGGAAGCCCAGCATGAAGGCCCGGCATGATGGAAGCCCAGCATGAAGGCCCAGCATGGAAGCCCAGCATGAAGGCCCGGCATGGAAGCCCTGCGGTCATGTGACAAGAAGTGTGGAGTAAATCTTCCCAGCAGATTCAATCGGCAGATGCGCTCTGCCAGACCGCTCAACCCTCTGCCTGTCAGAGTAAGTGTGGCCGCCGGCCTGTGATGGCTTGTCTCCAGTCTTATTGCCCGTCTGTCCTGACTGTCTGCTGGAGCAGGGGTTAACCCTTTGCAAGGTGCTGTTTTCTGCCTCCTTACTGAGCCCATCTGCTGGAAGTGAAGGTTTCAATTCCTGTCAGTATTAGACATTGCTGTTTGCAGAGTTAACCCTTTCTGGGCTGAAGGCTTAAACTCCTTCCTGGCAGCATTATTTCCTTTTAAAGAGCTCAAGCACCATTTCTGTTAGCAGAGTTATACCCAAAGTATTAACTCCTTCCTTTCCCGATTATATGCCTGCTTATAGAGCTCAAGCACCAAGGATTTTTGCAGGGTTGTACCTTTTTGAAGGATTAACTCCTTCCTGTCCTGATGATAGGTCTGCTTATAAAGCTCTGACACCAAGGCTGTTTTGCAGAATGAAGGTGTCTGCAGACTTAACCACTACATATCTTTGAAGGATTAACTCCTTTCTTTCTGTATTATTTGATTATGAAGTTCAATTCAACAGCTCTATATTCTTATTTATCTCGTTTACTGCTCTATAGGTGTTTATCTGCTGTAGCAGAGTACGCAGCGTTGATTAACCCTTTGTTTCCTAAGTTTTCTAGCTGCTAGAACACATATTGATGGTATTTTCTCTTTCCTATAGATGCCTTCCTCTCAGCAGGCCCAGATTATGCATCAGCTGTGATCAGCCTTTACCTGATTTCCTCACATCTGAAGTCTGCCTGCAGGGTCCGTCTCCTGATAAGGTCTCCTCTGTCTGTTCTGCTCCAGGTTTTCTTGGTTTAAAAACAAACTAAACTGTGTGTTTGAGGAATTTCAAGCTGCACATAAATATAAATGACTGAGGAAAGAGTCACGTGATCCATAGTGTTGATCGCTAATTTTTAATGCAAATTTTCCGATTGCCGATTTTCACAAATCAAGAAAATAATGACCGGAGATCACAAATTCTCGAATGTATTATGAATGTTCGCCCAGGTGTTCGCGGAATATCGCAAATTCGAGTGTTGCCCCTGCCGCTCATCACTGATGATCTTTCTCCGCAGCCATTATCCTCCGAGGTCTCTGTGTATCTGAATTGTCCGATGACTTAGACTCAGATGACCCAGAGGAGTTGTTTCTTCTTCAGAAGGTCAGATTACATGAACTTGTTAAAGATGTCAAAAGAGACCATAGAGTCTGAAAAAGATGTACAAAATAAATCCAGGAGCTAAATCAAGGTTTGGTCGCTGCCTGGTCACACAGTCCTTGATGAGAAGCTGAGAAAAGACTGGGATAAGCCAGTGATAAGAACAGATCTAGGCGCTAGAATTAAGTCTACATATAAACTGCAAAAAAAGTTCTCTGAAGATTTGTGTCCATAAGTTGACTTGGCATTGGCCAGATTATTCGAAAGATCTGTTTCCATCAGAAGATGTTTCTTTGGTCAAAGATCCCATGGACGAAGAAGCGGACTCTCTGTTGAAAAATATTTATATATGTCATCTGCTGCCACATCTAAAACTGCTCTTTCCTCAGTTTAGGTGGCTAGATCTCCATGTGTTTGGCTCTGTCAATTAGGCCAAGACATTAAAGATGGAGTACCTAGAGAAGGTTCATTTCTGTAACCTGCCCTTTCAACCAGGGCACATGTTCAGTCCACAGTTGGACAAAATATTGGAAGCCCTGAATGAGAAGAAAGGAACCAAATTTCCAGATTTAAAGTGATTTTTAGATTTTCCGACAGACAAACATGATTTATATGCAAAAGATAAGGCTCACCTGAGCAACATCTTGGCATCATGGAATGGTGCTCACAAAGACCTGGACAAGATGGTGTCCATTCATCTCTCGATCTGTTAAGACTTTCTGTGGTGGCTGATTCCATCTCATCTCCAGAGAGGTCACTGTCTGTTTCCTCGGCCCTGGATTCTCCTCACCAAGGATACCTCTATTTGTCCAAAAGATGGAAATGCCAGACTTGGATGCCATGGCATCAAAAGGAGTATGCAAAGCTAATCCAGCGGTTAATCCTCTGCTTCCTTCCTAGGACCTTTCTCTTGTTTTGTTGGTGCTCTCCAACTCATCATTTGAGCCTTTACAGCAAGCATCTCTGCACTTGATGATCTTAAAGAAATTAAGATCATAACATCAGCCAGAAGAATAAGTGAGCTCCAAGCTCTGTCTATCCGGGACCCATATTGTCAGAGACCTGGGTCACTGTCTGGTTGATCAAACAATCCCTGGATCCCTTCCAAATGTGGCTTCCAGCAATAATATTATAAATCAAGACATCACCTTACCTGTGCTATTTCCAGATCCTGTTGGAGAAGAACAGGCATCACTTCATCTGTTAGATATAAGAAGAGCTATCTTGTGTTATTTAGATAAGTCAGAAAAGTTCTGCTGAGTATATGTTCATATATCATCATGGTCCAAATAAGGGTAACAGAGCGAGCAAGGCCACTTTTGCCAGATGGATACACAGTACAATAGAAAGATGCTATTCTCTGAAGGAAGTTCAGTATCGCCTTAACGTCAAGGCGCACTCAACCAGATCAAAGGCATCTTCATGGGCTGAGCTAGCGCAGGTGTCCCTTCACCACATCTGCTCGACAGCAACCAGGTCCTCGAATTCCACCTTCATGAAACATTATGAAATGGAGCTGATGCAGGCAGACGGCTCAAATTTTTGGCAAAAGAGTATTGAAGTTAGCATATTCTACACCCCCCCATAACTTTTTGCTTTTCAAATCCCATTTGTATTTGTGCTGCCATAGGACCCCCAGGAAAAGTGAAAATTTACCCATCTGAAATTTTCGTTTCCGGTAATCCTTAGGCAGCACAACTTAATAAATTTATATTTTTTGCTTCTTTATAATACAAGGAGGCTTCTCTGGTGTCATGGTTTTATGGGTGGACCTGGCGTGTGATTGGTTGATTAATTTAGTTTTTAATGAAGCTTGTTAACCTGTCTCTTCTGGTTGTACCTAGGGGAATAAAACCCGTATGTATTTGTGCTGCCGTAGGACTACAGGAAACGAAAATTTCAGGTGGGTAAATTTTCACTTATTTCGAGTTAGAATCATGTTTGTGTATTAATTCCCAATAGGATCATTTTTTCCATTTTTATTTTTAATAGGATCATGCCTGTATGTGGATACTATTTGATCGAATGATATCTATATATTTAAAAAAAAATTGCACTTCAGTATTTTAGCATCTACACCAATTATTTTGAATAATAACCGTATATTTTATTATAAATTTTTAATATAATTTTTAAAAGATCACGTTTATATATTAATTCCCAATAGGATCACTTATTTTAAATAGGATCATATCTATATATGGATGACAATTGATCAATTGGCATTTATCTTTATACAGTCAGGTCTATAAATATTGGGACATCGACACAATTCAAACATTTTTGGCTCTATACACCACCACATTGGATTTGAAATGAAACGAACAACATGTGCTTTAACTGCAGACTGTCGGCTTTAATTTGAGGGTATTTACATCCAAATCAGGTGAACGGTGTATGAATTACAACAGTTTGCATATGTGCCTCCCACTTGTTAAGGGACCAAAAGTAATGGGACAATTGGATTCTCAGCTGTTCCATGGCCGGGTGTGTGTTATTCCATCATTATCCCAATTACAATGAGCAGATAAAAGGTCCAGAGGTCATTTCAAGTGTGCTATTTGCATTTGGAATCTGTTGCTGTCAACTCTCAAGATGAGATCCAAAGAGCTGTCACTATCAGTGAAGCAAGCCATCATTAGGCTGAAAAAACAAAACAAACCCATCAGAGAGATAGCAAAAACATTAGGCGTGGCCAAAACAACTGTTTGGAACATTCTTAAAAAGAAGGAACGCAACGGTGAGCTCAGCAACACCAAAAGACCCGGAAGACCACGGAAAACAACTGTGGTGGATGACCGAAGAATTCTTTCCCTGGTGAAGAAAACCCCCTTCACAACAGTTGGCCAGATCAAGAACACTCTCCAGGAGGTAGGTGTATGTGTGTCAAAGTCAACAATCAAGAGACTTCACCAGAGTGAATACAGAGGGTTCACCACAAGATGGAAACCATTGGTTATCCTCAAAAACAGGAAGGCCAGATTAGAGTTTGACAAACAACATCTAAAAAAGTCTTCACAGTTCTGGAACAACATCCTATGGACAGATGAGACCAAGATCAACTTGTACCAGAGTGATGGGAAGAGAAGAGTATGGAGAAGGAAAGGAACTGCTCATGATCCTAAGCATACCACCTCATCTGTGAAGCATGGTGGTGGTAGTGTCATGGCGTGGGCATGTATGGCTGCCAATGGAACTGGTCCTCTTGTATTTATTGATGATGTGACTGCTGACAAAAGCAGCAGGATGAATTCTGAAGTGTTTCAGGCAATATTATCTGCTCATATTCAGCCAAATGCTTCAGAACTCATTGGACGGCACTTCACAGTGCAGATGGACAATGACCCAAAGCATACTGCAAAAGCAACCAGTGTTTTTAAAGGGAAAGAATTGGAATGTTATGCAATGGCCAAGTCAATCACCGGACCTGAATCCGATTGAGCTGCATTTCACCTGCTGAAGACAAAACTGAAGGGAAAATGCCCCAAGAACAAGCAGGAACTGAAGACAGTTGCAGTAGAGGCCTGGCAGAGCATCACCAGGGATGAAACTTAGCGTCTGGTGATGTCTATGCGTTCCAGACTTGAGGCTGTAATTGACTGCAAAGGATTTGCAACCAAGTATTAAAAAGTGAAAGTTTGATTTATGATTATTATTCTGTCCAATTACTTTTGGTTCCTTAACACGTGGGAGACACATATGCAAACTGTTATAATTCCTGCACCGTTCACCTGATTTGGATGTAGATACCATGCACATCTTGTTTGTTTCATTTCAAATCCATTGTGGTGGTGTATAGAGCCAAAAATATTAGAATTGTGTTGATGTCCCAATATTTATGGACCTGTCTATACTTTGAATTTTAATTAATTTTAGTTCTGAATTGTTATATATATATATATATATATATATATACAGTACAGACCAAAAGTTTGGACACACCTTCTCATTCAAAGAGTTTTCTTTATTTTCATGACTATGAAGGCATCAAAACTATGAATTAACACATGTGGAATTATATACATAACAAACAAGTGTGAATCAACTGAAAATATGTCATATTCTAGGTTCTTCAAAGTAGCCACCTTTTGCTTTGATTACTGCTTTGCACACTCTTGGCATTCTCTTGATGAGCTTCAAGAGGTAGTCCCCTGAAATGGTCTTCCAACAGTTTTGAAGGAGTTCCCAGAGATGCTTAGCACTTGTTGGCCCTTTTGCCTTCACTCTGCGGTCCAGCTCACCCCAAACCATCTCGATTGGGTTCAGGTCCGGTGACTGTGGAGGCCAGGTCATCTGGCGCAGCACCCCATCACTCTCCTTCATGGTCAAATAGCCCTTACTTTCAAAGTTTTCCCAATTTTTCGGCTGACTGACTGACCTTCATTTCTTAAAGTAATGATGGCCACTCGTTTTTCTTTACTTAGCTGCTTTTTTCTTGCCATAATACAAATTCTAACAGTCTATTCAGTAGGACTATCAGCTGTGTATCCACCTGACTTCTCCTCAACGCCACTGATGGTCCCAACCCCATTTATAAGGCAAGAAATCCCACTTATTAAACCTGACAGGGCACACCTATGAAGTGAAAACCATTTCAGGGGACTACCTCTTGAAGCTCATCAAGAGAATGCCAAGAGTGTGCAAAGCAGTAATCAAAGCAAAAGGTGGCTACTTTGAAGAACCTAGAATATGACATATTTTCAGTTGTTTCACACTTGTTTGTTATGTATATAATTCCACATGTGTTAATTCATAGTTTTGATGCCTTCATAGTCATGAAAATAAAGAAAACTCTTTGAAGGTGTGTCCAAACTTTTGGTCTGTACTGTATATTTATATATAAAAAATTTTTTTATTTTTTTTACCCTGGTGTGACTCCCTGGTACGAGCCAGCAGTGAACGCCAGCCAGCTGAGCTCCAGCAGTGGGGGCTCCACATCTGACACCTCCAGGTAATAAGTGACAGAAGAACAATCCATGGAGGCGGACATGGACACCTCGTCCTCCCCGTACTGGATGGCGGCAGCAGAGCTCAGGAACTCCACAACTTCAGGCTCAGACAGGAAGCCCGGCATCCGCTCCCACTGCAGGAAGACTCGCAGCGCCTCAGGACCCCCGGACAGGAGCTCCTCCAGTGGGCCTCACTGTACAGATCCGGGGGCATGGCGGGGCAGCCGTGTAGCATAAGCTCAGCTATAACTGCCATGTAATTAGGACACCAGTATATCCAAAGAACTCCATTGTGCTAATACCCTTGCATTCAATTCATCCTTGTCCAATAACATATCACAACCTCTAACCCCTAATTGGAGCAAAGGGAAAACCTTCTTGACACAGACACATATGTAGGGATGATGTGTAACCCTAAAAGTTAAATTTGTTGTCTTTTACCTTTCTTTTTGTACCCCTGACCCTCATTATTATGCTTCCACACAAACAGGGAGCACTAATGAGGAGTGGGAAAGATGTGGAGGGATGTGTGGAGAAACTTTGCAGAGCAGGATAGGGCATAGTGTAGTGTACAGTACAAGCAGGGATACCAGGAGGAGCCATGCCATAAAGACCCTGAAAGCAGGGACAAATACTACCGTATAAAACTGCACTTCCATGCGCCATCTGCTGTTTACTAACACAAATTGCACCCTAAATATTCACACTACTCTTTTTCCGCACTTCGTTAGCTAATGAAACAGGATATCGATCTGCGTTTAGGCGATTATACTGTGATCGCTAGCACTGCTGCATCTGTAACTACAAAAAAAAGTTATAGAGGTCACAATATGGCGATGAAAAGGAAAAAAAAACTTTTCAGTATTAAAATCAAGAAAAACTATACATATGTGGTATCGCCGTAATTGTACTAACCTGGAGAATGAAAGTAACTGTTCAGTTTTACCGTATAGGGAACATTGTAAAAACTAAACATAAAACTGTTACGTAATTGCGTTATGTTTACAATTTCACCCCAAATGGAATTTTATTCCATCTCTCCACTACATCGTTTGCAATTATTAAATGGTGGAGTTAGAAAATACAACTTGTCCGGCAAAAAACAAAAGCTCATACGGCTTTGTAAACGTAAAAATAAAAAAAGTCCTGGAAAAGCAGGGAGTAAAAAACGAAAATAGGAAAAACGCTCCGGGGCTAAAAGGGTTAACTGTAAGGTTTAAAATATAAGTCATGAACAGAATATATGTCTTCCTAAACAGGATTTATCAGATGTTTTATACAAGCCGTTGTGGCATCAATTAAGCTTTTATATCCAAATATACAACCTGAAATGAAAACAATGTCTATGACCCAGTGATATATTGTTTCGTTATATTGCGGCCATATGGCTTCTCTCTTGTGTGACTTCACTAATGACCCCTAATTATGGCTTTAGAAGCAAAAACATTTTCTCATTCTGAATGCAGCTTCTCTAACGTATGATTCCTCTTATGTTTTAGAAAACTTGATCTATCTGAAAAACATTTCCCACATTCTGAACATAAATACGGCTTTTCCCCAGTGTGAATTCTCTCATGTGTAACAAGATATGGTTTCCGTGTGAAACGTTTCCCACATTCTGAACATGAATATGGCTGCTCTCCTGTGTGACTTCTCTCATGTATAACAAGATGAGATTTTTGTCTAAACCACTTCCCACATTCTGAACATGAATATGGCTTCTCTCCTGTGTGACATCTCTCATGTTTAACAAGTTGTGGTTTCTCTGTAAAACATTTTCCACATTCTGAACATGAATATGGCTTCTCTCCTGTGTGATATCTCTCATGTGTAACAAGATATGATTTCTTTCTAAAATATTTCCCACATTCTGAACATGAATATGGCTTCTCTCCTGTGTGACATCTCTCATGTGTAACAAAACTTGATTTCCGTGTGAAACATTTCCCACATTCTAAACATGAATATGGCTTCTCTCCAGTGTGACATCTCTCATGTATAACAAAACTTGATTTCCGTGTGAAACATTTCCCACATTCTGAACATGAATATGGTTTCTCTCCTGTGTGACTTCTCTCATGTGTAACAAGATCTGATTTATATATAAAACATTTCTCACATTCTGAACATGAATACATTTTCTCTCCTGTGTGATGTCTTCGGTGTGTAGAAAGTCCTGAGCTGTTTGTGGATTCTTTACCACAATGAAACCTTTTAATCCTTTTCTGACTTGTACTTGCGGTAACAATCGGTGATTGGTCAGGAGAAGGTTCCTCATAAATAGGAGGATTATATGACAGATCTGTACTGTGAAGTC
This sequence comes from Bufo bufo, assembly GCF_905171765.1. NCBI lineage: Eukaryota > Metazoa > Chordata > Amphibia > Anura > Bufonidae > Bufo > Bufo bufo. Next base: position 12,254,692 of record NC_053390.1, on the reverse strand, counting down.
CTGGATGTACATTGAGGGCAATGAGGTTTTCTCCTGAAGAGCGCTGCAGGATATCTTCATCTAGTGGTAACATGACATTTTCACATTTCTTACTGGGATTTTCTGTTAAGATAAAAATGAAAATTAGTTTTAAAGTTTTTTTTTTGCAAACTACAGAGTAGACAAACTTATAACATTCCAATTCGGCTGGAAGTTGATCCAGCAGGAAGGAGAAGTGTTCATTCAGTTGGAATCCATTACTGACTTTGACCCAAAAAAACTGCACTTGTGATCCCAGCCTTACAAAGCTTCTATAACGTCCTGACAAAGTCCAGGATTCTGGTTTACACCAGGTCATGACTTTTATTACATACAGTAAATAATGACTTAACAAAAATAAAACATTTGAAAAGCCTGACCATGTCTGGAAACGAGCCCTGCTCTCTGCCAACACATTGTGCCTTTCAACAGCAACTAGACATCATTTGAATAAAACAAGGAGCATCATGGTTGGAGCTGGTGAAGTGGGGCATCATGGTTTGGAGCTGCTTTGCTGCCTCATAGTCTGGACACTCTGCAACCATTGGGTAAACAACTGGGCAGATTTACTAATCCTGTTTAA